>NW_028261385.1:77206307-77517974 GCF_051295495.1 Thamnophis sirtalis | reverse complement strand
GCATCCTGTGGTATGGATATTATGTATACTAGCTTTGATTACCCTGGATGTCACAGATATGATTTCACTTTTAACAGGATTGGGATGTTTACTATACAAAAGGACCACTAAAACAGTTCCAAGTGTGTCCTTACATTTACCATGCAAGTGAAATGTTTCAGGGTGAAAAACCCTTCAACAATAATCCCCAAAGATGCTTTTTCAAGAGGCAACTGGACTTTCTGGTTTTTCTTTGAAGATGTTTCGCTTCTCATCCAAGAAGCTTCCTCAGCTCTGCCTCTTGAAAAAACACTTTTGGGACAACCATGACCTGGATCACTGAGGATCTCCATAGTCATCCTCCAAGAATACAGTAATTCTCAAAGGTGTTTTTTCCCCTTAAAAAGGCAATTGGACTATTTTTTTCTTTGAGGAAGAACAACAAAACATTTCACTTCTCATCCAAGAAGCTTTATGAATGATGACGCTTCATGATGAAACTTCTTGGGTAAGAAGCAAAACATTTTCTTCTTTTTCCTTAAGGAAAAAATAGTCCAGTTGCTCTTTAAGAAAAAAAAAAAACACCTTTGAGACAACTATGACCCGGAGGACTGAGAATCTCCAGATACTCCAGCAATTGTTTTATCTTGCTTTCTTTATATTTCCACCCTAAGCATCTGCAAAATCTTCTTAACTTTTAATAGCAGTTAGTGGCTTACTTTAGGAAAAGAAAACAAATATAAATCAGGGGTCCTCAAACTTTTTAAACATAGGTCCAATTCATGGTCCCTCAGACTGTTGGGGGGGCGGACCAGCTGGGTGGGCATGGCTAGGAGGTCATGTGACTGGATGGGTGTGGCCAATTTAGGAGCCTTTCTCCTTGCTGTACTTGCCTCTCCCTTACTCACCCACTGGCCCTGGATCACATGGCTGTGAAAAACATCCTGAAAGGCTGTTTTTAAAGACTTTTAAAGCACTACTTTACAAGCTGGCAGCAGAGCGGCTTTTTCAAGCCAGCAACAGCCCCTCCCCTACTCACCCACTGGCCCTGGATCATGTGGCTGCACTGGTGAGATCACCCCTCAGCCAGATCACCCCTCAACCAGCACCCTTTGCCCTTGCCTTCAGCGGCAGCAGTGTGATCAGAACTGCAGCTCAACTGGTGAAATAACTAACCAGAAGTGCAGCTGCAGTGGATGCTCACTGGAAGATAAGGCCAATGGTGAGGGGCGGGGCTGAATCCCATCTCTCCACAGGCCAGATACTTTGCATTGGCAGGACAAATCCGGCCCAGGGGCCATAGTTTGAGGACCAGTGATATAAATGATGATTATAATGATAGTAATATTGACAGGGTAATTGCATGTAGTTGAGAGCTGTTTTCTGATATAGAGAGCTGTTGAGAAAAAAAATAAACGAACAGCAATAAAACTTGTCCATGCTTAAACTTCAGGATGTTTTTATATATGTTGTTATTGTTTTATTTACAGACAAACAAAGCACATCAATAAAGCACAGTGGTTCATATTATATTAACTCTGGTATTTGTTTTTACATATGCAAGAATTTTCTTTCGCCTCTTTTTATCAAGCAAGGCCATTTTTGTCAGCCACTTATTTTTATTTCAAATTGTTTAGCGCTCGCTGTGATGGGCAATTATAATGCTATTGTAAATAACTACCATTCATGGTTTTACAATCCCCAAGTTTTGTTGCTTTCTCACATCTTTAAACTACACAAAGGGTGCAATAGCAGTGGCTAATTTGCTTAATCTTTATTCTCCAAAAATCCATGCCCAAAAAATGGAGAGCTGTTCTAACCTCAGAGAGATAACAGGTAAAATCAAATGGTCTGGTATAAACCAGGGGCCATTGTGCAGGTTTTTATTTAAAATAGTAATCAAGATGATCCGTTAGTGAGAAGAACAATTGAACAAGATGATCAATTGTCAACAGCAATCAAGATGATCTAAAGATTGGAGAGGGTATATTCATCCAGGGCATTTTTAAACACAAAGGCAAAAAAACCTGTTTCACTCCATTGGTAGAATGCTCAATATTTTATAAATATTTTTGTTTTAGACCTCAGAACCCTTTTAAATGAAAGAGATCACTGAAGAAATATGGGATTTTCATTCTTTCCAAACTCAATGTTAGGCAAAGGTTCCCCTTGCACATATGTGCTAGTTGTTCCTGACTCTAGGGGGCGGTGCTCATCTCTTTCAAAACTGAAGAGCCAGCGCTGTCCAAAGACTTCTCCGTGGTCATATGGCCGGCATGATTAAATGCCAATGGGGCAAGGAACGCTGATACCTCCCACCAAAGGTGGCTCCTATTTTTCTACTAGCATTTTTACATGCTTTTGAACTGCTAGGTTGGCGGAAGCTGGGACAAGTAACGGGAGCTCACTCCGTTATGTGGCTTTAGGGATTCAAACCGCCGAATTGCCGACCTTTCTGATCGACAAGCTCAGCGTCTTAGCCACTGAGCCACCTGCTCCCCCAGCTCAATGTTACCTGTGCACATAATCCATTAATATTTGTGATTCAGTCGTTAGGGTGCACTGAGAATGTAGGCATTTGGATCTTGCTCTGCATTTCCACCCCCTGTGAATTAAAGAGCAAAGTGAGTGCATATTTACATATGTTTATCTGCACACACATACCCAGGTGTATGAATGAGCAGGTCTCTATGATAAAATTGTCTTAAGAACTCTATGTGGAAATAAGTTGAGGAAACACATATGGAGTAATGTTTCCCATATGTTATAGTTAATCAAAATGTATCATGACCCCCAGCATGGATTAAATGCATGTACGGGCTGATGTTAATTCACTCTGATAGGGGTAGCCTTTGTAAACTTTCAAATAACATGTCAAAACTCTCTCTGACAATACATAGTTAAATAATAATGATAAAATCTGGCAATGTCTTACTGAGATACATTGGTAACACACAATCCCTTCAAGGACCTCTGGAGTGCAAATGAAATCACACAATATACATAGACTAACTTCCAATATAAGAACTGGCTGACACATTGATAGCTCCTAGGCCTACAATCTGAGCCTGTTGTTTGATGTAGACCTGCTAGTGTTTTTAAAGAAACAGCCCCATGAAAACTTTTCAATATCAAATATTTCTTTTTTAAAAATCAGAATATTTTGGAAGATTTAAATTGCAATATAACAGTTACATTATAAACCACTCAGTGGGATGCCTCTAGAGAAGTTCCATACTCTCTAGTTACAAAAGGCACATTTGTTCGCTTGAACTATATAGCTTGGGATAGATGATGTGTGGTGGGACTGTGTTGAAAGAAATGTCTTTATGGGTTCGGCTCCAAGTGGGGAAAAAGACACTAGAGACATGAAGGCTGCTTGGAAAGATGGTTTAATGGTGGACAGGATCACATGGCTTCAGCTCCTGAACAGAAAAGGGGGATCAAATGCTTCAATGTTGGGTGGAGAAGAAGAGAAGAAGGGCTGAGATGCTGAAAGTCCCTGGTTTTATGCCCTCTCTGGCCTTTGATCTTGATCTTGTATTCTGATTGGTTGTCAGACTCTCATGGGGCCATGCAGGGGCAACTCTCTAGACTGTGTTTTGAATCCAGGTTTGGTTGAGTTCTCATAATCATGCCTTAATCCCATTACCCTGGAGCTGAAGGAGAGAACCCTTTGTTATGTAAAGGGACTGGTTTGGGCATCTTAATGGCCCATTGACAAAGGGGGATGAGCAGGAAGCTGCAGGGAGCTACTCTCTCTTTTCACATCCAGGGAAGTATTCTGCCTTTTCAATATTTCCTAGGATATTTCATTTTTCTGGGAGAGGGTTGGGTGATAACTTCCTACAACTGCTTCTTGTTTTTTTATATTACATTATGAGCGGGAGGAGGCTGTCTTTGCCGTTTCATTAATCCAGGGATGGAGTTCAATTTATTTATTTTTAGTATTATTTTTTTTTTAGTATTTTATTAAGATTTATAGGCCGCCCTTTTCCCTGAGGGGACTCAGGGCGGCTTACAATCATTAGGGAGGAGGTGCAATTCAAAATAAACAATATGTGAACAAAATAAAGTAATAAAAACACAACTTGCATTCAACATTCAACACTCGGGTGGGGCAAATTAAAGACTTATCCCCAGGCCTGTTGGGAGATCTCAAAATCTACATTCTACATCATACAAAGTGGATGTATGAAAAAAAAAAAAGGATCCCAGGCTGTGGACAAGAGGCAAGCTCAACTGACCACCATATTGGAGTTCAAAAAATATATATGTGAAATACTGGGGTTCAATCTGGGGATTTAAACAGGTTGTGTAAGGATCCTTTATAACTCTATTTTTACTGATGGTGATTATATCCACAGAAATGTTCCTACAGTGGCCTGCCTTTTAGATGGTTGCTTGGCAAATGATTTTATTGTTAATACTCTAGTCAGGGAAAATGCATTGTAATGCAAATTATCTTTGATGTTTATGACTGGACAGCCATTTTTGGTGAAAATAAACAATGGAAATAAGCAATGCCATGTTTGTCTCTCCATTCCCATTTGCAGCTCTGGAAAAGCCATTACTGTATTGGATGCTTGAGAGATGGAACTACAAGATATTGAAAGGGGGAGCATCTTTTTGTGATTGAAATCAGTTTATCAATCGCTTTCCTTTTTCCAGCAATGCACGGTAGCCCGCGGCCACTCATTTATTCTTCACCTTTTGATCACATTAAATCGTGATTTTACACCAGATTAAAACGATGCAAGACGTGAGGGGGGGGGGACCCTTTAAATTGATGAAAGCGGCAGCGCAACTCAGCCTAATTATATAAACTGGAGCTACAAAACGGTTACACCTGGCAACACACACACACACACAACCACAGTGGCCAGCGGTTTGGACACTGCGCCGCACATCTGGAGCTCCTTGATCAAAAGAGGCACTAAAAGGGAAGGTGCAAAACCGCAGGTTTTACGAGGCGGGATTTAAAAGGTATTTTGCCCGAGCCGCAGCAATCCAAACTTCAGCTATTCCTCGAAAAGCAGGATTTCCAAGCTTCAGTCTTTTCACTCTCTTTGCTCCGCCCTCCCTTCTCTTTCCTCTTCCATGAAATTAAAATAAATAAATAAATAAAATAAAATAGAAACTAGGGCAGCTTTAACTGGGCCGTCTTGCATCGGGGAGTTTGCACGGCACCTTACGGCCCCCTCCTGTTGCTGCTACTGCTGCTGCGGTTGTCATGGTGCCTTCCTTTTGCAATCGCCGCGCCGGAGCTCGGCTGGGCTAGCGGACGCTGAACGTCTAGTCGCCGGGGAAAGAAGGCAGGAAAGAGTCGGGGGGGGGGGGCGTTGGCGTCGAGCCTCCCGATGCCTGGGCAGGATTAAGTTTCACGGTCGCCTGCGCGTGGATATCCTGCAGCTTTTCTTTTCGGGCCGTTACTTCAGAGCAAAGGAAGCGTAGGTTGGGAAGGGGGGGTGTAGAGGAGAAGAAGGAGGAAGAGGCGGCAACAGCAATCCGAGGCTTCATCCAAAGCAATTGCCCACTGCCCCCGTCCACCCGCCCTGAGAGTGCGGGGACTCCACAGCTCCATTGGGGAAAGGGAAGGACAGCAGGACTCCAGGGAGGAGGGGGGGGGCGCCATCGCCGCCTCCGTTGCTGTTGCTGCTGCTTCTCGGAATGCAGAAGCGGCGTGGAAGCTCCGCCCGGGGCGAGCCTTCTCATCGCCCCGCGCTCGCTTTTGTTCCCGCCGGCTGCTGCTGCTGTTGCTGCTGCTGGTGAGGCGCTTTGCCAGCCCTGATTGTTGTGATTGTTACTCTTGCGGGGGGGGGGGGGTCTTATTTCCAGGAGCGCCCTCTCCTTCCCTCCCTCCTGAAAGGCTAGGGAATGGTAGCGGGGGGAACCTCCCAGCCCTTCCTAGCGTATTAGCAGACCCGCTCCGCTTTCGGTTTAAAGGGAATAGCGCCGGGGGGCAGCGGAAGAGACTTTTCTCTGGGGAGGGGGAATCGTAACGCTGGTAGAGGGCAGCCCCCCCATATTGCTTTCGGTGGAGGCGGGTCCGGAGGAGGCCAGCGTACTAGCTTTGTTGGCGCGGCCAAGGGAAGGTTTAGGCCGCCTGTTGCTTCTTCTGGAGAAGCTGGCCGGGCTGGCCGAGTTCCAGCAACTGGGTCTCTCTTTATGTGTGTCTCTATATGTGTTGCTGTGTGTGAGTGTGTTTGCAAGGGGAGGGGTAAACCGGGTCCTCCCCGAACTGCGGGAGGAACCGAGGAGATGCTATTTGGTTTTGCTTCGGGAAGAAAGTGGATGTCAACAAAAGGGCTACTTCCTCTGGTTGAGTTGGATTCATTGTATCAGGAGTGGGAGGGATGAAGGAATTTCTGTATTAATATTGTATGTCTTTCCCCTCCCACCCCCAACTTCTTCCCTGTGGCTTGGCCGTTTATGTCTGACCCTCCCCCCCTCGTGTTCTGCAACTTTATGCTCCCCAAAACCCTGGTGTGGCATAAAGTCTTGGGTAGTGCTTTAGTATGGGTGTGTAATGTGTTGTGTAGTGGATCAGCCGGCCTCTCTGTTTTAAGCACGTCACAAAGTGTAAAAGAAGTTGTATGGCTGAGGAAAGGGGGGGGGATCTGTTCTTGGTTGCATGCGCACTTCAGTGGATTGGAGTCAATTATGCAGATTAAAAACAGCATCCTCCTTTAGGCGCGGAGCTTTTCATAGTTTCTTTTCTGTAAAATAACCGGGAAAAGGGGAATAAATCAAGAACTGCATCTTTGAACTTCAGTGCATTAAAAATGGAGGAAAAGCTGTACAGTAAAGACTTTATTTAGTACAGAAGCTTGAGTATGTTGATCTGCTATGTTTATCATCACTAGAAATAGTGATAAAATGCATTTCTCTGCCCTCCCTCCCCCAGCGAGTAGCTGTTGGATTTTTCTACAGTAACAGAGTAGATAATCAAGAAACTGATAATTCCTCCAGATGTAATCACAGTAGAATAGAAGAGTGGGCATTTATGAATACAATTGTAGAGTAACAAACATTAGGCAGGTCTGCTGCATCTGCACTCCATATTAATTCAAAATAGCAAACATTCTGGTTGGATCTCATTACTGGAAAATATACTTCATTAGTAATTGTTTGAATTATTAATTGAAAGGATGGGGAAACAAGTCTTCATATTAGGACTACACTGAATTAAGACATTATGAATTGTTAAATAATCTTGATCATGCACTCTTTATTTTCTTGGCAAGCCCCTTAACCTTTTAATTTCAAACTCTGGGCTAAAAATATTCTCCACCATTTAACTATTTCTTGGATAGATCCACAATCCATTGGCTTAGATGCATTGATTTAGAAATATTTGTTAAATTCAACAGAGTCTAGGCAAAGCTATATTTCAGTATGTCAGTATATATTTCTGTCTATAGTAAGTACAAGAAGAAGAGGTAAAACTTGTTTATATGCAATAGTTGAATTTTGCTGATATGCAATGTATAATTATCAGTGAAATTATAGAATAAGCATATTTTAATGCTGTGCTATGGGGATCACTAGAACATTAAAACATTTCTTAGAAATAGAGTGCCACTTGTTTGCCTGTTTTTAAGACATGGATTTAGAAAAAATAGAGTATACCAAATGACTTGGGAATTTTTAAAATAAATAATATAGAGGCTTTAAATATTGATATAAAATAAATGTATGCTTCAAATTAAGTATATGAATTTTTTCTTGCATAAATGCATTTTTATAATGGCATAATAGAAATAACTAACATATTAAACATATTGCATTAAAGCAGCATGTCTTTTAAGAAACATACTTTGTTAACATTTACATATAACAAACAGACTTTTAAGTATGACAGCTATAAAGCTCTCTTGTATTTTCTTTACAAGGTAGAACTCTTTTGAAAAAGTAATAATCAAATTCAATGCACTCACTAAAATAAATGTCAGCATATCAACGGACGTTAGTATATATTTGTTCTTTTTTGCAAATGGCAAAACTACGCATTGAAATTACAGGCATGCTGATGGATAACCCAATAAATTAAACTACAGAATTTACCTCATTGGGATCTTGCTATTTATCCTGGTTCGCTGTAGTGGCATATTTTGTATTACTGCACAGGCTTTCACCATCTTGTTTGCTCTTCCAATAACATCACAGATTGGGTTATAAAAGGTCCAGGCAAAAAACAAAAAGAAGTTTAACTCAGAAGTAAATGTAATTATAAGCAGGTATTTTCAGGCATATAATTTGTCAATATTGATATAAATGGGAACATTTGGATTAAATGGTGGCTTTCTATAGGTTTGCCTGCATTTGCAAAAGCTATTGGATCCAGAATTTGTTCTTCGATATCCATTGGGTGTAAAAAGTAATACTTGTATTTTGCAAACTAGTTGTACCCTGTTAAAGGAGGATAGGAGGCAAGAGAGGTGTATGTTGTATGTTGCCTTGGTGGTTTTTAGCACGTTAGAAGAAAGTATAAAAATTAAAAATATGAGTGATAAAAATATGGACCTTTACAAAGGCCACTTAAGATGCCTTGCTATAGAAGTCTAGTGAACATCTATCATAACTGTGTTTTCAGATGGAGAATGGTTGTATATGGAAAGTGAATAGAATGACATTAAGACAGCCAAAATAATATTTATAACAATGGTACCTTTTTCTAACATGAAGATTGTCTTAAAATTATTCCAACTTTGTAATGACACTACATACTCACCACTACATTTTCTCATTAGTATGATATATTGCATTTTGCTAATTCCCAAATGAGACCCAGAACGTTCAACAGTGTGTATCTGCTTCAGACTAGCACCAAAAGCAGGGCTAGAAAAGTTATTGACATTGCCTCTTTTCTCAATTCCAATCCAGTTTTTACTGGGGTGTATACATGCCTATAGTTCCAACAAAAATTCCCTTGATGTCAAGGGTGGTTAAGTTGCTAGTCACAGGTGGCATGATGTTTAGAAGGGCTAGGGATCATTGCCATTCTTCCATGGCTAGATAGCCTGGGCAACAGAGAAGATGGAAGTTGGCAGTTGGTGTCTCTGATCCAATCCACTGTACTTGGCTGAAGGATAAGTATTCTTCCGTAGGCTCCATCAAATTCTTCTTCTTCAAAAACCCTCTAGCCTTCCATTCTTCAGAAACTTCTGGCTACTGAAGTGATAAGAACAAAATGACAATACCTAGATAACAGCATTCTGGAACTCTACAACTTGATCAAAATGCAGGAAGAAGGAAATTGTTCCACACCTTCCCCCTTTTTCCTCCACACTCTAGATTGAGGCTCATGCTGCCATCACAAAGGGAAAAGAGACAAACAATCCAATGAAGAAAAACCCAATTGCCACCCGTTATCACACCTCCCTTGAGGACCAGAGAGATAAGGAGGACGTTGAATGGTCCATAGACAAGAAAAAAGATAAAATAGCTAGTGCTCTAATTTATTAGTTCAAAAAAGATTTCTCACAAGCCTGTAAGATCTAATTGAGAATAGGAGTAAACAAAAGGCCTGCCCCAATCTAAAATGTTACATAGTAAGGTCAGTAGATTATCAAGCTGCATCTTCCATTTCCTCAGTTGTAACTGAACTCTGACTCAACACTCCTCTCACTCTGGAACAGACACAATTTCCAAAACAAATCACATCAGCCTCAGCTTCAGTTTGGAGAAGAATGCCTTCCACTAACATCCAGAGCACATATGAAGACAACAGCAATTGTTACAACTTCTGTGTATGTAAGAGGCTAATGGAACATCCATCTGTGAACTGTCATAATGATGCATGTTTCCCAAACACAGTCTCAATAGGGCCATGTCATAACACCCCCCCCCCACATTCTTCATTCATTCACAAGGCAACAAAACATCCTGAAGGCTTAAATCATCTTGACTATACAAGTGATTGGATAAATCCCCAAAGATGGGACATTCTTGGGATGATATTCTGTATTTGTCATGGTTCCTAAGAAGAGCAGAGAATGGTATAGCATCCTGGATCTGAAGTGAGTAACATCAAATAGAGTAAGTTTGGGTGGAAACTCTGAAATCCACTATATAGTGATAAAAGTGCCCCTCCAATGATTCAGCCTCACAGGTTACACAATTCTAACTACTGATTTCAAGTCATTTTTTCAAACACCAGGGGCATACTGTGGAATACTACCGTAGCTGTTCACCATCTGTGCATGGTTTTTCTATTTGACTTTTGTTCAGTTCCCAGTGAATTCACAAAGATGATAATGATTGCAGTAGTCCACTTATATCCTGGGGAATATACTTAACTAGATGACTTGCTCATTCTATTCTGTTGATCAAATAGGGAGAGACATCTGAAATCTTCTGGGCTTCCCAAGGATCCTGGCACTTAATTTATAGAAATAGGAGCACCTTTCAACCAATGCATAACTTAAAGCATATAAATGTTATTATATGCACTGAAAGGAGGCTATCCAGCAGCTGTTGTTTCTGCTTTTCAAATCAGATGCCCCATCCTTTTGATTCTTATCAGTCTCCACTATCTGATGATGAAATAGACTCAATGACATGGATGGAATTCCACTTCCCTCCTCTCTATCTGATGCTTTTTCCCTTCCAGAACAAAGGTTCAAAGATCCTGGAGACACTTGCAAATTCATTAAAGAGCTCCCTCAGATAGTGCATCTAGAAAGCCTTGTACAAAAGTATGGATGTGGTCCTGCTAGATCCAGGTCACAACTTATGCTTGTGGACGTGCTCAAAGTCCATTTTTAAAGCAATGTAGCCTTGGGTCTAGGCCAGTGGCCCCCAACATTTTGGGCACCAGGGACTGGTTCCATTGAGAGAGGTTTTCTCCACGTGGTTTTGCGTGCTACCTGCATCCCGTGGATGGGGCTTTGCTTGTTTATGCAGCCTGGTTTCTGGCATGGCATGGACTCATGCTGGTCCATGAACCAGGGTTTGGGACCCCTGGTCTAGGAGATAGGCATTCTCTGTTGCTTTGCCTGCCTTTTGGAATGAGTCCACTGACTTTTTGTTAAGTTGAAAATACCTGTTTTGTTTCCTGTGCATTGGAGCAAGATATTGAAAGAGTCCATTTTGCTTTAAGAAGTGGTACTTGCCTTGGCTGTGTATTAATCATATTTTGTTATATTGATTCTGTATTGCATTTAATGTTTGACTTAATTGTTTTTTTTAATTTATGTATGGTTTTTTTTGCCCAGAGTTGCAAGTTGTGAGTGGGACAGCTGTATTAATTCTTTAAACAAATAATTAAAAAGCAATTTTGTGTTATCACTTGTATGTATATGTTTTCTCTAGATTGCAAATGCAAAACAAATAATGATTTTTTTAAAAAAAACTTCATATTTTTATTCATATTTTTTCATTGAATTACAAACACAGTATTTTTAGCTGAAGGAGAATGAACATGTTTTAAATCATATAATAACATACAATTGTGCTCATAACTACTTATGTTCACATAAGCCTTGAAAACATAAATTTAATAGACCCAGAATTGAATCCGCCAGAAGCTGAAGTCTCAAAACTTTTTATGAAAACAATACAGTGCAAATGTAATTTACCTGATGGTGAAAGAGATGCATTGATGGAGCCAGATGTATTTCCTGAGGCAGCATGTTGGATAAAAAAGAGCACAAATAATTAAGACTTGTGTGCTGGCCTTACATATCTTGGCTGTGGCTTATGGATGATGGCCTCAGTAGTAGAGAAACTCCTGTCTTAATGTGACAGTTCCCATAGTAGTCATGGCTGAGGTTATAGTAAGACCTCAGCTAAGGACTTGCAGTTTGCTTAGATATCAATCAATAACCAATGAAGAGGTTACAAAACAAATGTTAAATATTCTGTTTTCTGGTATTTATCACAAACTAGTGCTGTTTATTTCGGGCATGTAACACCATTACTCTGCGAGCTGCATTGACTTCCAATGTGGTTCTGGACATAATTCAAGGTGCTGGTTGTTACCTTTAAAACTCTTAATGGCTTGGGACTGAGTTACTCCCTGATTGTTTCTCCAAATTGTCTTACCACATCTTATCCAACCTGGCAGGAGGGGCATACTTTGGGTACCATTAGCTAAAAAATGCCAACTGTCAGGGCTAAGAAACACAGCCTTTTCTGCCTTGGCACCTGCCCTTTGAAACATCATCTCTCCTGAGATTAAATTGGTTCCATCCTTGCTGACCTTCCATCAGGCCTTGAAAAGTTGGTTTTGTCCCTAACTCCTGGCTGTGTAGTTAATTGGTTGAATGATGCTTGTCTGCTGTTAAGTTTTCATGTTCTGCAGTTCATTGTAAGTTGCCTAGAGCCACATATGTGAGACAAGCAGCTATATAAAATACATACTTACATGCATACCTTACATATACGTACATATATACATTGTCTCAGTGATTGCCAGAATCTTCTTATTTTGGTAGATTAGAAACAGATTAGAAACTTGTTTTCCGAGCATCTTCTAGCTGTTGTAAAATTAGCACTCTGCATGCAAGAAGCTTCCCAACATACCTCATGAGGAGAAGGTGCTCTTTTGTAATATCCAAGGAACATCTTAGCCTGGATATCAGTGTTAGCTTTAGCAAGCCTTGAAAGTCACTAACAGCTCTGCGGTAAAGCTTATTATGGAACTGGCTATCTTTGGCATTGCATGTTGGTTAATCTGTTGCTATGAGCTTATCATTTCTGAGGTATTTATCTACAAAGGATTTTTGAAATGGGACTGTTGATGAACACATGAAACTTTTCATTGGAGATTATATCTGCAGAGAAGTCTTGTAGCTGGTAGACAAGATTAGTGGTGCATGTTACCTTTTTGACCAAATGATGAATGTGTAGTAAAATAGTTAAAATAGTATGTGGTAGATAACAGACCTTTAAAATCCAGGGGATTAGACAGCTGAAGGCTGACAGCTGTTCTGGGCTAAGAGCCTCTTGGTACGAAAACATGTTTTATCTTGACAGTAACATTTTAACATTTAGTTTGCTTCTCGTAGGTTTATCATAGTTTCAGATAATAATGAGATTTTATGGTTTTTTTGGATCACTAATATTTTTATGAAAAATAGCAATCACTAATATTTTAAAAAAATCTTGCACAGGGACTGAGACTCAGGAAAAGTAACTACATAGCTTTCCACTTCTGTTTTCTTAACATCTTTCTTTCTCTACACCTCTTTTCCTCATAGAGGAATTGAGAAATTACATTTACATTAATACCAGATACTATTTCATATAACGTGATTAAACAGGAGCCATTGTTAAAGCTTTCTGTGCTAAAATTGCAATGACATTGTTATGACCCAAAAAAGTAAATACGTTGGGAATAAAGTTTTATGTAGCACACTGTATTGTAATGAAGTTTTTACTTATTACAATGTATTTCTACCAGAATTGCAATGGATTCCTTTCAGTCTTGGGTATTTTTTTTTAGGGTTACTAATAAAATTGAGATCATTTCTATAATATTTATTTAAAATTGTTCATCTCCTTTCTCCCAATTCTTTTTAGGAAGACCTTATATTAATTACCATCTGGTGAAGTGGGAGCAAAAGTCATGTTGGAAACAATTGGTAAGATATAGTAATAAAGTTCATTTAGAAATATTAAAATATATTTAACTTACTTAGAATTAAGTATATGCTAAATGGTTTCATTCTCATGTTGAAGAATCTTGTTAATGTAACTATTGATCTTTCTAACATAAGAAAAGATAAATGGAGTATTCCTCAGTAAATAAATCATGGAGTCGATCCAAATGAGGAAAAGCAGAGAGTATGCATAGGGTCCACAGCAAATCACTGTGACACAAAATGATGTATTTGTGTCCTGAATGTAAATCATGGTATTAGTGTGATGCCATTGTCATCAGTGATTCATCATTTGTCTCCCTCTTAAGTCTTCACTTGTGTGTCATGATAGCATATCAGAAATTATGTATTTAACCATGTGAACAATTCTATATGGGTTTGAGCACTGATCCATGCATGCCTGGACACCCACAGCAGCTTGGGTGTGGGTTGCACTTGCAGTAATTTAATCAATTGCATAAATTAAAAGGATAAAAGCAGCATTGCAATATAAACTACATCCCTTTTGCATTGGAGTACAAAATTGTTGTCCGTGTACGAGAAAAAAGCAGGGCTTGTTTTGTGATACTCCAGTACTGCTTTCATTATTCTCCAGATGTTGCTGCTATATGCATATTCAAGAGGGAGCAGATCTCCTCCCTCTTGCCCAGTATTGGCTCTAATGTTCTCCTGATGCAAAATATCAACCGGAATCCTCCTAGATGGATGTTTGAATACAAAAGAATCAAATTGAGTTGGGTTACAAATAGAACAAGCATAAGACCCTGTGTTTAAGAATTAAGGCTGTCTTCCTTTCAAATTTTGTTTGGTTTTCATTATAATTTAAAACAATCATGTAAACAGTCATTTAATGTGTTGTCTGGGCTTTGTGCAATGATCACAATTTATGGAATTTATCTCCGAAACATTTTTCAACATCTCTGAGCATCTTTGGAGTTTGGGTCATGATTTTTATATTTATAATGATTTCTACCACATAATGTAATAAACATGGTGAAGTTAGCATGTCACAGTGAATGGTTTCCCCCCCTAGATATACACCGAGCCCTCCAGGCAGTAGAACGCCTGCAAGCAAAATTGCGAGAACGTGGTGATTCAGCAAATGAGGAGAAATTAAGTTTACTAAAATCAGTACTGCAGAGTCCTTTATTCAATCAAATCCTAAACCTACAAACTTCTCTTCCACAGTCACGAGATCAGGTAGGAAAAAGACCATCAGGAGGGACAAAAGAAAATGCTGATAAATCTTTCCTAGATTTTTTCATATGATACCTCTGTGAATAATTAACAAACGTATGTTGAATATTTAAACAAAATGTTACATTTGGTAGTGAAATTCATTGAGCTTCAGTAAATTCAGCATGGTTAGCATTTTTTTAAAAAGAGAACAGATGAGTATTTTACAATATAAATGTTGCTAATGTTAATATGCATTCCTAATTTACAGTGATTAAAAATAATGCTTCTACTAAAATGAGGATAACCCTATTAATTAATCAGGCTGTCTTGCTAAACACAACATGTTTTTAAAAAGATAGAAATGATATTCTTAAAACACATCATAAGAAGTTAGACTTGTCGGAAGTAATACTGCTGATTATATTTGCATAGGATTGAATTCTTAACTTTAATTCAGACAACTTTTCTTTGGCTATGAATTAGCAAAAACATAGCTTGCGATTGATTGCCAATCTCATATCAGAAAAGATCATTTGAAGTTGGATATTTGTAGATTTTACTGTTGTTCCATTTTTGAAGTTCTCTGTATGAATTTCGGAATGTATGCTGAGTAGAGCATACATTAAATAACCAATTAGATCTACCTCATAGTTCTCTGACCCTATGCATGGATTATGTTCTAAGACATGATTATTATATGCATGGATGGCATATATCTGAATCAGCTAGAATATAATCTTGGTAAACCAAAATGGTGATGGCAAATAATAATATTGCTTTGTTCTGCCTTTGTTTTTCCTGCCTTTAGTTTCCTCTGTAGTGATCTGGCAAATGTTTGTCCCTTTACATATAAAGAGATAAGATAACCACATCATTGCAAAGACTGGCTATGCTTGCATGATATGATACGTATGGTTAATTTAAACATGGCTTTCTCAGTTGCCCAAATTTTATGGGGTTGCATGACATAAAGTAACCAGATGGGCTGGATTCAAATAGCACACCAATGTATAGAAAGAGAGCTATGGTCTTGTATCATTAATTGTTCCATGGGCTCCTTGGAGCTCTCTGAGCTTGGTTGTTTTCTTGCAGACATTCATTATCTAACTAGGTAACAACACCAATGCTAAAAGGGAGTGGGGTTTGCTCTCTCTTTATATACTTGTTCTGTTTCCTTCTTTTCTTACTATGACAATAGGAAACTTTTGCTTTTTATTTTTGAGCACAAACTATGATTAATATGGTTCAAATAAATAATGTTTTATGAGTTTGTTTTGTACACCAATAACCCAATTTTTAAAATCATGGTTTGTTGGAGAAGGGACATGTTTTGCATATTAACCAAACCCAAAAACAGTCTTGCTCAATCAGGCCAAGACTGTTCTTTAATCCAGCATTTTGTTTCTCATAGTGGCCAACTCCAGAGCAGGTGATTGAGATAGGACCCTTCCTTACCTGTGTTTCCTTGCAGGTGACATTAGCGGTCATGCTGCCTTGGATTTGGAGGTGACAATGAGTTTTCAAGACCAGAGATTTGTTCTTTATAAATGCATGTAATCACCTTTTAATGCTACTCAAGTTTGTGGCCATGGCAACTTGTGGTAATGAATTCCACATGGTAATTATATAGTGGTTTTTGAGCAAGTTAACACTTCATGCAAAGCCAAAACCAAGCCTCTTACGCCTTCGTGATTTGTGTAAACTAGGACCAAACGTGACACGTTGAAGTTAGTGGTGCTTATTGTCAGCCACAAATCCAGATCATGTGGCAAACTTTAATTAAAAGGAGAAGTAAAATCTTCCAAATTTCTTCACTTGGCCACATGCCGCAAAGCCAGGGAACAGGCTTAAGAAGGAAAATTTGCTTCAGGTTGTGTGTATTGCAGTTAACAGTGATTTATAAATATCTGTAAATATATTCAATATCTTTCAATGGAATTGTTCCAAAAACTTTATGCAACAAATTAAAAGAAGAAAAGTGCTGAACTTTTTCTTTAAATTGGAGCTTGAAGCATTCTTTGTGGGCATATGAGCATTCCTGAGAGCAGGAATCTGACCTGAGCAATGATTACCAAAGCAGGTTTTATAACAGAAAGATTTATTTATAGGAAATTCAATATATGGGTAGGCAGTCTAGCACCTAACTAATTGAATCCTCCAGAGAGGAATCAAAGGAGCTTTTGGTCTCTGTGTGTCTTCCTGGGAAGCAAAGGCAGAAAGGTGTGAGCTCAGATTAGTTAGTTAAAAAAAACAGTGGAGAGGGTTAGACAAAGAGGGCACACATTAAATAATTAACTCTTCATACTCTACTGATTCCTATCATGGGTCATAAAGTACCAAAGAGTCAGTGCCCATTGGATTTAGTCCTCCAACATTTTAAAACATAATGCTTTAGCTAACAGTTTAAATTTTTTATTTGACCTTATGTCAGCTATGAGGATGTTAAAATTAGCACTGAAATTATGAAAGAGAACACATTGGGAGAAAAATAAAGCTAATCTGAATTCCTGTTCTTCACATAATTGTGTTGCTGCAACACCCACCTAGAATGTGCTGAAAAGTGAATGGAATGCAGTTATTAGAAATGTGAATTGCTGCATGCCTTTGTATAATTGAATGCTTTACAAAGCCTTCAATGTCTGTCATATATGGGAAGAAAGTGTAAATGTGATCTTTTTTCCTGCCCTATGTTTTCTCTTTCCCTCTTCAGGCAACTAAAGGTCAAAGCTTAAAAAAATAAATGCCACCAACTTTGATTTTTTTTAAGCCTAAGCTGCTTACATAATAAAAATGCAACTGAGGTAGATTTTTTTTAAAAAAAAATTAGATAAATTACAAACTAAGTACTCAAGCATCATCTGATTGCAGTGGAAATGTAATGCCAAAATGTATATTTTTATCATATAAAGTGGCATCAGTGGTAATTGGGGCCAGAATTTCAACCACTAAGCTATGCAGTTTTAAAGCAAGATGTCATGGGACAACATTCCATAACAACGGCAATCTTGACACTTCACATTGCTGTCATTTAGCGGTATTCTGGGAGGCCAATCGCCAATAAGCTGCTCGGCAGTGAAGGCTCCAGTGTCTCCTGGCGGCAGCGAGTGGCGGCAGCGGTGACAGGCTGCACCAACCCTCATCCCCTCTCTGCAATATTCTCTCTATAAGACGTACAAACATTCCCACCCACTTTTTTGGGGGAGGAAAAGTGCGTCTTATAGTGTGCAAAATACAGTATCTGATGTTACATTTAATTATTGATGCTTGCAGTGAATAGGTGGGGGTTACATTGTTTAGTATTAAATGATTTGTTATTGTGATCCTGAAGATCCTCCTTATAAGATCTAAAGTATTTCTCCATCACAACTTAAAAAAACATTTTAATTCCGAATTTTTGATGATTTGACTTTTTACTGGTAGATTGTTTTTTAAGATAACCCATAAATCAGTCAGTCACTTTTTTCTTATTAGTGTAAGCCATCTTCCCTAGCTGAAAAATTGCGTAGGAGCCACTTTGTCTGATGTTATCTTTCATGCTAAATCAATCCTTTTTGTACATGCAAATCACTTTCTTTAATTGAGTTTAAAAATGATGATCATTAGAGTGGAGTGCCACTATCAATTATTATAGATGAATTAGTAGTCAATAATACATCAGAAGTCTGCCATAGTGTGTACTAAAGCCTTTTAAAAACCTAATTAAATCTTAGCTGGTTTTGAATGGAATGAATATGAATTAAGATCCTTTTCTTTTCTTTTGTAACTAGTCTCAAGTTATAACAGGAAGCCTTCCCTTTGCCTTTTCAATTTTTGAGAGACAGCAATGTTTCTTTCTTAATCAGTTTCTTTCTTTACATTAAGAGACATTCTGTTTCCTAAGAAAGGAGAGAATAATCTGTTAGATGAACTTCAAGGACAATGAATCACAAAAACAGGAAGTCTGACTTTCTTCTTAATGAAATGATCTGCCATCCAGATTCATAGTCTATCTCAGGAGTCAGCAACCTGCGGCTCTGGAGCTGCATGTGGCTCTTTCATCACTCTGCTGCGGCTCCCTGCTGCTCAAAATATGTGTCACAACCACCAATGTGCGACACCCCCAGCACGTGATTTATTGAGCTTTTCGACCTTCAATAGGCCAACGATGAATAAATCCAAGAAAAGTTTCATAAGAAAACAGAGCCTTTAATTCAAATGCCTGTGCTGGTTTTGTGGGCACTCAGGAAATAGTCAGGCATGGGAAAGATTTTGTGGCTCACAATGTTTTCTTTTCTGTGAGAAACAGGTCCAAATGGCTCTTTGTGTGTTTAAGGTTGCTGACCCCTGGTCTAACTGAAATGCAGCCAGAAGAACTTCTAGACTGTATGATCTATCAACACAGATATTTTATATAGCTTTTGATATTTTTCCCGATACGATAGTCTCCAAATCACGGATATCACTCAGTTAAACATTTTAAATCTTATTCATCCTAGCACATAATTTGTTTTGCTGAAAGAAGTGGGACAAATGCAGTTAAAAGACAAAGCTACCAACAGTGTGTTTTTAGAAATGAAAAAGAGTGATCACTGGTAGTCCTCGAGTTAAAGCCATTTGTTTAGTGACCCTTTGAAGTCACATTGGCAGTACAAAAAGTGACTTATGACTGTTTTCAGATGACTATTGCAGCATCTCCATGGCCACAGGATCAAAATTCAGACTCTTGGCAACTGGTATGTATTTATGATGGTTACACTGTCCCAGGGCCACATGACAACCTTTCTAAAATTTGTGACAAGCAAAGTCAATGGGGAAGTCAGATTCACTTAACAACCATCTAACTAATTTGACAACTTTCGTGATTCACTTAATAACTGTGGTAAAAAAAGATCCTAAAATGAGGCAGACCTCACTTAACAACTGTCTCACTTAGCAACAATAATTTTGGGCTTGGTTGTGGTCATAGATCAAGGACTACCTGTATACAGTATTATTATTTCGTGCTCTTGTGAGGATGTAGTTGGTCCTTGTAGTTGTATATAGCCGAACTATCACTGAAGGAACTATGTAATTCCTTTTTGTTCACAGGTGATTTCCCTGTAAAATAACTAAATCCAAAGATTTGTTTACTCTTAATGTTTACAGTAATATTTGTTTTTACAATTTCAGTGCCATGTGTCATTTTAGGACATATTTTCCAGTGGTTATTGTTTTTTTGTTCATTTTGTTTTTTATACTGTTAACTGTATTTTTTGTGTTTTTAAATTAAATTTAAAAAAATGTTATATACAACTTTCAGGTGAACCTTGCACCTTCCATATCCTCATCTGGTGAGCACCTGCAACTTTCCCGTCATGGTAGTGTTGTGGGCTCCTCACTACACAATGACTCCTACTTGATGGCTCAAGAGAACAGTAACCCTTCTAATGGGCTAGGAATTGTTCTCCAGTCGATAACTCCTCAGATTAATGGGAAGCCTGCAAGCGATGAATTTGAACTACTGATCAGAAATATGGCACAGGTAAATTTTATTTAAATTAAATCTCAGTTAGATGATTGAAAACATCGAATTGATTTTTCCAAAGTCCTTTCCTTTACCTTCGCTTTCTTGGGTTAACAATGATTTTCTCTATTATTAAATAGGAAACTCAATTTCTCTTCATATGTGATTACAATCAGGGATAGCGTTTCCATATGTCATCTTATAGGGGAGATGAGTGACATAACATTTAGTAAAAGTAAAGGTTCCCCTCACACATATGTGCTAGTCATTCCCGACTTTAGGGGGTGGTGCTCATCTCTGTTTCAAAGCCCGAGAGCCAGTGCTGTCCGAAGACTTCTCTGTGGTCATGTGGCTGACATGACTAAATGCCAAAGGCTCATGGAACGCTGTTACCTTCCCACCAAAGGTGGTTCCTATTTTTCTACTTGTATTTTTTATGTGCTTTCGAACTGCTAGGTTGGCAGAAGCTGAGACAAGTAACAGGAGCTCACTCCGTTACATGGCACTAGGGATTCAAACTGCTGACCTTTCTGATTGACAATCTCAGCATCTTAGCCACTGAGCCACTACGTCCTGGGTAACATTTAGTAAATAAGTAAAATTAAATAAAATCTGCAGAGGCAGCAGGGTTGAGTGAGTTGACATTACCTTCTTCTGTCACCCTCCATTTTTAGAAGATATCCATTTATAGTCCTGAACATTCTAGGCTTTCCAAACAATCAATGTTCCTGGTTTTCTTAACCATAGTGCCTTGCCAAACACACATTTTCATGTCTATACTGGATGTATGTTGCTTGATTGTTTTCATTAATATACAAATATGAAAATTAAGTGAACCTTTTGAAATCGGAGTGCTTTTGAGTTTTTTTCAAAATGGCTTATTTCCTGTTGTTTTTGCTACTAGGGTCGTCTTGTTGAGACAATAGAACTTTTAAAACCTACAAGTGGTGGGCTTGGTTTTAGCGTGGTTGGCCTGAAGAGTGAATATAGAGGTGAACTCGGTATATTTGTGCAGGAGATTCAAGATGGAAGTGTGGCGCAAAGGTGAGTTTGCCTGTAAGCTATACACCGAAAAAGATGTATAAATGCCAGCCTTCAAATAGATTGTAAACATAAACAATATTTAAAATTTGAAATGTATCCTTTAAATAATTATTTTTATGAAATGAATGAATTAGTGAATGTGTTGGGTTTGAGCTCAAAGGACGTCTCGTTAGAATGTTTCACAAAACATTTTGAATTGCATATATTTTAACCAAGCAAATCTTGAACCAGTTTAATTGTCATTCAAACAAAACTCAACACACTTTGAGGGTTTCAGCCACAGGAAACAATTCTTCTCTTTTTTAATCCAAGATACAAAAGAATAAATAGGACTCTGCTGAATGCTAGCAGTGAGCCAACTTTGGGAAGAATTGGCAGGGGTTGGGTGGGAGTAGAGACTTTATTTATCTACTTTCTATTTATTTGAAGGATTTGCTTTATCCTTACCCTTACTGTCTTCCTTAAATCCAAGCATGTTTTTATTGATGAAGGAAATTTGATGAGAGGTTACTAATATGGTGTGCTTTCTGTGTCTCTCCTTAAATTTACAGTCTGCAGTACTGAACATCAAATACTCAGCATGCTAATCAACTAAGACATTATTGTTGGTTTTTTAATATGTATTTATAATAAAAAAATCCATTAAAAGCTAACATGGAAGTGCTTTTGAAGATTAATACTCACTGCATTTAAACATATCCTGAATCTCAAAATCAACAGGACCCAGGAGCATGAACAAAGGGCACATAACCTCTAAGAGCTGCAGTGGCGCAATGGTTAGAGTGCAATATTGCAGGCTACTTCTGTGGACTGTCCTCTGCCTGCAATTTGGCAGATCGAATCTCACCAGGCTCAAGGTTGACTCAGTTTTCCAGCCTTCTGAGATGGGTAAAATGAGCACCCAGGTTGTTGGGGACAATATGCTAACTCTGTAAACCGCTTCGAGAGGGCTGTAAAAGCACTATGAAGCAGTATATAAGTCTAAGTGCTATTTCTATTGCTATCTCCCCCCTGCTCAGCAGGCCAAGTTTGGAGGTGTATCATGGGATTAAGGGAGGTGATATGCTTGTTTGTTTCCTTTCTCTCATTATGTTGGAAAGCAGTTGGCTGTTGATGTTCTCTAGGGTGGCCAACTCTCCTTTGGGAAATACATATAAGTTAATCCAGTCTGGGTGCTATGCTTGTTTTGTGCAATATTTTGCTGAAAAAAGGCGCACAGATTTGCAAACATTTCACTTTCACTGCAGTATACAAACACAATAAACAACAGATAACATAAATAAAAATTTGGGTTGAAAAGAAGGCTTATTTCAATTTGTTTATGCTCAATATGTTTTATACAGATAAAATTTGACTTAAGTATTGCCAATCAGCCTTTCTCTGATCCAGTTCAGTTTTACATAGAAGTCTGTTTAAATTTTTTTACATCAGGCTAAACATTTAATCATGCAAAAATGTATTTATTTCCACTGACAACATTCTGTAATATCAACATTTTTATACCCTCATTTTTCTGATACAGTATACAGAGAAAATATGTTTTTTGCTAAGAATTAAGAAAAATATTGAGAAATGCTATCTGAATACCATAATATTCTCAGAGAGTCTAAATTAAAAAATCTTCTATATCACTAGTCTATAGTTTGACTTCTTTTACTAATTGCAACATATTAGTACAGATTAGATCAATAGCTGCTTTATAGCAGACCACTTAGATGTAAGTTTGAGAAAGTGTTACTGTAAGTGTAATGCTTTAATAACCTTTAATAAAGGAGGTTATTAAACCTTTATTAAAGTGTGAGTCCATTTTGTAAGATGGTCTTTGTAATTAGGATGCTTTTTTGGATGTTTTTTTTTAAAGTTTCTCCTCCCCCATTTGTGAAGATGTTTGGTAAGTAAACTGTGGATTGATGAATATTCAATACTTTTCATGATGAATGCAGTAAAACACTTGGTGTTTTTACCCAGCAGGCTCACAGTCAAGAATAAAGTTCCCAGGCAATAGCAAACAAAGCTGGAAGCAACCAATATATAATATGCTTAGTTTCGGATTGGGGTGCAAGAAGGAGGAGGCAGCTCTGGGGTGAAGCTAGGAGACAGGGTCTGTGGATTAGCTTCAAAGGAAGCTCATCAAGAAGGGGCCCAAAAAGATGCCTGCAGCAAAACTTCAAGGAAACTTTTTTCAAAAATAATAAACAAAATAAAAATAAATCTGCATTGAAAGAAATAGAAAACTGGATTAAAAAAAAACTACAGTATTTTGGAGAAACTGTCAAATACGATAGCAATACCGGCAATGATGCTTATTTTTTTTGCTTTTTGTTTGTCTATAACAGGGATGGCAGATTGCAGGAAGCAGATCAAATTCTTGCTATTAATGGGCAAGCCCTTGATCAGACCATAACACATCAACAGGCTATCGGCATCCTACAGAAAGCCAAAGAGAGTGTCCAGCTAGTTGTGGCAAGGGGCGCTTTGCCTCAGCTCATCAGTCCAGTAATTTCTCGATCTCCGTCAGCTGCTAGTACAATTTCAGCCCATTCAAACCCGGTGAGTAGACACTGAAAACAAGTCTGTCTCATTTCTTGTATCTTAGGTTGGTGCAGTCAATGCAACTCTTTGTACTCTTGAAGATAAAAAAAGGTCTCTGCAACATGTTGCTGAATGTTAGCTATTGTGTAAAGTTGCAGTTCCACAGAAAGCTGCTTATAGTCACAATTCTGTTTTTTTGGTGTATAGAAAATAGTACAGGAAGGAGTTCAAACAGGTTCAATGCACACTATAACTCATGTCCCAGCTACCAAAAATAAATCCTATTTGGTGGTGGTGGGAGCGTATTATACATAAGACTTTCTGTATTCCATAAAATGTGTCTTCATCAGTTCTTAGCAGATTATAAACCTGTGGACTTAATTACCAAAAACTTACTTTAAAAGCAAATTGTGTGAGAGGTCTATCAAGGACTGTTGGTCTTGACTATTCATTGACTCCTCCAGTGGAGCCATAGCTTGCCTCCACAACCCATTTGCAGGGGAACAATGAGGGGGGGAATGATATGTTTTTATCTCCTGCTTGTAAGCATCTGAGAGGTATCTGGTTGGCCATTGTGTGAGCAAAACGTTGGATTAAGAGAGTCCTTGGTTTAACTCAGCAAGGCTGTTTTTATGTACTTACATCCTAAATGATAAGCAGTGTCTGTTCTTCAATTGGGTCCTTTGATGAGAGCCTGATAAGGAAGAGCCTTCATGGTGTAGATTAAAGAGGGAGTGAAGGAAGACAAAAAAAAAAAGAGAGTGTCTCAGTCCGTTGCCTTTGAGAGAGTTAAGCCAAGTCCTTCCTGTGTATCAGATGAAGGGGTAGTATTCCCTTACTTTCCCTACTGGTTTGCAAATGTGAGTGCAAACACACTTTGCTTGCATGCGCCCCATCCATGCATGCACTCGGCCTTCCGCACGTGCACTTTGGCTTGAAAATGTGCTTAAATAAGACAGCATAGAGCCGGGGTTAGTGGTTTCCACTATCAGTTCTGATGAACAGGTCCGAGCTGGCTGAATAGCACCTTTGATCAGATGTACCATTTTACGCCTAGTATGGAGTCACTCAGGAGTTGAGTAGAAATGAGTTGTTCTCAGTCAGCGCACCTGAATGAATACCTGGGGAAAGCAAGCATAAGATTTTATCTTTCATGTTCGAAATAATTTATTCACTAAGCTGTTAAAACACTGTAACTTGCCAGTAAAACCACTGAAAATATAGAACGCTAAAAGGCTCTTTTGATGATTCATGAACATTAGTTGGAGTAGCTATAGAAAAGAGATTGACTATATGGAGAAAATGCAAATACGATGGAATATCTTTAGAGGTTGTTTTAAAAAAATGAAACTAACGTAAGATTTTGTCTTAAAAGGTACATTGGCAGCATGTGGAGACTATTGAGTTGGTGAATGATGGATCGGGTCTGGGATTTGGGATAGTAGGAGGAAAATCAACTGGAGTGATAGTTAAAACCATCCTTCCAGGCGGAGTAGCTGATCGGGTACACAATATATTTTTCTGTACTAGAGTTACAGTATGATAATTACTTCTTACCATTTAATAAATACCTTTATTTACTTGAAATAGAAAGAATGGAATGCTAATATTCAATGAGGGAAAACATCTTGAATTAAAGGGTTACCTTTTGCCAACAAATGATCCTTATAGCTATGGCTTGAAACCTCAGCCAAATTTATAATGCTAAGCTTTGCTTCTGAACTGCTATCGGTCACGAATATAATTTTTCTATGGAAATAGGAAGCTGGTTTTGTCTGAGAATGAGGACCACAGAAAAGCAGATAGTAGAGTTCCTTTATGGAGAACTTTTTTCATCCCTGTATTTGAGATATTTTTGAACACGGTCTTTACTCTTGGTGAGGCAGATGTGATAGCAGAGTTTAAGCCACACACATTTGCCGTTCACACATGAAAAACAGTCCCCTTTTCTTCAAATCTCCCCATCACCACCTTGTAAGCCCATGGCCAATTTAGGTGTTGGGTAAGCAGATAGGAGATAAATCCATTTTCTAAATGGGAATGTTTACGAGCAATTTTAGACAGTAATTTTTGATTTAATAATTAGGTTTCTTTGAAGGGGGTGTCCCACCCTTATGCCCCTCTTTTTTTGTGCTATGGTTTTTGGCCAGAGTCATCATACATATACACATGCATTGCATTAATAGATTTATGGACAAGGGATGGAATTGATTTGGTTGGTTTCAGGTAGATTTGGTAATCCTAGGCTGATAAGGTAGAAATGAGACATTTTGAACAGGATGTTTTCCATGTTTTTCTTCATTTTGGGAGGAAAACAGTGCTAAATTTAGGCGTGACTTTTGTGTAGATATGCTAATAAATAGGAATAAAAGCAATAAATGATACAAAAATTTTGAATGTAAGCAATGCTAAACTTATTACTTAGAACCATGAAAAAATGATACATTTATTAATTTAAAATATATTCATTTTTTATCAGAGGTTGCATAGATATAGACAAATAGCATATGATAAAAAGATTTAAAATAACTGTCTACTACAGCAGTATTAAAAGCAAATATATATATATTCCAAAACTAAGATAGGTTATAGGTAAAACTCTTGCATTTTTCTAAGACACCTCTGTGTATAATTTTTTTTAAACAATTGAATGTTTGCTCATCTAGCATGGTAGACTGTGCAGCGGAGACCATATTTTGAAAATTGGTGATACAGACTTGACTGGGATCAGTGGTGAGCAGGTGGCACAAGTCCTGAGGCAATGTGGAAACCGAGTCAAGTTGGTGATAGCCAGAGGACTAATTGAGGAGGCCGCTCCATCAACAACAGCTCCTTTGGGTACCCCAGTGCAAACGTGTATGATGGAGAACAAGGTAATAACATGTAACTTATATTAAAGGAACAGGACTGATGGTAGATAGAGGTTCACAACACTTTTTATGTCAAATGTCCTGCCTGCCTGCAAAAATAATTGCTAACCTGCTAACTTCAATCTGCCACTTGAATAGGGCTGTAATAGCAGCTTAAGCAATCACTGCATCATAGCATTTCCCCTTTGCTCTGCTGCAGCCCTTTGAGTTCATCTGGATTATTCTTCTACTTATGTCCTCCTCCCTTGCATCCACCGCTGGGCTCCTCTCTGTGCCAGCCAGTGCCTGGCTGTAGCTCTTCACCTAAATCAACTGGCACAACTTCAGCTGCTGCTAGTTAGGTGTTAGCTACCCAGCTGTCTTTTTTTATTTCTTAGAGTGTCCTTCGTTTGGATTGGTGTTTTATTTTCTCCACTGTGTTCATCTGTTGCCTGAAAAGTAACCTCATTCCAACTAAACCTCATTTACCAAAAATCTCCTGTGCTCTTTATTATCTTTTTAATCACACTTGCATAGCTCCTCCCACCTCACCAGTGACTCTTCCTTTTAACCTTTTGAAATGATGCAAGGATGAATGTGGCTGGAAGTGTACAAAATAAAAGATAAAATAGGGAGTTGGTGTGTGCAAACACAGATCAGGAGGTGCAAGTGTCTACATATTTCTTTATCAGCTGAAGCAAGTTTTAGTGTCTTAAGAATGTAAACAAGCTCTGCAGGAAGCTTCAGCTAACTGGATTATATTCAACAGAATTAAGTGCTTGAGAGAGTAACAAAGTGAAGAAAATGGAGATAAGGTAAAAATTATACTTCTGCAGAAACATGTTTTTGTGTCTCTCTGTCAGTAGCATAATTTATACCCCATTTTTTCATTTTACAGGTTTTTCAATGCAATCTTTAGGAGGAATGGATTTGAATAATTGAATCATTCCTTCCAATTAGCTATGCCCTTTCTGGAAATGATCTTTTAGTTTGAATAGATAATTTTCTTTCCTGAATTGCTATACAGGTAATCCTCAATTTACGACCACAATTGTGCCCAGAATTTACTTTGCTAAGAGAAATTTGTTTTGACCCATTTTACGACTTTACTTGCCATGTTTTTTTAAGCAAATCACTGCAGTTGTTAAATTAGTCACATGGTTGCTAAGTGAATCTAGCTTCCCCAATGACTTGACCTGTCAGGAGGTTGCAAAAGATTATCACATGACCTCTGGACACTGCAACCATTATAAATATGAATCAGCTGCCAAGCATCCAAACTTAAATCACATGACCGTGTGGATGCTGGAATGGTCATAAGTGAGAAAAATGGTTGTAAGTCACATTTTTCAGTAGCGTTGTAACTTCGAAGGGTCGCTAAATGAACTATTGTAAGTCAAGGACTACCTGTATTAGTAGATAAAAGTGAAATTTAATATTTTACTTTTACCCATTTAAAGGTTTTGCTTAAAAATAAAAGTACACAACTTACATCCTTTCAGAGGTGTGGAACTACAACTCACGATATCATACATCTGTAGCCATAATGACTGGGGTTATTTTAATATAAGTAAAAGTACTCCTTCCTTTGAGCACTCTTTTGTGATTATATTAGCGATTATATATTACCATAGTATGTTCAATGAAACAATGTTTAAAAGTAATGTTTAAATTGACATTTCAACATATTTAATCTTTCTTTGATACTGGGTATGTGTGTGTATGTGTGTGTGTATGTATGTGTATACATTTGCATAATTAGACAATTTTCCATTTTTTAAATTTTGATTTTTACTTTGTTTTGTTTTCTAGAAATGATTTCTGTAAAGTTCAAGCATAAAGTATGTGCAAACCTCAGAAATCACAAAACCATAGCCCTGAATCCAGAATCACATAGAAAAGCATTTAAGATAAATACCTTGAGGAACTCTTACCATGACAAATAATGTTAACTCTATTAAAGGTTCACTAATTATATTTGAGAACTATGAAACTAACATCTGAGTAACATTCTGGCAAGAAGTACTGTGTGTTATGTGTAGAATTAAATGGTGAAATATTAAGGCTTAGGTGAGAAATAGAATAATTATTTTTGTTTCCCATAAGAACTTCTGTCATGAAGAATAACTACATGTGTTTTCCCTTAAGAAATTGGAAGATACACCAGTTGAAAATGTTGAAGATGGGAACACATTTGATGTGGAGCTTACAAAAAATTCTCAAGGGTTGGGAATAACAATTGCTGGCTACATTGGGGATAAAATATCAGGTATGGTTAAAATTAATTCTGCTCAAAAAGTTAAGAAATCCATTTATTAGCTTTGTGGTTGAAAATCTAAACATCAGTCCAGATGTTTAAAAGTACCACACACAATACATAGAGTAATTGCTTTGCAAGAAAAATGTTCTATATGGCTTTCATTTCAAAATACGGATTTTATTTTGCAATAGATTTGTAGTCTGGAATAGTTTGAAATAATTAAAGGCATTCATTGGAGGCAGCATATTTTCTTTCACTAGATTCAGAACTTGATGTCAGAATTGTTTAAATGTGATTCATTTGGAAGTCAAACTTCTACTTTAATTAATGGTCTTTGGCTTAGTATATTTATAGCATAGGCATGTGCGCTATAACTGAAATAAAAATAAATGTGACAGTTTAAGATCTAGTAGCAACTGATTACCTGTATGATAAAATGTAAGTTTATCTCTAAGACCATGGGTGTCACACTTGCGGCGTCACATTGCCGTCATGTGACATTTCACGATGTTTTTTCCCTTCATGGACCTGGTGTGGGCGTGGCCTGCGGTTGACACATCTGGCCTGTGGGCCGCCAGTTTGACACTCCTTTCTTAGAGTGAATACATTGGGTTAGGGCAAAGGTGGGGAACTAGGGTCCCTTTATAACTTGTGGATTTCAACTCCCAAAACTCCTGAGCTGCAAGCTAGGAGTTGAAGTCCACAAGCTATAAAAGGGCCACAGTTCCCCACCTCTGTGTTAGAGCAAGATAACTTTAATGATACTATGTTGTAATATTTCTGCTTAAGTACTTAGAAGTCATAAAGACTATTGTAGTCAGATCTTGATATGCTTTGTTTAAGTTTATGGATTCATGCCATAACAGCTTTACAAATATGTACATGACTCAGACATACCTTTAATTACTTCAATTTTATTTTTAAATCGCAGAACCTTCTGGTATTTTTGTAAAAAGTATCACAAAAGACAGTGCAGTTGAGCATGATGGTAGAATCCACATTGGAGATCAAATTATTGCTGTAAGTAACCTTGGAAGAATTCTGTTATCCCTTTTTCCTTCTATTATTTAGTTTTTATGCTTGATGGATTCAACACAAACAACTCAGGAGGATGGTCCCAGAGTTCTTAAAACATCACACATATGAAGTCTCTGATCTTGATTGCCATCCACCAAAAAATTATTAAGTCTGATTTCTGTACACAAAGATCACAAACTGAAACATAATGCCTAACTCTTTAAACATTATTTCAGGACATTACAGACCACTTAGCTTAAGGGTACCATATTATTAATAGGTAAAATGGATGGAAATATTAAAGATAAAATTATTACGGTTATAAAACAGAGGTCGGCATTCCCCCCCCCCCAATCAAGCGGTTTGTTTTATATACATTTATTTTTTTTCTCTGAGAGTTAGTAATAATTAGACTGTCATAAAGAAAAGGCCATTTTGCTACTATGTTTTGGCCACTAAATACAAATGAGATCCTGGATGTTAGAAAAATGTGGAGGATTCTTTCACAGAGATCTTGAGAAAATGTAATAGTCTTGGGGTTAGGAGAGATGCTCTTCTTTGACTTGGTTACTGATGAAAACAGATAAGATCAATGACCTAATTCATTGAGGAACATAAATAATTATTTAACTGAAGGTTCTACATTGATAGCATTGTTTGTAAACTGAGTCTTAAATACAGATGAACAGCAAAAGTAACAGTAAACTTTTCTGCCCAATTCCCATCAGCCTACATAGGTAGTTCTCAATTTAGAACCATACGTTTAGCATTTGTAATAAGAAAGTTACAAGTGGTCCTTAAACTTACAACCATCGTATCTTTCTCACATTTACATGATCAAAGTGCAACTCACTTAACCGCCTTACTTAACAATGGAAATTCTGGTCCCAATTGTGGTTATATGCTGGGGACTACCTGTATAGATGAGAAGATTTTTTAAAATTTTGAATGCATTAAGTTAATTTGAATTTATAAAGCTCCTTTGCACAGTTTTCAGACAGTTTTCTTCAAACTCTATGCTGTCTATCTTTAGATAGGATTCTTATGCTCAGGAGAGCAACAAACTCCAAACCAAATTTCAGCAGACATTTGGCAAATGTGATTTGCCTAATTTGGAATAAAACAGTTTTTCCAATCTTGATAGATGTACAATGACTGGTAAGAATATATATTTGCAATAGTGGCGAGTATCTGTAGCTTGGATGTAGGATGATGGTGACACAAGACCCATCCCAAGACTCTCAGTTGACATACCCACATCCTAAGGCTATCATTTGACACAACCACATCTGGCCCATCACATGACCCACATCCACACCTGAAGCCCTTACAGTCAGAAGAACACTGACATCCCTTAAACTCTGCTGAAGATGTTACCTAGCTGGGTAACGAAACATTTAGAAACCAACCCACAAGCATGGAGAATGACGTTTCACCCTCATGGACCTATGTTTAATCCATAGGTGGATGGAACCAATCTTCAAGGTTTTACCAACCAGCAAGCAGTGGAGGTTTTGCGACATACTGGGCAAACAGTCTATCTGACTTTGGTCCGAAGAGGAGGCCTGAAACAGGAAAACCAAATTCAGTCTCATGATGACTTCAGTGATGCTGTTGAAAAGGATTCAATTTTCCAAACAATGGATATTGGCACAAATACAGGCAATTAAGATTATCTTTGCTTCACGTTTCTTGAATGTTATTTTCTGTTCTTTAGAGGCTAAACCAAAGTGGCTTAAGTTCATTCTTGCAATCCACTTTTTAGTCACAGTTGGAGAAAGAAAAAGCATACTCAAAAGGAGAAACAAAAGAGTTTTGTTGATTTTTTCTTTCATGAATAACAAATCAGTAATCTTCAAATAATATTGTTTCTGTGATTTATGTTTTATGGTAGAACTAAAAAAAAATAAAATACAAAAACCAAATGAAAATGAATAAAGGAATTTAAGCTTTAGGGAATTAATTCCATGGTGCTCATTATTTCTCTCTCTTTTGTTCCCTAAAATCTGTGGTTCAACTTTCCCAATTCACGTTTCCATAGAATCAGCCATGTATGTGACATCAGTCAGATTTTCCTCATTTGGATCCACCATATTTTCCTCCTTTCATGTAATATATAATATAGAAGATTGTTGCCTTTTTGTTGTTACCAATTTTTTTATTTTTAGTGTTTAACTGTTGCTTATGGATATCCACACTAGCCATGTATGTATGTATGTATGTATGTATGTATGTATGTATGTATGTATGTATGTATGTATTTATTTATTTATTTATTTATTTATTTATTTATTTATATTAATATCCCACCTTTATTATTGATACAAATAACCTAAGGTGGAAAACTTACCCAGCACATCTTCTTCCTCCTATTTTCCCCCCAATAACAATCAGGTTGTGAGGTAGGTTGGCCCAGAGTCACCCCACTGGCTTTCATGACTAAGGTAGGACTTGAATTCTTACAGTCTCTGCTTTCTAGCATGGAGCCTTAACTGTTAGACCAGGCTTAATTTAATCTGGTAGGAAACTAGGAGTCCTTAACAACAGTGAAACAGGAAAGGGTTTAACTGTATTATCACAGAAATTGGCATTTTTTTTCCTCCACAGAAAGCTGCAAAAGAGAGCAGGATTCTCCATTAATGTCATGCAGCCCCAGCGAGGTTCATTTTGAAGAAGATACTAATATACAACAAACAGGTTATAAATAATCTTTTCCCCTTATAAATATGCTTGCCTTCCCTAGTTTTTGCCTTTGTTTGCTTGGCATGGTAGCATGGCAAAAGTTCCTTTTGGGTTCCGAAAGTGCATATTTGAGATGTGATAGACAAATCCATCTTTGAAGAAGAATATAGTGATGCAGCTCTGTTTAGTTGCATTTATATACATTGTCCACAGAATTTTACCTAGTAAACTCAAATAATTATTTTTATAGCCTTTACTTTGAATCTGTTAACTTCTAAGTATCTTATCCACGGGTATCTTATCAAAATCTGTGGATGAGGTATTTAGAAGTTAAAAGATTCAAATAAAAGGCTATAAAATAGTTATTTGAGTTTGTCTAGCTAAAACTCAGTGAACAATGTACACAAAGTTGATTTCTTGTATGCAGCCAGTTTCGTATACCATATCAACTGTTAAAATTATGAAGCTTAATTTTAAGCTTAAAATACTCAATGGCAGCAGCTGAAAAGAGTACTTATTAATGAGGATATTAAAAATAATTATCATTAGATGTCAAAACATACTGCTGAAGATATTTCATGATTGTTTATTTACAATGAAAAACCTTAACAATAATACTGGGTGAACAGCAGTTTTTATATACTAGGAAATGTAGTGTAGCATAAAGCAGAATGCATAGCTGAAGTTAGCTATGTATACATAGAATTCTTATATCTGTGGTTGATCACATTTGTTTATGTCTTACTTTTAAATAAGCAAGTAGTTTGTGATATACATAGCTGATTGTAGCTCATCAAGCCATGCTAAAGAGATATTCAGATTCTGTAAGTCTCATGTTTCCACCTACTTCGTATTTTTAAGCGTGTGAATATTTGAGGATATCGTAAGTGCTTGGTGGGTCACTGTACATATCTGACAAGCTCCAGTTATCATAGTAAGAGATAAACTAGATCAGATTTAAAATGGTAAATTATTACACTCACAATTTGTTTCTTTCTCACATTTTTAAATAAATACAAAAATCTGTTAAATAATTCCAGGAAGTGTGTTCTTCCACTGCCCCCTAGAGACCATGTTTCAGTAGGAGCCTTAGAAAAAGAGGTCATAGTTTCAAAAAAAAATAATCTTAAATATAGAGAACATTTTTTGAGTGCTTAAATATTAAATAATATATTTATTTGTATATGTAACTCATGATATAAACAGAATAATATCAAAAACACTACAATGCTAAATATTCCCACCTGAGAATAAGTTTCTTTCAACTTTAACTTACCTCTGAATAAATAGGAAAGGAATATTCTATACTGAACGATTTTGGGAACTGATTTTAATAAATACATAATATTATTTAATAATAATATTTAATTAATAAATACATAATATTATTTACTAGTGCACTCCTGTTGAAGAGAACTATGAAATGATAGCCATAGTTTTACAAATAAAAACAAAGATCTATAATTATTCTTCAGAAATGGAAAACAAATCACCCATAAGCTTAGCTTTCTGCTTTATCTTTTGAATTTTAGTTCTTATTTTTATTTGTTAATGTTTCAATCACGCAAACTTGTTTTGCTAACATTTGTAGAGTGCAGGGGTGTAAGATAATAATGAATAACAAGAATGAGCATTTCAGAGTTCCGTTGGGCCAGGAAAGAAGAACATGCCTGTAATTTCTGCATTCACAGAAAGGAGAAGGTGCAGCAGAGTGTAGCCAGACAGAAATCCAGTTATTCAGGAAGCTAGATTAGGACAATTGGGATTCCATGGAAGAGAGATAAAAGGAAGTTCTTGAGTAATGCAAGCCGAAATTGAACAGCCAGGGTAGTACTGAAAGATTGAGTCTCATGCTGATTTAATTTCAAATAGAACTGGATGACGCTAAAAATTTATTAAGATATATATGGTACAAAATTGGTTAGAAAAAGGAATTTAAAAATGAGCTGTTATTTTTTTCACTTAATCCAAGTGAATTCAGCTAGCTTTAAAAGGATTTTAAAAAAACAAAAATTTAGTTTATAATTCTCCCCCCTCCACTTTTCCTTTTTTAGATACTTAGTATCGAAAAGTATTTTCTTTTTCATTTTATATAAATCAGATGCATGTTTACAAATTCTAATGCAATTCATTTTCTACCTAGAGGTAAGAATTTTATAGTTTTACTTAGGATAACTGTCACATCTTGCAGATATTCAGCTAACATCCCTAGAAGAAGAAACATTGCTGAACAAATGGCAGAAGATTTTGGGGGAAAATTATGAAGTTGTGGTAGGTCGACTCATTGCTTGCTATTAAAAAAATAAACACTTTATCTCTGCTCTTCCTTGGGAAGGGCATTGTTTTTTAAAATCTAAAAATGTGGTAAAACAAAACTTTTAAGTAATCTTAGGCAGTCAGAAAATGAATCCTACATTTGATCAAACAGTTTCTAAATATTGCTTCCTGGGAAGTTTTCATTAATTCAGTCGATAAGTATTGGCAGTGTTTATTTAGTAACTTTTGGAGTCCATTATATATTTTGATTCTCCTTGTTGTCAACAGTGCATGGTTTCATTTCTTGGGGTAGCATTTTTGCTTGATGACCTCTCTCAATGTGGGCAGAGCTACAGTTGAGTTCTGAAATCTACATTTGGGAAGCAAAACAACAATGTAGCTTGTTAGGAAATCTACCCACTTCCAACATACAACATTTAGCATAATCCTTGCTTCATAAGAGTTCTTGCACATAGCTGATATTTGGAATAAAAGACTTCCCTACTTTAATCTGACATTCATCTACCAGAAATATATGCCACTAATTTTAATGTTGGCCTGCTTTTAGGTAAGTAATACAAAATCTAACAATTAGGGCTGATATTTTCCTTGTACTGCTGCTGTTGACCCCTACTTCATTGCTGGATGGTCTGTTTGTATGGCTTACAGAGATTTTTTTAAAGGAAGCTGGTTTGCCCCACTTCCCTGACATTTTAACAGATTGTTTGCATTTTTTCCTTTTTGTTTTTCTTCCCTCCTATGATTTATGATAATGATTGCTGATCCTCTATTTCCATTATTTGTTTTTAAATTGATTGTTAATTGACTCTTTTATTCTTTTAAAGTAAGGTTTACGTGAGGAATCTTGGTAGCCCTTTGGCCTACAAGCTTTAAAATGTGTTTAGTTTTTATGTAATAAAAGCTGTTTTCCTAGCTGACACTTTACTGCTCATTGAGAATCTAGCCAGTCTTCTTTTAAGCACATTTTAGAACGTATAAGCAACTACTTTTGTGTGCAGTAGTCCAAGGATGTAACAAGGATGTGGAACTTTTGAATAGAATTCTGCAGCAGGGTCATAGGTGCAGTTCCTGTTCTTTGACTGTTCCCCACCTGGGGATTAGTAAACCATAAAGAATTATGTTACCAGGTGCATGTCCTGTTAACGCTTGACTTGTTTCAGAGACAACAAGGATTGCCAGATATATGGAATCCAGTTCTTTTTCTTCAAACTGGAAACATTTCTGTTCCCGAATACTGTATTTGCTAACTATTGTTCCATGGCGGTCACAAAAGATGGTGTAATGAGAAGTGTGGAACCTTTGATAGTTTTATTTGTTCCTTTTATTTGTGACTCTCTGACTACCTTTCATCTCTGGACAGCTGTAGCTACCAGCATCTGTTACCCTTTGCAAATGAGAAAAAGGATGTTACAGCTGGATGCTCCTTTTCAGCTCACATTGTGATTCCATCTTGTTTTGATGTGAGAAATCAATGAACATGGATGTTTTCTTTTGAAAGAAATGAGCCTGTAGCTTAAGAAGTAGAGCATTTGTAGCAAAACAGTGTTTAAATTTACTGGTCCTTTGTATAGGATCTCGTTGCAATTTTCTAAGCAACTGATTTCTTGGTGTTATGAAGATTGTATTTTTCTTCTTTCTAGGTGGCGGATGTGAACAAGTTTAGTGAAAGCAGCGGACTGGGGATTAGCTTAGAAGCTACAGTGGGACATCATTTTATTCGGTCTGTTTTGCCTGAAGGGCCTGTTGGACGATGTGGCAGATTGTACAGTGGAGATGAATTACTAGAAGTATGAATTGATCTTTCTTATTCTTCTGCTCTCTTAAAAGATATGCTGAGGGATTTTTTTTCCACTTTTAATATTTTCTTAGCACAGAGCTGTGATGGCAGACCTATGGCACCTGTGCAAAAGATGGCATGAGGAACCCTCTCTGTTGCTCTTCAGGGTTCCATTGCATGCATGCGTTCTAGCCAGCTGCTCTCTTCTGGGTTCCGGCATGTGCATGCCGGACAGAAGACCAGCTATCTGGCATGCATGTGCATGATGGAACCCGGAAGAGCAGCTGGCAACTGTGCACATGCGCACCGGCCAGCTGCTCTCGTCTGGGTTGTGGTGCTCCAGCACACACCCACGCTCGTTTCGGCACTTGGGGTTGAAAAGGTTAGCCGTCACTGGCATAGAGTAAAGCAGTGTTTTTCAACCACTGTGCCGCGGCACACTAGTGTGCCATGACATAGTGTAAGGTGTGCCGTGGGAAAATTACTTTATATATAGTCAATATAGGCACAGAGTTAAATTTTGTTAACATTTTCTAATGGTGGTGTGCCTCGTGATTTTTTTCATGAAAAAAGTGTGCCTTTGCACAAAAAAGGTTGAAAAACACTGGAGTAAAGGTAGTCCTTGACTTACAACAATAATTGGGAGCAGAATTTCCATTGATAAGCAAGACGGTTAGTGAGTTGTGGCCAATGTTGGTGTGGCTGTTAAGTTGAACCAATACAACCAATACAATTGTTAAGTGAATCACGTGGTTGTTAAGCGAATCTGGCTTCCTCCATTGACTCTATTTGATGGAAGCCAGCTGAGAAGGTTGCAAAGGGCAATCATATGACCCTAGGATATATGCAGGAATGTAATAATTACATTCCCGATTGCCAACCTCCCAAATTTTGATCATGACATCTTGGGGATGCTGCAACAGTTGTAAATGCAAGGACCAGTCATAAGACAGTTGTTCCAGTGCCAGTCAAACATCGGATGGTCACTAAAGAAATTATTGTAGGATGAAGACCACCTATATTCATGTATTTGTGAAAGAAATACAGGTAGTCCTTGGCTTCATTTGGTGACCGTTCGAATTTACAACGGCACTGAAAAAAGTGAAATGACCATTTTTCACACTTATGACCTTTGCAGTATCCCCATGGTCACGTGATTTACATTCAGACACTTGAAAACTGGTTCACATTTATGATGGATGCACGTGATCTTCTTTTGCAACCTTCTGACTAGCAAAATGAATAGGAAAACTAGATTCACTTAACAACTGGGTTACTGATTGAAGAACTGCAGTGATTCACTTAACAAATGTGACAAGAAAAGTCCTAAAGTGGGGCAAATCGCACTCATCAAATTTGTCATTAGCAACATAAATTTTGGGCTCAATGGTGGCGGTAGGTTGAGGACTACCTGTATATAGCCTGTATAAATTCACAATATGCTAGTACATTCTAAGGTAGTGATTATATAATTACTCCCTTTTAAATACTCCATTCCACTTGTCAGAAGTTTGCACAGTCACATGAGCCCTGGACATTGCAACCGTCATAAATACAAATCAGTTGCCAAGCATCTGGATTTTGATCATGTGACTGTGGGGATGCTGCAGTGATTATAAGTGTGGAAAAACGATCATAAGTCACTTTTTCAGTAGTTGTAACTTTGAACAGTCACTAAACAAACCGTTGTAAGTTGAGAACAGCCTCTATTGGGTTTATACTGTTTGGGAAATTCTGGCATTTGTAGTTCAAATATGTCTTAAATGAGGAAGGTTATGGGAAGTGTGGCCTAGATATTACAACTTATTAAATTAAATGATTTCTATTCAGGTACCTAGCACATGCACAAGGAAAAGTAGACTTCTAAGAATGAAAATAATTCATTCATCCTAGGAACTGTATTTTTTCAGTAGCGCAGCACTTTAATTTTTCCTAGAAATCCTTGTGCTATCTGCTCTTTAATGTAGCTTCATTCAGTTTTCTGGCAAATGTCATTTGCATTCACCCATATTTATAGTCAAGATAACTTAATTAGCTGAAGTATAAAACATATCAGCATAAAAAACCGTGAGGTAATTTTGAACAGTCAGTAAATGAACTGTTGTAAGTAGAGGACTACCTGTGATGTGAAGAAGCCATGTAGTACCTATTTTTTTAATATGCTTCTTTAGTTTCCTATGTCATCATCATCTTCATTTAATGACCCCATAATCCCTTGCGGGGTGGAGTCTGGGCAACTGAATGGAGCTGAGTGTTTACTGGCCAGATGCCCTTCCTGTCACCCATGTGGAGTTTTGTTCAGCAGATATATTCTCATTGTTCCCAGAGAGAAATATCTGCCTCTACCTAGGATCGAACTCACAGCCTCCTGATTGTGAGGCAAGAGCTCCGCCTCTAGGTCACTGCACCACTCTACTTTAGTTTTCTATGTCCAATCTGAAAATATATGTCTTTCTTTCTGTCTTTTCCTTATTTCTGTAAATATCCTTATTTTCATTGGCAGGTAAATGGACAATCTTTGCTTGGAGAGAATCACAAGGACGTTGTAAATATTTTAAAAGAGCTTCCTATCAATGTAAGGATGGTGTGTTGTCGTGGAGTTCTACCTGTTACTGAAGCAGCATTGGATGAGACTCATATGTTAGAGCAGGTAATTCAACATAAAGATTTATACCCTTGTGGAGAAACTGACAGACCACCATTCTTCCTTCCCATAGAGAATGCAAAGAAAAGATTTGAACTCCTGAAATGGCTCCATTTTTTTTTTAAGTGGAGACCATTTGATCAGATGGCTAGATTTGGATTGAGGAAACCCAGCTTCAAAACCTTTTTTTAGATTTTTTTCATACAGCTTTCGTTAAAGTATTATAGTCATTTAAACTTTTCATATATATTTAGACATCTCTACATAAAGTTTACATTCTCAGATGGTAGAACTTGTGGAGATTATTAAATTAACCTCTTTAAGGGAAAAAAAACCCTTTGCATTGACAGTTGATTGGAAATCTGTTATAGATTTTTTGCATGAAACAAAAATGTACTTACAATTTATGTTTTTGATGATTAGAACAAACTGGATAAAGAAAAAGCTAAGATTTTTATTTGTAATCATAGAATAAAAGAACTTTGTAAATATGCTTATATTTGCTGCAAAGGAAATTGGAAGCTTTTCTCTTTTTTCCTTTTTATATTTTCCTTCCTTCCTTCTTCCTTCTTCCTCCCTCCCTCCCCCCTCCCTTTCCCCTCACAGTTATTAAGGGAATCATGGTCATTATGTGAACCTGGCTTGCTTAAAAACCCCAAACTAGTTTGTGTTTTGTATGTGTTTTGTAAAACTTTAATTAAAAATTGATTTAAAAAATAGATAAGTTTTAGACTCTTTAAATAGCAGTTCCCATTTATTCCAGTTTCATTGACAACCTGTGTTTAAATTTCCTTTAGCTTAATTTTTTTTAAAAGTAACCCTATTTAACTTTACAGTCTCATATCGACCTTGGTGGACTCCTTGGTGCTTCAGAGACAATCGATGCTAAGCTGGAAATAGCTAACATAAGTCAGAATACTGAAGAGGTACAAGGTTCTCCTCTGGCAATGTGGGAGACAGAAGTACAACAAATTGAATTGGAGAAAGGCAGCAGAGGTCTTGGCTTTAGCATATTGGATTATCAGGTAATTTCTGAATTCCATAATATAAGGATGTACTTTATACATTGAATCCAGTATCCCTTTAAAAATGAAACATTCCAGTAGAATCACATCATTAAATAAACTTGTCAAACTTATTTTTTATATCTTCATATTTTTGCAAGGAAGTCACCTTCAATTATGGATAGTTTCTGATCTTTTAGATGAGAAAAGGTATCATATGATTAGGAAGTCACCTTTCATTACTATTCTATTACATTTCTCAATCTTTCTCTTTAATGAGAAACTGAAATTCAAGGAGAAATGATCTTATACCGTGTTTCTCTGAAAATAAGACAGGGTCTTATTTTCTTTTGACCCTCGAAATAAGTGCTTGGCCTTATTTTTGGAGAAGTCTTATTATTTTTGAGGTGCAGGAGACTCCTTAACCATGTCCCGCAGATCAGCTGATCCAGAGATGGCCAGAGGTTCTGTCTCTGTTTCTGGCACACTCTTGCCAGGCCTAGCATTGCTGGGCCTGCTGCTCTTTTTGTGGCCGCCACTAAGAGAAGGGGCGTGGTAGCTAGGGTTTGCAGGAGTGGCATCTGTAAGGCCGTTCTGCATGGATGGCAGGTGCATATGGGATGTGTGGTGCATGTTCTCCCCTTCCCTTCCAGGAAATGGCGGGGACTGGCTGCACATGTGTTTAAATATTTTAGGGGAGGGCTTGTTTTGGGGGAGGGATTATATTAGCGCATGCACTCAAAAGCCTGATTGGGCTTATTATCTGGGGAAGTCTTATTTTGGGGTAAAGAGGGTAGTAGTACTTATTCCATGGATCCAATAATAGCACACACAAACACATAAAATATTAATATTGCGATTGCTGAGCAAGATGCATTATTATTGCAATTGTTATAAGGAAAGTAATAGAAGTAATAGTAGTAGCAATTTAAAAAAAGACATGCCTCAAAGTGCAATACTACCAGGTTTGAGAGGGCTGTAAAAGCACTATGAAGCAGTATATAAGTCTAAGTGCTATTTTTTATTCTTTTGCACTAATTTGAGGAGATTTTAAATGTGGAGCAGATTCTGAAATGCATTTGCTAACTTCATCTCTCTGCAAAGAATTTATTTATATTCTAGAAGCTGGTTTTAATGTTGCTTTCTGCAATCTTTCTGCAAGATTACATAATGTATAATTAGGTTTTAATTTTTCCTAAGTAGTGGCTTGATAACTGAATCTTTCTATAAGCAAGCCGGGTCAAGAAAAAAAAAACCATACCATTGTTTGAAATGTCCGATCAGAGCCAATAGATTGGGCGTGCTGCAGATCCTATCTATCAAAGAGAGCTGGGTAGCAGGAACTAGAAGAAAGTTTTTTTCTGCTGTGGCCCCTGACTTATGGAATATTCTCCCCCCGAACACTAGAATGGCCCCTACCCTGTTGGCTTTTCACAAAGCTTTAAAACCCCGCTATATCCCCGGGCCTGGGGCTCAGAATGTGTGAAGGGCCTTGTTACTTGGCTTTACTGTTAGCAGATTAATCATCACAGCTGCTGTTTGTATTTACTTATTTTGGTGGACATTTTAAATGTCTTTTAAATTGTTTTAATCATTTTTTTGAATTTTAAAATTGCAGGCCGCCCAGAATCTTGGTGAGTTGGACGCTGCAGAAATTGAATGAATAAATAAATAACAAAGTAAATAAAAATACATGTCAACATTTTCCCCCCTTACGTTTCCCTCTTTTCTCCTTCAATAAGGATCCGGTGGACCCCGCAAATACAGTGATTGTGATCCGCTCTCTTGTCCCTGGGGGCATTGCTGAGCAAGATGGCAGGCTCCTCCCAGGAGACAGGCTTATGTTTGTCAATGAGACCAGCTTGGAAAATGGTAGCCTGGAGGAAGCTGTGCAGGCCCTGAAAGGAGCACCTCTGGGAATGGTGAAAATAGGAGTCGCCAAGCCATTGCCTGTAAGAATTCTTGTTTTATATAGTGGGATTTTGAATTTTGCAAATAAACTCCTGGGGTATTTACTGATGTAGGACTTTAGGTCAGAGGTGGTATTCAGCAGGTTCTGACCAGTTCTGGAGAACCTGTAGCAGAAATTTTGAGTAGTTTGGAGAACTGGTAAATACCACTTCTGACTGCCCCCCACCTCCATCTGTTCTCTGCCTCCCAAGTCCCAGCTGATTGGGAGGGAATGGGGAATTTGCAGTAAACTTCCCCTGGAGTGGGGAGGGAATGGAGATTTTAAGGTATCCTTCCCCTGCCACGGCCACCAAGCCCCCACCACCACCACCAAGCCATGCCACACCCACAAAGCCAGACCCACAGAATCAGTGGTAAAAATTTTTGAATCCCACCACTGCTTTAGGTATATAACTGTTGATACTTAAAGGTGAACTAACATTTGTTGTGAGATAATAAAATGCTGTTTTAGATGTTTACCTGCAAATTACCCTTTGCAAAATCTCTCATTTTATACAATTGTCATCAAGAGAGTAACAAAGCTCTGTGACCCAACCCACTACCACTTTGTTCTGCAAAAAATACCTTTGCTTGAGATTCATGAAAGTAGTGCAACTATTCAATAACTTATTCAGAGCCAAAATAATAACTTTAGTTTGAGAATTAGTTACTGTTGGCATAGTAATTTGAAACAGAGGGTAAAAACATGTTGCTTCCAGAAACCTAGGGTAAGAATATTTAAAACACCCCAAACAAAAATGTTATGATTTATTTTCATAAAGTATAAGCAAACAATGCTTACACTAGATGTTTGAATGCATTAATTATCTATTATGTATACTTCAGCAACTTTGGTATCTACATAGTAATAATTTTGCATATTTATTTTACACAAATGCATACATGCAAAAACATGTATGTTATGAAACCTTCTTCTACACATAATCTGGAAATTTCCTGTTCCTAAATGGCAGGAATCTATAGTGAACAGAACTGAAAGTTTGGCAGTAATTGTTTTCATTTATTCCTTGAATCAGTAAAGCAGTAATTTTGGTCGCTGGTTTGAGGGCTACTTTCTGGAAAAGTAGGACATTTATATATCCACCTTTTTCTGGCTGAATCCTGATGTTGTGCCACCTTTGCACAGAGGTGTGCAACATTTTATAAGCAAGGGCTACACTTAGTGATTCAGAAGAGTACTGAATGCTGCAAAATAAATGGGCCTCATCACACATGAATTTGGGACTAAGGTTTGTGGATGAATTGGGGAGAGGGTGTCTTTTTTTGTTTACTATTAGTGTAAGCTCAGACGTATTGCTAAAATTTGCCCCTATTTTTCATTTGGAAATTGGAAACATTGCCATCACATTTCAACAGCAGTGGACTCGGGGAGTTCAGAGGATCGCAAAAAACGATTCAGTGGCCACACAGGGCTTTGGAGTTGCCCATTGAATTGCTGTTTTGATAGAAGAGCCGAAAGTTTTTACTAACGGAAGGGAATGTTTCTTTCTAATTTGGGATATAAATCATTTTATATATCTATGATGGCCTGTTTTTCTGATAATTCAGTGCAGCCAGAACGAGTGGTATGGTGGTCTAGAGGTGGAGCTCTCACCTCACAATCAAGAGGCTGTGAGTTCGATCCTAGGTAGAGGCAGATATTTCTCTCTCTCTGGACACACTTGAGAATATATTTGCTGAAAAACACTCTGCATTGGTGACAGGAAGGGCATCTGGCCAGTAAACACTCAGCTCCATTCAGTTGCCTAGACTCCACCCTGCAAGGGATTATGGGGTTATTAAAAGTGGATGATAAAATGTAGACAGAACATTTTTCACAATTATTGAGATATTAGTTATTGCAGGCATGATGATTATTTATTTAAACAATATATTATGCTGCCATCTCACCTTAATAACTCTGATCAATTAACAATATTGTATGGAAAACATAAACCAAAATAAAATAAAATAACAATCTAGTACAATATGTCTGTGACTGCAAGCAAATTATATATATATATTTACCATAATAAATATCTTAAAACATGCACAAGAGAATATATATTGGGCTCATTTCTGGCACCAATGTGTGAGGGGAAAGCCAGCTCTTCAAGGCTAGGGGCAGTTGGGACCATTCTAGGCTCAGAGGGGAGGCTGTTTCATAGGACAGGCATTGTGACATAGAAAGCACACATCCTGGGTTCAACCAGGTCATTCAGTTTGACAAAAGGGACCTGAGGTCTGGTGGAATGGGTAGAAACTATCAGAAACATAGAGACTCATTGCTATCCTGGCCCTGTATCTCCCAGAGTTTTATGGGTGATACCTCTTCCTTAAAGACTGTGACTGTGATGTCTCCTGATCTAGGGGGCTCCACTGGCATGATGGATAGACGTGTGCTAAGGCCCTCCTGGCCTTGGCTGGCACCTGCTCTTTGTGCAGGACCTCCAAATTGCACACTGGGGGAATGTTAAGTTATCCAAGTGATGGGTAGGGCAGAGATGTACAGAATATTAATGTTAGTTAACTGTTCTGACCCCCCTCATCCCACACCAAAGCACGCCGAGCCAAAGATACTTTACGGAATTTATGAACAGACAGACAGGTCCTTGGCAACAAACAGCACAGACAAGCCTTGGTAGCAATCCAGCACAGACAAGCCTTGGCAGCAATCCAGCACAGACAAGCCTTGGCAGCAATCCAGCCTGCCAAGCTAACACGACAGTTCTCCAACTTTCGTAAATGTGTTGACTACTGCAAAAGGGGCGTGTGCACAAGCATTCCTTTTATAGTCTTGAGAGGAGCCTAATTACCACCAGCTGAGTGCAATTACCTCCTGTAACTGCGCAACTGTTCTTTATGCCTATTAGCTCTCCGGTGCTGAGCATCTAGGAACAACTCCCTTGGCTCCTCCCCACTGCTGACATCCGGATCACACTCCCTTGTCTCCTCCCCACTGGTCCAAGGCTCCTGGTGGCCAACCAGTCTCTCTGCGCCCTGCTCGGAGTCGGAACCCTGTCCAGGGTCCTCCACATCCTCCAGAGCTGACTCATAGGGCCCCTTGCTGTTGGAGTCTGTTGGCAGCTCCAACGGCGCCTGCTGGGCCACAACAGTTAACCTTATATGGACAAATGCCCTGAGTTACTCAGAGCTTTCATATAGATGGTAAATAAAAGCAGGAAGAAAATGTTGAAAAGGCATATTTTGTATCAATTTTAACTAGAACCAGCCTTAGAGGAAGGAGGAAAGGCACTGTACCCCCCCTCCCTCATTACCAATTCCCCTAAACCTGATTAAAGAGGTATTGAAGCAGTGGTGGTATTCAGCAGATTCTGACCAGTTCTGGAAAACCAGCAGAGGAAATTTTGAGTAGTTCAGAGAACTGGTAAATACCACTTCTGATTGGCTCCGCCCCCATCTATTCTCTGCCTCCCGAGTCCCAGTTGATCAGGAGGGAATGGAGATTTTACAGTATCCTTCCCCTGCCACACCCACCAAGCCACACTCATCAAGTCATGCCATGCTATGCCACGCCCACCAAGTCGCGCCCACAGAACCAGTAGTAAATTTTTTTTAGTCCCATCACTGTATTGAAGGTCTCTAATCAAAGACAAGGCCTGGGTGGATATATAATCCATAATGTTGAGTCATCAACAACCATAACCAATCCTATCTCAATTCTATAATCTAACCTCAAACCCAACAGAAAAGGATGTACATAATGTAGTTTTATTATGATGTAAATAAGGAATACATTTTAGTTGTATTGGAATGAACTATTTCTTAATAAAATCCTTCATATTGAAATTGGGTTCAACATTCATGGCAAGATTGTGAAAGCTGTTATCTCCCGGTAACTTACTATGAAATTCACAAGCCAGACAGGTAAATTTTTTAAAAAATAAATATAATTTTCAATCTGCTCCAAACATGTTTATCGCAAGAAGTGCTACCGATTTCACAGGAACTTATGTGTTGTGTTTACGAACTAAGTATAATTTAAACTTGATAAGACTGAATAGGCTTAAATCTAGTTTAATCTTAAATCTAGTTTATGACGCTTAACTGTGTTGGAAATCAGGCAATCTCTCGGGACAGAGACAATTTATCATCTGGTCTAGGAGAAAATCTCAAATATCAGCACATAGGTACATAACCATGTGATGCTTAAAGGCTATTTCAATTCATGATTATTGCCATCTCATTTTTCTTTTTTCAATCTTATAAATCATTTCATGGTTTGAGGGCTGTAATATCATTTCTAGATACCTTTTTTCCTGATCTTTATTTTCATTTAAATTTTCATAGTATTTACTTACATGGCATGTTCTGTTCACTGGCCATCATCCAACTCAAGAGCTTCATTCTTTCTGCAGCTTTCACCAGAAGAGGGCTATGTTTCTGCTAAGGAAGATTCCTTTTTCTACACTGCCCAGTCCTTTGAGGAGGAAGGGCTAACCGATTCAGCCCTCTTCCATGCTGAGCTGGCTCTGGTTAGTCTATAGTTAGTCTTTTTATTCTATGTATTAATTTTGAACGGTATTTTGTTAACGAACAATACAGGAACAGTCCTGCTGTTGACATTTAACAGGTGTTGTAAAGACGTCTTGCTTGGTTTCCTTGAATCTACATGAAGGTCATTTATTTACTAATATAAGAAAATATCCATAACTATATCAAAGCAATGTATTTATAAGAAGACAATTTTGTGTGCCAAAATTAAACTCTCTAAATATTTAAACATTTATTTAAAAAAATCCTTGAAGCCTTAAGAATAACGTACAGTTAAAAAGAGTAAGAAAATTACAAAAGCAAACCATTATTTTTTAAATGAGAAACCATGCATATATATAATCCTATAAAACAAGGAAATTATGGCCCCAGCCATCCATTCAAATTACTTTTTAGGACTCTGCAATTTCTCTCTTGGAACTTGGACCTCTTGGAACTTAGAACTCGATATAAATGCAGGATATGATTCAAATGCTTGTTGCCCATTTAAACTTGGCAATATCTAATAACTTCAGAAGACAATGGGTTTTCTCTTATTCCATATACTCAGTTTTCTCATACTTTTTCAGTTTGCTAAAAAAAAGAAAATCTGACTTGTTCTGTTCAGGAATTCTGGGAGTTGAAATCCACAGGTGGTAAAGTTGCCGTAATTACTCAGCCATGCTCTAGTAATATACTGTATATAGTAGCTGAGATATTGGCCAGTCTTCAAAAATCCACAAAAGCTAGAATGATGAATGAATCTTTGACTGATTCTTTATATATGTATGTCAATCCAATAGCTAAAATGGCCAAATTCTTGCTCATTTAATAGTAATCTATCTGAAGTCCCTGCTATCTCAGAATAGGCAGGAAGTGTGTGTGTGTGTGTGTGTTTGTGTGCATGTATGTATATCTGTCATCTTTTCATGGGATTTAGTAAATTGAAAATTATTTTGGATTATATTGATCCAGACCATCTTTGTGGTGGTATGCAGATGTCACATTGGTCTTTCTGAGGTCTTGCAGCTCATTCCATTTATTGCCTCCTTCTCCATGGACGGGAAGGGGTGAAGTTTCTCATGCTGCCTGCATCCCGCAGATGGGGTTTTCTTTGTTTGTCAGCTCAGCCTAATTTCTGTCCTGAAAACACACACACACACACACGTAACACACACACACACGTAACACACACACACACGTAACACACACACACACACACACACACACACACACACACACACACATATATATATATATATATATATATATATATATATTTCATGGGTGTAGGTATGCTGGTCTTGTTGTATTCGGGTCTTTTCCCGAGATTTTCTTGGCAACATTTCCCGAGATTGTCTTGGCAACATTTTGGCGAGGTCTCATTCGCCATCTTCAGGCTGGTGTTTGCGGTTTAAAGCGTGGTTGGAGCTGCCATCTTTCTATAAATCTTGGTTGGGTGTGTGGAGCGCTGGCTTTGTTTCAGTAAGTGGATTGATTGGTTGTGTGGTTGTATCATGTTTGGTAGATTGGTGCTGATTGGTTCTGGCTGTGTGTCCGTTGTTTTGTGTTGTAATGGCCTGGGTGGTGGATGGGGCTCGTTTGTTGACTAGGGCTGATTTCCAGATGTCTGGTAGGCAGGAGGTATCGTCACATTTATTTATGTTGTGGGGGTGTTTCTCTATTTTGATAGCTTCCATAATTATTCTCTTGTTGAAGTGTTCAGTTTTGGAGATTAATTTGGTTCCTTCAAAATTAATTTCATGTCCTGTAGCTTTAAGATGCTGGAAAAGGGAGGAAGTTTTCTCCAAAGAGAACTCCCCCCAAAAACCGAGACACAGAACAAGACAACGGCATTGCCCTCCTCCCTTACATCAAAGACACTACAGATAAAATCAGCAAAATTCTCTACAAACACAATATCAAGACAGTCTTCAACACTGACCAAAAAAATAGCCAACATCTTAACAAACCCCAAAGACAAAATCCAGCTAGAAAACCAAGGAGTTTACAAAATACCATGCAAAATCTGCCCTGCAACATACATAGGACAAACGAACAGGAGAATAAATGCACGCATTGCAGAACAAAAGAACGCAGTAAGAAAAAAGAAAAAAACTTCCTCCCCTTTCCAGCACCTTAAAGCTAAAGGACGTGAAATTAATTTTGAAGGAACCAAATTAATCTCCAAAACTAAACACTTCAACAAGATAATAATTATGGCAGCTATCGAAATAGAGAAACACTCCCACAACATGAATAAACGTGACGATACTTCCGCCTACCAAACATCTGGAAACTAGTCCTAGTCAACAAACGAGCCCCACCCATCACCCAGGCCATTACAACACAAAACAACAACAGACACACAGCCAGCACCAATCAGCACCAATCTACCTATCATGATACAATCACACAACCAATCAATCCACTTACTGAAACAAAGCCAGCACTCCACACACACCCCCACCAAGATTTATAGAAAGACAGCAGCTCTGACCATGCTTTAAGCCAAAAACACCAGCCTGAAGATTACTTCTTCACCGGTGTCACTTCATCTTCTGTAATATTGTCCCCATTGAGCTGACCAAATATTTCACCCTTTGATTTTGGAGATAATATGGTTCATTAGCATAATATGCACATACAGGCATGTGTAGCTTTATATAAGGCACAAGCTACTTTGTTTTAAATTTACTGCAGGAGTTGGAAATACCAGTATATAATATGAGAATGTTTACATAGAATTTTGCAAATAGGAATTCTAATTTGACAGAAAGGCTGAGAGGTACAATTGATTCAGGTCAAGATATATGGGAACTATGGGAAAAATACTTGGTGTTTTCACAGTGGTTCTATTTGTTAAAAATGTTTTTATTGTAGAAACTTCTGAAGGATTTTATCACAAAGCTACTTAGTTTGGGATATGTTCCTTATTTATTTATTTTGTTAAAGTTCAACTTTTATTTAAGATATAATTTGATCATATTCCTGCCGATCATAAATTCAGGTTAATGTACCAGTAATTGACATGCATTGGATTTTAGCTTCTGACTTGAACTGAACTGGATTGTATCCATAGAATTTATAGTGAATCCCATGATTTCATTGTTGTAATGCTAGGCTTATATGAAAATGTTCTGAGAAGGCAATAATACTGAGTATATATTTACAGTGTGTGCTAGCATATTTCTAATGAGCAATAGTAATATATTTTGGGAATAAATCACAACTTTTTTAAAAAAAATCACAATCATTAAAGTTTATGGAATAATCCACTTGATTATTTATAGTAAACTAGCTGATAACCCGGTGTTGTCTGAGTATTTATTTATAGAGGGAAAATATCTAGACCAAAAGTAATTTCTAATGTTGGATTTTCCCCCTTACCAGAGGGAGACCCCTTGTGGAGTACTGTGAAGCCGTTACCATGGCAACTCCAATGCGCTGTACGATAAAAGCCATTTTATGGCAGTACAGTAGAATCCATTTTAAGGCACAACAGGCTGTATCTTAACAGAACACACACCCCGAGGAGGTGTTAGATATTTTTTCCCAGCAAGGAAGTTATCTATGTACCAAGTTTGGTTGAAATTGCTCGAGGCATTCCAGAGTTATGCTGGAACGCGCGCGTGCACACACACACACACACACACACACACACACACACACACAGAGCGAGAGCGAGAGATATTTATAGATAGATAGATTATGAGCCATGATGGCACAGTGGTTAGAGTGCAGTACTGCAGGCTACTTCTGCTGCCTGCTGGCTGCCTGCAATTTGGCAGATTGAATCTCACCAGGCTCAAGGTTGACTCAGCCTTCCATCCTGAGGTGGGTAAAATTAGGACCCAGCATGTTGGGGGCAATATGCTGACTCTGTTAACCGCTTAGAGAGGGCTGTAAAGCACTGTGAAACAGTATATAAGTCTAAGTGCTGTTGTTATTACAAAAGTAAGCCTACTTAGAACAATACAGTAGTCTTTGACTTGCACCCATTTGTTTAGTGACTGTTCAAAGTTACAACAGCACTGAAAAAAGTGATTTGACTGGTTTTCACACTTAACAACCATTGCAGCATCCCCACAGTCACAAAATCAAAATTTAGGCGGGCACGTAACTAGCATTTATTTATAATCATTGGAGTGTCCTGGGATCTTGTGATCATTCCTAACCAGCTTTTGACAAGCAAAGTCAATGAAGGAAGCCAGATTCACTTAATGATTGCATGGTTTGCATAACAACTGCAGTGATTCTCTTAAGAACTGTGACAAAAAAGGTCCTAAAATGGGGCAAAACTCACTTAACCAGTGCCTTTTTTAGCAGCAGAAATGTTGGGCTGAAATGTGATCCTGCACAAAGCATAATATTTTAGAGCGATAATAAAAAAGTCAACTAAATTTTTTTCACATAAAAGTCATTGCCTACCCATGATCTGATATCCAAAGCATCGAGTGGAAATAAGCACGCTGCAAGCCAAGATATTCTACTTGGAAAACTGAGAAGAAAAATGTTACAAAGGAAAATAGCTTTTAATAGCCACCGATGCTTGTATTTGAAACTGATACAAAGGTAGCCCATTTGATTGAATTGCCTTTGCTATTAGGTGGACTCAAGTGAGACAGATGTAATAGAAGACTGTACAATGGGATCGGGCTGTTCTCCAGATAATGATGGTACATTCCAGCCTTCAGCTTTAACATTGCATAGCGGCATTTGTGGTGATGATCTGCAGCTTGCTCTTTCGCTGCCCTCTTCAACTCCCAAGGTAAAATTATGGGGGAGGGATATGAGCAGGGATATGAGCAGAAAGACACTTAGTTCATAACTATAAATCAGCCTTATGAAAATGTCTGCTTGGACAGTGAAGGTAATGTTACCAGTTGGTTCCATCTGTTCATAGTTTTTTTTTACTAAATTAAAGGGTAATTTCATTTAGATAGTAATGCTGATTGAATTACCTTTCAGATTTTCAGTATTCAGCAGACCATTTACCATAATTTTTAGGTGCCCCAATTTACAAAAAAAAGTGTGGTTCAAAGAAATCTAAACAATAACAAGCCACTTATGGAAAGACATGCGTAAGTATAATGAATGCTTCATGCTTAAAGTTCAAGCATTAAAAACTCTAATTTTCTTAAGGGAAATTGTTAGTAAATCGCTTTACAAAATCAACGCTCGAAAGGTCAATCAAATTCTTTTGTCAAAAGGTCGCTCAAATTCTTTTTTTAAATTTTGATGTTGTTCTTTATTGTTGATCATGTTAGCTTTTCCCCTCTCCCCTTTTTCTGATTCTCTCTCTTTTGGGTCATTCTGTGTATTTCTTGTAATATTCATGGTGGGATTGTCAGTTCATTCTTTGAACTGGGTTTTATCCTGCTTTTATTGTTTTATAAATAACTCACATCTGTTTTGTTTGAAAAAAGAAGTTGCTCTTCTTTCACACCTGAATTTTGTAAGCTGGCTTCATTTCTTTTGGCATCTTATTTCTGTTGGATACTGCATGGATCTGACAACCAAAATTTATTTCCTAATAAAATTTATTAGACTAAACAAAGTATACCTGGGCCACTATGCCAGATTGCATTGTTCAACTTTGCAATAGTTTATGAAATTAGAAATTAAAGTGCATGCTGGGAAGCATACTCTGCAACGCATCCAGTTTTATACAAGGTACAGAACTCATGTTCTTGAAATTATTATCTTGTGTCCCATCAGAATAGAAATAAAATATTTACAATCAAACTTGGTAGTAGGATCCAATCTGGGTCAGTCACTGGGATCAGATATTTAGTCTTCTGAGTTTTTAGACTTGTGCTAGAGCCCATCCTCAAGGAATGTCATATTCTGGTGAGAGAGAGGTTCCCAGTGGATCGGCTCCAGCACGAGTCCAAAAGCTTGGAAGACTAAACTTCATGCAACATTATCTTGGAACACGTATAACTGCCTTCATCCATGAAACTTGGTAGTGGTTATATTTATCACTTTATCCCAATAAAAATAATTATACAAAAATAAAAATGGACCATATGGCCCCCTGAATGTAAACTAGTTATTAATGGGAAAGGTTTTTAGACTTCCAGAGGAAGAAATGGTGGACTCAAGATAGCTTCACAAAAAGTGGAGCCAACACAATTGTGGCTTTATTTTAATAATTGAAAATGTATTAATAATTAACTGACTAATTAATATTAATGTTAATTTTAAAGTATGATAGAATATTATTGATTTAATAATTAATTAATTATCAAATCACTAATATTCTATCAATAATATTCTATCATACTTTAAAAATAGAATGAGTTTAGAATTCTTGTTATTTTGTTTGCTAGACTACTTTCAAAGAAGATTCCAGTGACCCACTCAGTTACCAATCATCAGATAAAAACCTGTACACAATGGATCTAATACAAAGAGAGACAGAGAATAAATCTGCAGGTGGATGTATGAAACAGATCACAGAATCTTTTCTTGTGAATCCAACAACACAATCTCCTAAGAAACAAGTTGAACATGAAAGCATAAGCATGTGGAGAGAATCTTTGCTAACACCCGAATTTTCACACTGTACAAAAGTAAGTTCTAGATTGCCACTTCATTCAACTGAAAGGATTCATTACATGCATTTGTGAAAAAGCATTTTCAGAGATTTAGTAGATCAAATGAGACTAAAGGTGATAGTGTTTTCTTGTCATTCTGCCCTTTGATCTAGAACAGGAGTGTCAAACTTGCGACCCGGATGTGTCTCATACTGGCCACACCCAGTTTTGTGGAGGGGGAAAAGTCATGATGTGTCATGTGATGATGCCATGACGACGCAAGTTTGACACTTCGATCTAGAAGAATCTTAATAGAACATGTTGGGATTGTATGGATTGTATACACTAATTAGTGTCACAGCTTGCTTTCTAAGAACTGAACTGTGACTTAACATAGCACTTGCTGTTCAAGAATATTGTTCTATACAGTACAGAATCATGGGCACCTTGTGGAGGGATCCTACTCCACAAGAGAGAGAGGTGAAATTGTCGATTCATTAATACAAAGACGTATTCCATTTTGGGAAACTAATATGGAATATGGAGTATGCAACAAGGACCAAAATTGTTTGCATAGCTAGACAGAGCATGTTAGCTGAATTGTACAACTTTCAATACCTGGAATCCAAACTGTGCATTTGGAGTGCACAAGATAGGATAAGTCTAGTTTTTTTTTTAAAAAAAAATATTGTATGTCTGTTTGCTGCCAGTTGTAAAGGGTATACTTCCTGAGGGTAGTTATTTTAGTAAAACACTAATACTTTTTTTGTTGTTTGCTTAGTTTGAAGAGAAACAAGCACTTTGAAGAATTTTACAAATATTCAGACTGTCTAGCAGCTTGTGATTTGTAAACTACACAAAATCCTACTATGTTTTCCAGAAGTGACTTTTATTTTCTTCTTACCAGGATCAAGAGTTCTTGATGGAGAATAATAGCTTAATGCTTGCTGGCCTAGATACAAATAAAAACAAGTTGGAGAAAATGATTACCATTGCAAAAGGCAATTCAAGCTTAGGTAATGTACCTCACGTAACTGTACACATCTTTGTTCTTGCAATCCTTGTTTCTGCCTAGTTATTCCTGAAAGAAAACTAGATATTATTCTTTTAAGTTGCTTTAATCAAAAAGCAAAGATTTTTATATATGATCTCAATAATAATTACTGTATTTTTCGGAGTATAAGACACACCGTTTTCCCTTTTAAAAAGGGTGAAAATCTGGGTGCCTCTTATAAACTGAATACAGCATTTTTGGCTTCCTGAAACCCCATCCCCCTTTGCAAAAATGGCCATGCATAGCCTTTAGGAGGCTTCCAAAGTGCTCCTGGGGGATGAGGAGGGCAAAAATGAGTGAAAAACAGGCTGTTTTTTACCATTCCCCCCACCCAGCCTCCAAGAGCACTCTATAAACCTGCTAAAGGCTATGCATGCCCCTTTTTTTGACCAAAAACAGGACAGTTTTTTGCAAAAAATGGCCTGTTTTTTGCTCATTTTTGCCCTCCCCCAAGGCCCTAGGAACATTCTACAAGCCTCCTAAGGCTATGCGTGCCCTTTTTTGACAAAAAGCGGGCCCATTTTTGCAAAAAAAAAACCAGCTGTTTTGGGGAGGTCTGCAGAGTACAAACATTTTCTTTTTTAAAAATTGCCTCTTCAAAATCTTGGTGCATCCTATACTCCAGTGTCTTATACTCTGAAAAATACGGTATATCATAATTATAGCATCATATCTATCTATACATTTTCCTTTCCATATGAAGGCAGGAACAGTCAGGAGAAGATCAATGTGTATTGTTATAATAATATAGTTGTCTAAGTAATTTAATTACAAAAAAAAAAAAGAATCATTCCAATGATGAAACTATGAGCTTCCTTAATATAATGATGCCAAATCTAAGAACTCTCTATTTGAAAAATGTTAACATTCTTTTTATCCTGGAAGTGTTCAGAAGAACAAAAATATTGGCCATATTCAAATATGGGAAGGATGAAATCCTTTACTTTTGTGCTTTGTAATTCATTCCTGTTCAGAACAAATCTTCTGTACTTTCTTCATCATTATCTCATCTTGATCTTCCTTTTCTTTCTCTTTGCTCACTTTTAAAAAATTAAATTAAAAATAAGTTCATTGCTTTTTCCTTTTCTGTTCTCTGCTTCTTTCTTTGAGGCCATATGTAAAAAAAAAGCAGATCTCATCTAATTAAGTAGCTTTTTAAACAAAACAGAAGGCATTAGGAATTCGTCATCTTTTTGATCTTAACCTTGAGCTTATGTGATGGAGGCAGCTGTAGACCTGAAGAGACAATCTCATATGCCAGCCTCAGCTGTTCCCATTTTTTTTTTAAAGTGAGAATTTTCTAGCTGGTGTTTTTTGACCTGCTAGGCATATTTTGAATGTTGACTCCTCAGACCTACCAATATGATATTTTTTTTCAAGTTATGATTTTTAAAAAAATATGTGGAAGCATGTGTATATTGGCAGAAATACAGATAAACATATAAATAAAAACTATTTCAGAAAATGAATGTTATTCAGTGTAAGTTCAAGTCAGATACCATGTTTCTTATTAGTGCTAAACTTTTTTTCCTCCATAAGGGATGACAGTAAGTTCTAATAAAGATGGCATGGGAATGATAGTTCGCAGCATTATCCATGGTGGTTCCATAAATCGTGATGGACGAATTGGTATTGGAGACTGTATATTGTCTATTAATGAGGAACCTACTGCTAATTTAACTAGTGCCCAAGCACGGGCCATGCTGAGGAGGCATTCTGTCATTGGACCAGATATAAAGTAAGTTGGACGTTATACAGATTGGTAGATTTTCAAACACAGTATGCATCAATTATATTGTCATTGCACTTGTGTTTTTTTTTAATTCCTTGATTATTTTTTTATTCCATATCCCAATGAAGTTTCAGTATTAAACTGGATTTTACATTGATGGAAGAAGGTGAAATGTCTTCTGTGAATCACAACCAACCAATGAGAGTTCCAAAATTGCAATCCAGTATGGTAGTTTGATTATCCCATTTACTGGTTTGATATAATTTCATGAATTCAAATAAATACATGGAATTTGCCAACTACTTGCAATAAGGGGAGGGAAATGTTTGCCCTTATCACTTAATCTTACAAATACGTAACTATAATGAAAAAAACTGAACTTGATTAAAAATATTATTAAACTAAATCCTGAACTGGCTTCTAAAAATTAACACTTAGCAGCTGCTCCTTAAAGCTGTCAATGGAATTGCTGTAGCTGAAGAATATTCCCCTTCAATGTCCAAGCAATGGTGAAAGTTGATGGAATATTACAGCATGAAATCACCTTTGGGAGGGGAAATAGTTTGTTAGATAAATGAGGGTGGTAAATAGGGAAGAAAGGATCAGAAATCTCTTCTTTATTTCCAGTTAATAGTAGCATTAGAGTGACAAAGAATTATATATTGATCCATGAGACAAAAGGTATTTTAACACCTTTTTGAATCTCTTGCTTTCCAGGATTCCTGGAAGATACAGTGATAGTATTTGCATGGGATTTAAATTAGATTTTATTTGTTCAGGCAGATCAATTGAAAAACATTGGTATTTTATAAATAAGCTTTGATCTTTTACCTCAAGTAACTGAGAAATATTTCAATAGTGGAAAATAGTGAATATAGAAATTATGACACATGACATTATAACAACGCTTTCTCAGTATATTTTTTTTACAGTATTAGGAAGAAAACTGCATTTTAAGTCATTTGTGGGATATAATTTAATGTAAAATGCCACCCAATTGTAATGAACGTGAATGATCTATACCTATTAAAACAGTGCTCCAAATGCTGAGACTTAAATTGCAGGTACTGTGCCTTGAACTCTAAATTAGCAATTCAAATTTGGGCTTTATATGCAAACAAAACTTTCTACCAGTCCCCTAATTTGAGTGTCAAGCCCAGCATAACTTTTTCATAATAATTTTGCTTGGGATTATAGTTTATAGTATGTTTTCTCTTTCTCTCTCTCTCTCATCTTTTTTTCCTTTCCTTCATATATAAACTTTTTTTTCCTAAGCAGAAAAGCAGATGTATAGCATCATCAGGATGTCTGTGGCTTCACTTCTCCCTGCACCTTACATTTCTTTAACAATATCTAGAGACTTTTGCTTTTAGCAGTAGTTATAACAGCTGCCTCTAACATCTGCCAGATAATTACGGAGCTGATTCAGAATTCACCTGCCTTAACCGAACGTGTGGAGATGAATCTCTGATCAAGGAATAAAAGATTGATTGCGATTGCATTTTTCATGCTTGTTAATAATCATTGCTATACACTCCAATAAAGAACAGATGCTTTCTGATGGGAGGTGTGGATAGAATAGAGGTGGAGAGGGGGAAGAAGAAAGTAAGTAGGAGTGCACACTTTTAAATACGTGTGTATGCATCTCTCATTGAGTAGAAGTCACTGACATTTGTTAACAATATTGTAAAAAGATGCTGCGTCGTATGCTTCACATTCTAGATCTTCTCCAACACCTGCTGATGATCAGGCCCCCTTTTATGTGTGAGTATTGGCGATTCAAAAGCTCATTATAGCTCTGTGTTCCAACTTGACTGTTCATTCATTCATGCTTTTATAACATCAGAAGTAGCTGGGATGTATCCAGATATAGGTACCACATAATGTACACAGACACACAGATGCTTTCAACCAATTAAAACCTATTACTAGATGAGATTACCTGATTAATTATTCAACTAAATCAAATCCTTCAATTTATAGGTATATTTGGAGATCTAAGATGAATATCATAGTTTTTAATCAGTTAAAAACACACATTCATCTTTTAAAGATAAGTTTATAGAAGCCAAGTTTATAGTTTAGATTGGAACAGGGAACGTGGGCTCTTCCAGGCCAGGGCTGTCAAATTTGCAGCCCATAGGCTGGATGCGTCACACGCTGGCCACACCCAGTTTAAGCAAAGTGGAACAAAGTCCCGATACGTCACGTGATGCTACTGTGATGTCGCGAGTTTGACACCCCTGTTCCAGGCCTTGAAGAACAAAATTCTGTCTTAGCCAGCATTCCCAATGGTGTGAGATATTGAGAATTATAATTAGCAATTTCTGAAGATACCCAGGTTGTCTGCCCCATTTTATTTTTCAGACAAGACTGCCAAATATTAATCAAATTTCCAATTTCTTTTTGTAGCTAAGCAATCATGGATCAGGTTAATATGTGGATAGGAGAATGCCTTAGAATCCTTTCTAGGTTCCTTTGACTTTCATGCTGAGAAAAATGCAAGCTGTAAATTATTTAGGATGCAGTCTTGTGGAGAATGATGGGTTGTGCATACCTTTGGAGTGGAAAGCAAAAGATATTTCAGAGTATGTGTGGCCTGCATCTCCTTAAATAAAAACAGTTTTTTCTTAGTTCATGCGGTAGCTGTGGGATCATAGGAAAAGAGGTAGCTGCTTTAAGCAGTTGCAATTGTATGTGTCCCTCCACACACTTTGAAGCATCTTTTTGCCTTTAAATTTTAAAGAAACACTAATAAAAGATTTCCACTGAGTGGTCAGAGAGAAAATTTGGAGCTTGAACAGGAAAATCCATTGTCGGAAATGTCACATATTCTTTTTTCCAGAGTTTGGACAGGAGATGTTTTGGGAAGCCAATCTATTATTCTACTAGATCAGGAGTGTCAAGCTTGTGGCCCGCGGGCCGGATGCGTCACATGTTGGCCACACCCACCCCAGATCTGTTAAGGGGAAAAATGTTATGATATGTCATGTGACAGCAATGTGATGCAGCAAGTTTGAAACATGTATACTAGATCCAATGGTCTATTAATTAAGGTTGTGTAGGCAAGCCCTGGAGTTACCAAGGGATAGATTCCCTTCCTTTGATTTTAAAAAGGAGAGAAATTTGTCTTAAAACACCCATAATGTAGAAACAAAGCAGAAATATCCCTGTTTCTTTGGCATCCATATTTCCTCAACATATCCATTTGAGAACTGGATATCTTGAAGCGATTTCCATGCTTGCAGGTGGATGGCTAAAATTTGGCACAGCAGTTTCTGGACTAAAAGTGAAGTCATGTTTCATTCTCTTCTTTAAAAGATACATATTTATTCAACAGTTGTTAAAAAACAATTGCCTTCCTGATAGCTCTCTTTTTGTTTAAACGTCCCACCATTTTTTCTCAGGATTCTTTTCTATCTCTCAACAGTAGCAGTGTTTCTGTAGATAATTGTAACACAGGGAACTCAGAGGTTCCACATTTACCTCTGTTTCATCTCATAGTTACAACATAGATTAGGGATAGAAAGAATAAATGCTTATGGACTTTCCACACTGCTAAGCTTACAATGGGGGATCCATGGAACACAGTTGCTTAATTTTCAAGGGGTACTTCAGCTCTTTTCATGCCACATTGTGAAACTCCATTTCAGTTTAGAAATCCCAGCATCCTCCATATATTTATTCTGATGCTATAATATAGCTTTTCAGATTTCCCATGCCTGGGTATTTACTTATTTGTCCAATTACCATTAGTTTAAAAAAGATCCAAGATTTATATAATGTGACGCATCAAATTCCAGTGCATTCTTTAAGTATTGTTATGTTTTCAAGTTGCTTATCGATGACACAGCCATGTACTGATGTCTGGATTAATCTCACTCTTGTATTTTCAATATTGCTTACATTTTCTTTTCCCCATGCTGTAACTAAATGAATCTCACTTCATTATTAAAATTGTACTGTGGTTTATTTTAAATGTGATCATAAGTTTCTTTATTTGGTTTCTTTCCTATCGTAGTATGCATAAAACACTTTTTGTCTGCCTATTAAATCATGCATGTTTTATTTCTTCTTATGTTGCATGGTATATAACATTTACATCCCTATCTTCTCATTTTAAGTTGGTTCAGGATGGAAATTATTCTTGTCTTCACTACCTTCTGAGGAATCAATGTACAATCAGTTTAATCCTTGATTGCTTTAGATTGGTAGTCTGCCTTGCTAGCTGTGAATTCTGAAATCTCTCATTTAATAAATCCTTCTTTCTATAGTTGCTTTTAGCCAACAGGAATTACAATGCAGTTCTGTTTACTTGGCAGTTCTGCAGCTATTTCCTGCTTAAGCCAAGTATTTTTGGAGTTACAATGAATATCCTAGATACTGCAGGGAAATGCAGTTCTAATAATACAGCTATTTCTCATTTAATGACCATTTAAATGAAGTGGTTGCTAAATAAAGCCACGGCTGTATTTATGATCTTATTTCAGTTTCCGTTTCCTTTAAGGTTCTGCAAAGCTCACAAATAGACTTAGTGTAAGGATTAATTGTAGAGTTAAAGAAGGTATCACTAAATAAAGACTATTTGCAATTATTTTTATTTCTGAACTACCAGAGAGTAGTTTTAGTTTAATTTGCTTTCTTTTGGTTCAGTTTAGTTTCACCAATAGAACATTGTTGAATGATACTAATTTAATGTCATTTCATTCATAACTTTTTAAAATTCATAATCTCCTTCATTATTATCCTTGTTACATTTTGCTCCTTTTAAAATAACAAATACAATACAATACAATACAATACAATACAATACAATACAATACAATACAATACAATACAATACAATTGGTTTGTAGAGCAGTGGTTAGAGTGCAGTACTGCAGGATACTTCTGCTGGCTGCTGGCTGACTGCAATTTGGCAGTTGAAATCTCATCAGGCTCAGGGTTGACTCAGCCTTCCATCCTTCTGAGGTCAGTAAAATGAGGACCCAGATTGTTGGGGGCCATATGCTAACTCTGTAAATTGCTTAGAGGGGGCTGTAAAGCACTGTGAAGTGGTATGTAAGTTTAAGTGCTGTTGTTATACATTGACCTTCATGGTTTGCATTTGGTGCATTCCCAATGAATGAAAAGGAGGCTTTCTGGATTAAGAAGAAGATATTTGTGCGATGCCACACTGTGAATTATAGCCTTAAAAATCTCTATTGCTCAATACTGAACTATATCCAGACATTTGCAGCTTCTTAATTTTATGTTTACTTTTGTGTTGCAGCATTAGTTATGTGCCAGCAGAACAATTAGAAGAGTACCAAGCCGGTTTAGGGCAGCAGCCAGAAGGAACAATGCCATTAGATGTTTTTCCTTCACATACTGTGAGGTAATTTAGAGTACTGTACTATTAATAAAAACAACTCTTTTTGCTTTAATTTAGTCCACCCATGAATAAAAAACACTATCCATGAATGGATGAAGAAAAACCGCATTGATATTGATTGGAAAAATACAAATTTGCTTGTTCTTTCTTTTTGAGAGTGGAGGGGAAGGTTGGATTATAAGTATTTATTCTAGATAAGGGAACAAAAAAAAATGCAGAGTTAGGGTAATATATAAATAATCATTTGTATCCCAAAGTATTTATGGTATACTGACCCCCAATTTATCAGTTTGACTGTGGGAAAGGGAAAGTTTCTTATTGCCAATTGTTCATTAAATTGGAGAATATATCACTGGAGCTACTTCTTTTATTTGCATCATTATGTCATTATGCAAATTAAGTCACTTGCATCAGTTTATTCTATTTGAATAATAATAGTATTATTCAAATGATGTAACTGATATGGGTGATGTGAATCACTGCCAAAATTTGGTCTATTTCATGCAAAGTCCATTTTATCAACATTTCTGCAATGTCCTGGCTGCTACTTTACCTGGGGCTTCAGAAAATGTTTATACTGTATTGATTTCTAGATTTTTGAGACAAATGCAACACGCACTGATGTTTTGCATAACATTATCTGTTAGAAAGAACTACCCAATAAATTCTACTTCCTTACTGAATGACAAATGTCTCAGCCTAACAGATGTATGGAGGATAATTTAGATCTTTCTGTGGAATCTTGCAAACCTAATTCTTATTGAAATTGCTCAAGATGTTACAAGAGCTGTTACCATGCATGTAAGTAGTTAGCATAGTTGTATAATTGCTGGAGGAAGTGGGAAGATATATGAAAGTCAAGGCATCATTAGGTATATTCATTATTTGTCCCACTTTATGGAAACTAGAAAATCAGGAAGCCTACTCCATTCTCAGTAGGACAACATATTTTATTTTACTTTCACATTTCTTCAGTACACATAGGAAAACAGTGGATTTATGCTAAATAGTCTATAATATGTGTGCAGTTTTTAACAGACCTGCCCATATTCCTCTGCTCTTTTTTATGCATTGCCGTGAAGGTGGAAAATAGACAGTATGCCCTGATTCATGTATTGTACTAAGCCTTAAATTGCAGTTCGTTTTACAGATCATGCTTAGCCATAAATACCTAATTGGATTAATGCAGTATGATAAATTTAAATCATGCAAATTACAGCAAGGCTTAAGTGTCTACATTCAGATTATATGTATTAGAAACTTCTATGTAATCCCAAATTACCAGATGGATTTTCCTGCCTTTAGAAAGTATGAAAAGGTTTTCTGGGGCATAAAAATTGTATTTCTTCTATATATGGATTAAAATGTGAAGAAGAACATGAACAAAAAGTTCTATTAAGCTAGTCTGGGTTTATATTTTGGGAAGCATTGTTATCAATTTTTATAGATGATGTCTAAAATTCAGATGAGACATGGTATTTGTTTTTGCACTGGAACGGAAATCCATCTTATATTCTGCAAGATGTCTCTTTAACAGAACCACCTATATGTTAAATATGTGTTAATTAATTAGAAATGTTTCCTTGGAAAATTCTATGGGTGGAGCTCAGTGATTTGGTATGTTTATCATAATTTCTCTCTCAAAAAATTTGCAACCCTCCCTGATCAAATTTTGAGATCTTCCAGAGGGCTGTAAGGTAGGGCGAAAGAAAGAAATCAGTTTATGCCCTAGAGGGGTAAAAATTAATATTTCCCATTTTCATTGGAACTCTCTAACCTATGTTTTCCAATGTCAATCTTCTTCCAAAAACCTATTCTTTAAAATCTGGCACCTATGAAGTGGAGTAAGCTTCCATTTGGAAAAAATTGAACAAACAAACCTCATCTTCATATATACATATAACCTTGGAAATATGTTTGGATCACGTATATTGAGGTATTAGAGATTTGATCCCAGTCAATATCATATGGGTTATATTTAAAAAGGTGAATAAGGCAGTATACAAACAATGCTGATGTTTTCATTCTGAATTTGTATTTATATTGTTTGCATTGATAAATCTTAGGATATTTTTTGGTTGTATATTCTATCTTTGTATAATTTCAGGGCTGGTCTAGCTGATCTTATTTTATTTCGCTACCCTATGATCCTTTCATGTTATTGTTGCCTTGGTTGTACCCATGTTGTTATCATTGTTATATTATTATTTCCAGTGTATATTTCTGTTTGTTAACAGGGTTTTAAAAATTTATTGTGCTATTTGCCAGTCCCTCCAATTTTCTCACATGTCCCAAAATATTAAAAGACCTGTTTTGGGGATCATAATGATTTCTTTTGATTTAGAGCAAAGTTTGTTTATATGCAGAGAAATTCCAGAACTACCAGAACGAGAAGAAGGAGAAGGAGAAGAAAGTGAGCTTCAGAACACAGGCTACAGTAACTGGAATCAACCAAGACGGTGGGTTTTCTTTCAGAGCTAATCTTCTAGCTAGAGCCGAATTAATCAGTTTGAAAGTTTTAAGAAGGAATACAAGCAGCCCTTGACTTGTAATCATTCATTAATCACTATTCAAATTTACAATGGCACTGAAAAAAGTGACGGATGATCATTTTTCACATGATCCTTGCATCCTGGTGACAATCAAAATTCAGATGCTTAGCAACTGGTTTATATTTATGTCAGTTGCAGTATCTCAGGGTCATGTACTCATCTTTGCAACCTTCTGACAAGCAAAGTTGATGGGGAAGCCAGGTTGACTTAACAATCATGTTACTAATTTAAAAATTGCAATGATTCTCTTAACAATTGTAGCAAGAAAGGCCATTCTCACTTAAGAACCATCTTGCGTAGCAAAGGAAATTTTGGGCTAAATTGTTTATTTATTTATTAGAATTTGTCAAACAGAAACGAGAACAAGAATAAAAGAAAAAAAATACAATGGCAGGGACAATAGGCACATTAGTGCACTTATGCACACCCCCTCTACTTAAGTATGAAGTAAGGTCCACAGAAGTCAATTTGTGACTGAAACTGAAAATTTGTAGCTGAGACAATTGAATCAGGTAGGGAATTCCAGATTTTGACAACTCTATTACAGAAATCATATTTTTTACAGTCAAGTTTAGAACGATTTACATTGCATTTAAAGCAGTTGTTCGCACACGTATTATTGCGATTAAACAGAAAAAGTCATTTACAGGTAAAGCATTACTACGTGTACTTTTGTATGCAATACCTAGGTCTGACAGCAAGTGACACAGTTATCCAAACTGAGAATTTCGAGCCTAGTAGCATAGGGAATCTATTGTGTACAGAAGAGTGAAATACTTTTCTCGTGAAATGCTTCTGAACTCGCTCAATTGTGCTGATGTCAGATATATGGTAGGGATTCCAAACAGTTGAACAATACTCTAAAGATTGGCCTAACATTGGTTTTATAAACTCTAATTAGCAATACAATGTTTCCAGAAAAAAAGCTTCGAAAAATTACATGTACAACTTTAATGCTTTTTTAGCAACGCTGTTACAGGGAACATTGGAGCATAAGTTGTCAGAGATAAGTACACCTAGGTCCCTTGCCAAAGTGAGGGTCATCTGTTAGATCAATACCACCTAGCTTATACTTGACATTCTGATTATGTTTATCAATATGTAAGACAGAGCATTTATTAATTGAAATTTGAAGTTGCCAAATAGATGACTACTCAGGCACATAGTCGAGGTCACTTTGCAAAACAACAGAATTATCTGTAGAATTGAATAATTTTACGTCATCGGCAAAATGGACGCAATTGCTTTTATGTTGATCACATAAATCGTTGATATAGAGCAAAAAAAAGTGTGGGACCTAAAATGCTGCCTTGTGGAATACCACTGTTAACTGATGCAGGATTAGACAGTTCCCTATTTTGACTTTCTGCAGTCATATTAGACAGGAAAGTAGCAATCCACTTGTGCAAAGATCCAGAAATGCCGTAAGAGTTTAATTTCAACAGCAGTTTTGTCATGTACTACTATATCAAAAGCCTTACAAAAATCTTATGTAAATTTCATCTATGGCTTTACCTTGATGAAGATGTAGCCCAGATGTTTTTTACTGCAAAAGTTGTAAATTACAGAATGAGTTTTTCCTAAAGCCAAACTATTTGTCAGATTGTGGTCATAAATCAAGGATTACTTGTACTCCATTTGCTATTTAGACTTAGTGAATTCATGATATTCATTTGAGAAAGCTTTGTGTTATTACCATGGGGAAGAAAAGAGGTGCTCTGAGATTTTCTGCCTTTGAGTTCCCATTTCAAGTACTGTACTAATGGAATTAGAAAAAAAATGCTATATACCCATTGACTGTAGCTCATGAACTTAAAGCAGTAGTTATGAGCCAAAAGTGGGGAGACCACATAAGAGACAAAATGGTGTTAAGGTGTCTTTCATCATATAATCTTTTTTACATTCATATAATTTCTCATTTTTCAACTGCAAAATTATCTCTAAGAGGTTTCACATAGATCTGAAGCTTATACAATAGTATTTAGGAGGAGGGGGTCCCAAAGGCCTCTCTAGATGAAATTTGCAGGGTGGCAGCATGGGTGCCTCCATCGCCGTTCGTTACGAATTATAAGTTAGATAAGTTTGCATCGGCAGATGCAGACTTTGGCCACAGAGTCTTGCAGGCTGTCCAGACTGCAACACAACAGGAAAGGTCACTTTCCCGCCCTTGAGGATACCGAACTTGGGTATGTCCCATGCATTAGAACTGAGGAGAAATTTCCTGACAGTTAGAACAATTAATCAGTGGAACAGCTTGCCTCCAGAAGTTGTGAATGCCTCAACACTGGAAGTCTTTAAGAAGATGTTGGATAGCCATTTGTCTGGAACCGTATAGGTTTTTCTGCCTAGGCAGGGGATTGGACTAGAAGACCTCCAAGGTCCCTTCCAACTCTGCTATTGTATTGTATTTGCTTATTTGTTTGTGTTGGCTTATTAGATTTTTACTTCATTTCCTAAACAGAAATTCTTTCTCTTCCACTTCTCCACTGCATAGTTCCCTGCTTATTTAAAATTGTGCTGTGAGCTAGTGATTGACTCACTAAATTTCCCTGGTTGATGGTGGACTTGAACCAGAGAATGCCCATCAATATGGATACACAGATCTAAAAATATAGTGTAAAAATGGTTCTCTTGGCCACATGGTGGCACTGGCCCGTGGGTTGGGATTAATAGTTGAGGAGATTTATATTTCTTTCTTAGTTCTTTTTTTTACTAAAAAGTCTCAAAATTTCTGATAATAAATGCAGCAATATGTCTGTTGTTATAAGCCATTAAAAATAATACTACTTGCATAGTTCAACAAACATAACAGAAGCAACAATTTCTACTCATACTAATTTCACTTTTTGAAAAACAGTATTGTTTACCACTCCTTGGAGCAGAGGCAGAGAAAACATAGAAACAGAATTAAAGAATTAAAATAAATTTCAGCCTGTCAAATGTGACACAGTGATAGCAGAGGAAAATTTTACCATTATATGTATAATCAACTAGCGGTTCTTTTAGTTATTTATTTTTATAGGTATACATACTTTTCTATAATTAGGAGTATATTTTTTCTTAAATACTATACACTGAAAGGAGTGTTAATTATCAAATATACAATGTGATATTGGCTTCAACAAAAAGAAGAAATCCAAGTGGTTCCTACGTAATGTAATGCAGGTTGTCCTCACCTTAACATTTACTTAATGACCAAAGTTACCATGGCGCTGAAAAAAGTGATCGATGGATCTTTTTCACATGACCCTTGCAACATCCCCATGGTCACATGATCAAAATTTGAATGCTTGGCAACCGGCATGTATTTATATGACAGTTGCATTGTCCCAGGGTCTGTGATCACCTTTTTACTTTCTCACTTTCTGACAAGCAAAGTCGGCGGGAAAGCCAGATTCTCTTAACAACTGTTAACAATTGACCCCTCCCCCTGGGGCCACTGCAACTATCATAAAAATGAGTCAATTGTCAAGTGTTTGAATTTTGATCTTGTGATCCCAGGGATGCTGCAACAGTTGTAAGTGTGAAAAACGGAGTCACTTTTTTCATTGCCGTTGTAACTTTAAATGGTCAATAAATGAACCGTTGTAAGTTGACGACTACCTATAGTAGTTTGATTTGAAATGCCTTTTCTAGCTCAATGCGTGTTCATTAGATTCCCAAATCATAAACATCACTTTTGCCTTATATGCACTTGTGAAGCCTCATATAATTTTGGACAGGAATCACCATGGCAATATTTTTAAAGGCCATGAAAGACAGTCTTTTCTGTTATTTTATTGTTCTAACTTAGTAAAGCCAGTACAAAACGACAGCAGTGAGATTTATGAATAACATCAAAATTGTGGGTTTGAGGAGATACATTGGGTGGGAGGGAAGGTGGGGTTAACTTTCAATTAGTCAACAAAAATAATAAAGGCAGATTAAAAATAAATTAAATAAATAAAAATAATGAAATAAAATACCTCACGAATAAGCCCTATACCATGCTGCTGTTTAAATTTTAAGCACCTAGGTTTTCCTATTTAGTAAAACCCTCTTTTTCTGACTAAATTGCATTTCAGTCAACAATTTATTTTTTAGTCATTTGTCATTGTAGGGTTGAGCTCTGGAGAGAGCCTAGCAAGTCTCTAGGAATCAGCATTGTTGGTGGAAGAGGTATGGGAAGTCGTCTGAACAATGGTGAAGTTATGAGAGGAATCTTCATCAAACACATCCTTGAAGACAGCCCTGCTGGCAAAAATGGAACCTTAAAAACAGGAGATAGAATTGTGGAGGTATTATATTGGTTTCCATTTTTAAAATGAGCTTAGAACTGGTGGGAACTATGGTCCCTTAATGACTTGCGGACTTCAGCTCCCAAAATTCCCGAGTCAACTTACTCAGGAATTCTAGGAATTGAAGTCCACAAATCATAAAGGGACCATAGTTCCCCATCTCTGGCTTAGAATGTAACGATGTTTTTGCACATTTCTGAGCAAAACTTTGTTTTGTAAGAATCTTGACTTCTAAAAGTAAATGAAAAGAATATGGCATAATACTGGTTTATAATGTACTTGAATAAAAGGTTTTCATTCAAAAAGGTTTAAAAGTTTAAAACAAATTAATAAAAAATAAATACACTATACCACCATCTCATTTTTAAAAATATCCAATGTTATTTTATTAGAGATGTGCTTACAATAGTGAAACACATAAACACAATCTTGATTTGAAAGGATGAATTATTTATCATTCACTTCCAAAAGTGCTTTAGGGATTATGATCGCTGCCGTGTATTTTGACTCTGAAACATTTATTAAGAGACAAGTGCACAAATATCAGTAATATGGACATCATACAAAATAATGTATGGAGTCCATTGAAGTTTTTTTTTAAAAAAAAAACCCTTCATATTCCTCTATCTTACTACATTTTATACAATCCTTGTTATATATGTAATATTGCAGATTGATGCCAGGTTTATCCCAAAGACTTGACAGTCTTGAATTTTAGATGATCTTAGATTCCAAACAAAAATTAAAATTATAATATGTTTGACAGCCAGTGAAATCAGAATTTAATTTAAGCGGGAAGGCGAAAAGGAAGGGTGGGAGCGGATCTGGAGAGAGGAGTGGTAGAGGGGGAGGGGAAGTAGGGTAGAGGGAGATGATGGAGGGAAGATAGAAAGTTGGAGGGTGGTGGAAGAAAGAGGTGTATGGGGAATAGAAGAGGTATATTGGGCTTTCATTTTCTGGGGCATTGTTGACAAGAGGAATTGATGCAATTATTGTTTAATATTGTATGGTGTATACATGTGAGTGTATAAAAATGAAAATGAAAAATAAAAATACTGAAGAGCAAAAAAAAAAAGAATTTGATTTAAGCTCCATATCTGAATCACTAAAGATACAAATTATATTCTCAGATATAAAACAATGTTAAATTATAACTTAGAATAATAACTTCCACTCTAATAATATATCTTTGGTGTTCATGTATAATTTTATGACCTTGCTAAATCATGAAATGCTGCAAAGGAGGGACTGAAATTTAGAAGGGACTGGCTAGAGATGTTTGTTTGTTTGCCTACATAAAATAGAGAAATAGGTATAATTTTTAGGAGTTTCTTCATCATTTTTAGCTACGTGTACCATCATATTAAGCTTAGACATTACATTTTCAGGTGGATGGAATAAATCTCAGAGATGCAAGCCATGAGCAAGCAGTGGAAGCCATTCGAAGAGCAGGCAACCCAGTAGTCTTCACGGTACAGAGCATTGTAAGCAAACCAAGGGTAAGCATACAAAGAGAGAAAAAGAAAGATATGTAGAACCATAAATATGCATCCAAAGTTAAGCATTTATTCCAAATTTTGTTAATTTGGAGGAGAACTGAGACTTTGCTTTCTAAATCTTACATCATCTACAAAGTTAAGAGCAGAATTAGTTGAGGTTGCAATTAGTCCTTGGTTTTGTGGTGAGAAATCTGTAGAAATCTGTATAGATTGGAAACAGGAAATGGCACTTCAGAGGCTATCTCGTTTAATCATGCAGAAAATTGATGAAATATTTACATGCTATAAAACAGGAGTGTCCAATTCTGGAAGTTGAAGTTCACCAGTCTAAAAGTGGCCAAGATTGGACACCTCTGCTATTAATGATAGAGTAAGGTTTTTGAGGATTTTTCCATACTGCGTTGCTCTGGAGATCATAATATTACTAAGGCAGCTGAGATCCTGTTATATATTACATCTGTACATATCCCATCTTGATTTCCCACCTGTTAGCCATGCCTGGCAAAGGAATTGTGATCTGTGCAGAGGCTAAGAAATCCACATGAGGCTATATATTTGAAAGGTTAATTGGTTGCCCAAATATTGCCTTCTTTTTCCTTACCATTTCCCCTGCACTTTTCATTTTGCTCTTAAGCATAAATCAGGAGCTGGAGAGAGTCTGCAGTGCAGAATCACTAAGTAGCCCTCCATAAAAGGATATGGCTTTCAGCCACTTTGCACAGTCATTTTAATATTGTTGCTTGCATCACTTGAAACTATACTTCCTGTATGTATTTTTTTTTGGTAAGTCGCATGTTTGATTTACTGGCTCTTTTCATAACTCTTGTTTCCCAGCCAATATCTCTTTATGGCTCTTTAGCATCCTCTGCTCCTGGTGGGCAGAAATTTAATAATCCATTTTACCATCCGTCATCACAGGTAAATAGCATGGGTAGTCCTGTTGAATGTTGGTGATTTGTATGCAGAACTAATGGGAGCTTGTGAATTTGCTGTGGCATGGGAAAATACATTTGCTTGCTGAATGTTGGTGATGTAAAAAGAGTGTCTTTAGTTTGTGCTCTTTATATGAAACCCTAATATCTGCTAAGGGGATTTCCAATGTTTATCAACCAGAAAGCTAGCTGCATTTTCTTCTGGTAGTCACCTTTTAATGCTGCTTCATGAAATAAAAAATAAATAAAATAAAGTAATGTCACAGGCATAGATGGCTTATTCATCCATTGGAGAGAGTTAAAGCATTGCTTTAGGGGGAATGAATGTTTTCTGTTCCTCAACAAATTTTAGCAATTAACAATTCTTATTTTGCTTATACACAATAAAAGAGGTCTATTTTGTTACATATGGTTATGCATTAAATGTATAATTTACTAAAAATGCTCAAGCTATTATATGATGGTTCAGAGCTATTGCAGTAACAGAAATTAACTTATTGTTTGTGTTGGACCCATCTGCCTGTGAAATTTGAACTAGCATTGTTAGTGAAAGGAGTTACATAAATGTTTATGGAGGGCTTTCTTATTATTTCAAATCATAGAGAAGTTCTATATTTGATAGAGCTTTGTAAATAAGGAATGATTAATGCCTGTCTGCATGCATGTCTCTTGTAATCCTGTCGTTCAGTGTTTATTTCCTTCAAAATGTGCTTTTAATGCTTCCACTGAAACGTGGCATGTTTAAGGTGCTTTGAAATGATTCAAGTTAGGGATTTCTCTTTTGAAAAATAAGTATTGTTCAATTCTCTGAAGAAAGTGATAATTTGGTTTATTTCCTGAAACTTGTTTATACACAAGGCTAAAATCTTCTGAAGTGAAGCAGAAGTCTTTCTTTAAAGTCTAGCTAAGCATCACAGAGAGGAAAGTTTCATGTAATAATACGAATTTGCAGAGTTCAAAGTTATGTGGTATCATTGTGCATCAGCACAATAAAACAAAGAAAAAAGTACTTGGGAAAAAGAAACATTGAAAATCGAGTACCATTTTCGAGAAGAAAATAATTATTCAGTTCATCATTTCAGTTTTAATGAAAATAATCTAGAGAATATATATTCTTAATTATAATCACAACATATAAACATGTGATTTTCATATACAGATATTCTCAGAACAGAGCGGAGCTACATTTTGATAGTCCCAAAAAGTGGTTTGAGGACTTATTGCTACTTGCTGCAGATCTTAATATCCATATAAGCAGCAGCAAGTAATGCTGTCTGTCTTTTTCTGTATAAGTGTGTTATTGTTGTTAGTTGTGAAGTCATGCCCAACCCATCGCGACCACATGGACACTGCCTCTCTCTCTACACAGATCATCCTTCTGTTGCTACATTGTTAAACCAGCACCCTGCCTGGTTGTTACCTGTTACTGTTACAAGTTGTGTTAAAATAAATTGGTTACAGAGTTACCGGACACGAGCCTCTGTCTCATTCCTGAAGATATAATATACTGCTTCGGTGACTCCATCCAGCCACTTCATTCTCTGTCGTCCCCTTCTTCTTTTGCCCTCAATTATTCCCAGCATTAGGCTCTTCTCCAGTGAGTCCTTCTTTCTCATTAGATGGCCAAGGTATTTGCGTTTCATCTTCAGGATCTGGCCTTCTAAAGAGCAGTCAGGGTTGATTTCCTCTAGGATTGAGCGGTTTGATTGCCTTGCAGTCCAAGAGACTCACAGGAGTCTTCTCCAGCACCAAAATTCAAAGGCCTCAATTCTTTGGCACTCAGCCTTTCTTATGGTCCAATTTTCACAGCCATACATTACAACTGGGAAAACCATAACCTTGATTATATGCACTTTTGTTGGCATATAGTATAAGTATATTTTGTATAGCCAAGTTTTTTCCCCCTGATCATTTTAATCATTTTAATCCCCCATTTCTGTGTTAAATTCAATCAACATATTTTTTAAAAAACAATGTAATTTATTTCTTAGAGTATATTCATCCTTTGTTCAGAAGCTCAAGGTAGTGTACATTATGATTTACTTTCTCATAGTGCCAATAGCCTATTCAAATGCAGCATGATCAATTTCTTTCTTACTGGAGTATAGCTTAGGGAAAAGTGAGAGGTTGCTGGCCAGTGCTCCTGCCTTTTTTTCCTGTTTAAGTATAATAACAGTTCTGTTATTTGAAAGCTGACCTTCACCCCCTAGAGAGTAGTGCCTTGAAAATAAAGGGAAATATTTTATTTCAATCTTTGAGGTAAAGTGGATCAATTTTCTCAGAAACCTTTGCTGTATCCATATCATCGTCATCATCGTCATCATTTTAGCCATTGTCTATCTACTGCAGGATGAAGGCTTCTTCCATGTATTTCCAAGCAATACGGTCCTGAGTTTTCTTTTGCCAATTGGGCCTGTAATACTTGCTCATGCCGTCAATCCATCTTGTTTTCGGTCTCTTTCGCTTTTTATCAAGTGGGATCCATTCTGTGACTGCCTTGGTCCACCTGCCATCAGTTCTTCTTCTTGTTATGTGACCAGCCCATTTCAATTCAATTCACTTTTGTTTGTTCTATAATCCATGTGCAGGTCTTTCTGTCTTGTCTTTTTGCTATGTATCAGTAGCAATACACTTCTTACAAAAAATTTCTTTTTGGAACTTTTTAGTTGTCTTCTGCATCATGAAAGATTAAGCATTGCTGAATCCATTTAAGAGGCTGAGGGCTCAACAGTCTCACCAGATATAGAGCAGATAGGGTTTCTGAAGGTAAATGGAATGTGTGCCAGCTGTGAGGCAGCGGGAACCTTACCGGTTCAATTCCTGTTCGCTATCTTCTCTTAAAACAGTGCTCCAAACATAGTAAGTATAAACAATAATCTTAGAAGAGAAAAATGTGCAGAAGTTTAGTTCAGCTTTATTACTCTTTTTCCCAAAAAAGGAGGCAAATAAAATGTCTAAGTTCCTATATTTTAAAGCTATAAATACATTATTTGCTGAACAATATGGAGTCGTAGAATCAGCTCTTGTTCTAGCCTTGTTGAGTTTACTTTCTTCATCTCTGTTCCTATAGCAGTGATGGCAAACCTATGGCATGCGTGCCACAGGTGGCATGTGGACCCATTTGTCAGGGCATGCGAGGCACTGCCCTGTTAGCTGGCCAGCACGCATGCGCATGCTGGCCAGCTGAGTTCACCCTTTTTAAAGCCATTTTTTGCCCTCCCCAGGCTCCAGAGGGTTTATAGGAGCCTGGGGAGGGCAAAAAGAGCCCCCCCCGGAGGCCCTCCGGAGGTTCCATGAGCTTCCCTGAAGCCTCTGGAGCGCAAAAACCTGGCCCTACGGGCAAACCGGAAGTTCAGGAATGGACTTCCGGTTTGCTCGGAGGGTCATTTTGACTGCTCCGGAGGCTTCAAGGAACCTTCCTGAAGATCCCTGAAGCATCTAGAGGGCTTCTGTGTGTGTGTGTGTGTGTGTGTGTGTGTGTGTGTTCCCAAGCCTCTGGAGCCTGGGGAGGGCGAAAACAGCATGCAAAAAAATGGGAGCGCCTGTAGTGCGTGCATGCACACTGGGGTGTGTGTGTTGCACATTGCATTATGGGTGCGGCATGCCCGCACACTACCCCCCCTGCGCTCCCCCAACTTATGGCACGCAAGCCAAAAAAGTTTCACCATCGCTGTCCTATAGTATGCAGTCTTTATCACTAGTGAAGAAATGTGCTAAAATTCTTTTAATGAATCTATTTTGGTCCTCCTTTTAATAAGTCAGGGCAGAGCAAATAACAAATGTACATATTTACCCAGTTAGTTAAATCCAAGGACTTTGCCATATCCTGGATAGTATAATCTTCTTAAACAATAGGGGAGCATTTTTGCTTTATTATGAAAATTTAAGCATAAATATTTTTACTTATTCATAAAGCTTAAAAAATGTCCTAATGAATAATAGTATTAAACTATTATCATTTAGGAGAAATCCCTATTTCTGTGTGGTATTTGCAGTATAATCATTGCTTCACATACAGGTAGTCCTTGACTTACAAACATTTAGTGATTGTTCAAAGTTACGATGACATTGCAAAAGTGACTTACGACTGTTTTTCACGCTTGCGTCTGTTGCAGCGTCCCTGTGGTCACATGATCACTTTGGGCACTTTGCAACTGGAACATATTTATGATGGTTGCAGGGTCCCAGGGTCATGTGATTACCTTCTGACAAGCAAAGTCAATGAGGAAGCCAGATTCAATAAACAGCCATGTTGTTACTAATTTAACAATGGCAGTCACTCACTTAACATCTGTGGCAAGAAAAGTCATAAAATGAAGCAAAAATCACTTTAACAGCAGTCTTGCTTAGCAACAGAAATGTTGGATTCAATTTTGGTTGTAAGTCAAGGACTATATGTAAGCTACCATTTGCTGTTGGGCAAATGCTGATCGCGCATGTGTGAATGTGCCCTATTATATGTGTCTTTTCATTAGCAGGTTCCTTTCTGTTTTTATTTTTTATAGAATGTCCCTATGCCTTATCTGCAGTCCAATCCTTTCACTAAGCCTCCTGCCTTCAGCAGCACTAACCCTTTTGTTGATCCTCTGCAGTTCAACACTAACAAGGTTGGATTATGCCCATGTGTTTGTGATGGACTTGGTGAATATTTACGTGTTTATCTTTTTCCCCTTTCTTTCTTAGACCCTCATTTAACAATATTAATAATGTTTCATAAACCAGTGGTTTGTTGGAAGTGAATATTCTCCATGTTGAATTATCGCTATCATGCTCATATCCCTCTCATCCCCTTCCATTCAAATTACGACATGGAGGTAGGAGAAACTTTTGATAGTGCCTGATCTATCAAAGGATGATGATAGGTCTTTTAACAAGATGGAATTTGAAGAGTAACTTTCTAACATGATTACGGTTTGCTTAAAGAAGAAATTTAATGCTGAGTTAATTGGCAGAATGAATGGGAGTCCTGCTACTTTTGAACACCGGACATTTGAACAAAAGTTTCTACTTTGAATTTTGGACAAAAGCATAGAAATATTTTACCCCTTCCACAAATCCTATTATGCTTGTAAAAAGTTAATCTAGCAAATATTGAGCACAGCTAGTTAATGGTACCAACTTACTCTCGTGTATCTGGAGACTAGTGTTACAGCAACTGTAAACAGATGTTTGTTGAATTGATTGTAAGTGAATTGTTTGTTCAGTTAGAAATAGAAAGTTCTGTTTCTACTAGACCGATTTGATGTAGTGCTTAAGGCACCAGGCTAGGAACTAGGAGACTCTGAGTTCTAGTCCTACTTTAGTCATTAAAATGACTGGATGACTTTGAGCCAGTCACCTTACAGTAGCGTTCCCAAACCTTTTGAGCACCAGGGACCAGTTATGTGGAAAGAGGTTTTTCCACGAACCAGAAGGGACATGGTTTCATGTGCTGCTTCCATCCGGCAGATGGGGCTTTACTTGTTTGTGCAGCCTGGTTTCTGTCATGCCGTGGTCTGGTGCTGGTCCACGGTTGGGGACCCCTGACTTATAGGATTGTTGTTCTGGGTAAAATAGGAGGAAGAGAAAGGTTGTTCACAGCCTTGAATTCTTATAAAAATAAGAAAGGCTCCCCATATTATCCGTTTTCTCCTACCCATTTAAATTTTCACCTAATTTGAATAAGTCAAATTATTCAGTATATAGCGATAGATATATACATAGATATACATATATACATATATATAGTATATGCATATGCATACACACACACACACACACATATATACATATGCATATATATACACATACACACACACACACATATATATACACATATACACACACACACATATATATGTACACACACACACACACACACACACACACACACACACACACACACACACACACACACACACACATATATATATATATATATATATATATATATATATATATATATATATATATAGTATATATGTAAAGGGGGAGCAATAATTAGAAAATGGAAGACATACAACACCACTGATAATCTCCCTCGATCTGGGGCTCCACGCAAGATCTCACCCCGTGAGGTCAAAATGATCACAAGAACAGTGAGCAAAAATCCCAGAACCACATGGGGGGACCTAGTGAATGACCTGTAGAGAGCTGGGACCAACCTAACAAAGGCTACCATCAGTAACACACTACGCCGCCAGGGACTCAGATCCTGCAGTGCCAGACGTGTCCCCCTGCTTAAGCCAGTACATGTCCGGGCCCGTCTGAAGTTTGCTAGAGAGCGTTTGGATGATCCAGAAGAGGATTGGGAGAATGCTATATGGTCAGATGAAACCAAAGTAGAACTGTTTGTTAGAAACACAACTCGTCGTGTTTGGAGGAGAGAGAATGCTGAGTTGCATCCAAAGAACACCATACCTAGTGTGAAGCACGGTGGTGGCAACATCATGCTTTGGGGCTGTTTCTCTGCAAAGGGACCAGGACGACTGATCCGTGTACAGGAAAGAATGAATGGGGCCATGTATCGTGAAATTTTGAGTGCAAACCTCCTTCCATCAGCAAGGGCATTGAAGATGAAATGTGGCTGGGTCTTTCAGCAGGACAATGATCCCAAAAACAACACCCGTGCAATGAAGGAGTGGCTTCGTAAGAAGCATTTCAAGGTCCTGGAGTGGCCTAGTCAGTCTCCAGATCTCAATCCCATAGAAAACCTTTGGAGGGAGTTGAAAGTCCGTGTTGCTCAGCGACAGCCCCAAAACATCACTGCTCTAGAGGAGAGGAATGGGCCAACATACCAGCAACAATGTGTGCCAACCTTGTGAAGACTTACAGAAAATGTTTGACCTCTGTCATTGTCAACAAAGGATATATAACAAAGTATTGAGATGAACTTTTGATATTGACCATTTTCCACCATAATTTGCAAAACAATTCTTTCCAAATCAGACAATGTGATTGTCTGGATTTGTTTTCTCATTTTGTCTCTTATAGTTGAGGTCTACCTATGATGTCAATTACAGGCCCCTCTCATCTTTTTAAGTGGGAGAACTTGTACAATTGGTGGCTGACTAAATATTTTTTGCCCCACTGTATATATATGATAAATGAGGAGAGCCTGTGGCTTAGTGGCAGATACAACTGCCTAATATGTAATACAGCCCAGGTTCAATTCCCAGTAAGGGTATGGCTAGTTGATGAGAGCTAAATAGCTTGAAATAGATCTATACTAGTCTCCCTTTATTTATTTATCAGCACAAATGCAAATCTTGGTGGGGGGGTGTGGACTGCTGGCATTGTTTCAGTAAGTGGATTGATTGGATGTGTGGCTGTATCATGATTGGTAGATTGGTGCTGGCTGTGTGTCCATTGTTGTTTTGTGTTGTAATGGCCTACGAGAAAACACACACACACACAAACACACACAAACACATACACACACATTTCTCAGCAGTTTTCCAATTTCAGACATTTTATTTCCATTCACTTCTTAAGACCTTTCCACATATTTTCCTAAGGGCATGGAAATCCATTTCCAAAATAAGTTCTGCAAAAGGCATCTTTTTAGTGTGTTATTTATTTAAATTTTTCATGAGCAGCACTTCTAATAGTGTACACAATTGAAGAAAGCTGTGTATCAGCTAATGTGTCACATCCATTTTGCCCTTCTTTCCTGCAATCATTTAGTCAATTTATACAGCCACTCATCTCACTTCAGTGACTCTGAGCAGCTCACAAACTTAAAAACCACAGCAAAATGTAATAAAATATAAATAACCATAAAACTGTGAAACCAAATTAAAAACTATCAACAAGAACAGGAAATATTGTTTTTCATTTGTGAAAACAAATTAAAAAATGCTCCCTGCTGATTTGATTTTTCTACAGTAGCACTTCTGTAGTACTATAGTATGCACTATTCACAATAGTATTTCTCCATCTACCATGAGATTCCCAAGAACTCTTGATCTAGGCCCATGATAGCAAACCTATGGCATATGTGCCATAGGTGGCACGTAAGCCGTCACCTCAGCTCCACATGCATGTGTGCACGCCTCCCACCGGACAGCTGATTTTTGGGTCTCTAATGTGCATGCGTGGGGTTTATGCAGGAGACACGCATGCATGTGTGGGGGGTTACATGCACATGCATGGGACGGAGGGAGCGGGCAGTGGTATGTCACTCCCCCATAGCCCATTTTTGGTCCCAGGAAGCTGCAGGGTGGCTTACTAGGCCCAAAATGACATGGGGTAGCACGGGTGGGGAGCACAGGGGAGGTCATGTACACATGTGCAGTGGGGCAGGGCACACAATTACAAAAAGGTTAGCCATCACTGATCTAGGCTAGTATGAGATATCACCCCCATTTTCTATTTCAGAGACAATTTTTGATATAAAATGATGTACAATCAAGAACATAATTATTTTTTGGAAGATACATTCATAGTCCTTGACATGTTCCTGTTTGTCCAGTTTTGGAACTAAAATGCAAAGTTTTAGTGGTATGTAGGCTGAACAGACGTTCATTTTCACCGAATTTGATTTGCAGTTTCCATCTTGTTTGCTTTTTTATCCTACTATTGCTATGTATTTTAACTTCAAAGTCCTGGGTTTTTCTTTTTCATCATCCCATGCATTTCGATTGGACATAATTCCTCTCTGTCTCCTCAAACACTGTATTTTCCTTACTCCCCACAGGCATCCAGTCAGTCAGATTCAGAGCCAGAAAAAAAATCATCCTGTAATCTGCCCTTGCCTCCTCCTTCAGTATTTCCAGCAATGAGCAGTGACATTGTGCTGCAGTCCTCTAACAATCACCTAGAAGATTTGGATAAGGAGGATGAGTTTGGATACAGCTGGAGTAAGTTACCTCTTTATCTGAAGTGTGATGGCTTCAATTGTTTTTCTTTGATATGCTTGAATAGAATCTGTGGTCAAAACTAACAGCTTTGTTATTTCCTTGTGCTGTAAGCATTCGATCTGGGCCATGCAGTTTTAATATAATTGTGCTTCATGTGTAACGCAGGAATGATAGTGATTGTTGTTTAAAAATATTCCTAAAAGTAGCATATAAATAGAGAAAGTGTTTTTATAATGAAGAAAGGAATGATGGAGAGATTCTTACTTTCCTGATTTTAAAAAAATGAGGTGGCTGGAGGCATGCCTTTTTCTAACTTTGGCAAGTGAATAGAATTCATTCTTGAATTGTTTTTGTAATGTTGAGTTGAAGTTTAGGACTATTGAATTCCAAAGTTTTGGAATCGATTTTTGACTTTGTCACATGTTTGAATCTTTATACTTAGGGAAAATCAGTCACAAGTATGGGAATCTGTCAGGAGATCTGCACATGATAGAACTGGAGAAAGGGAAGACTGGATTAGGACTCAGCCTAGCTGGGAACAAAGACAGATCCAAGATGAGTGTCTTTGTAGTGGGCATTGATCCAAATGGAGCAGCTGGAAGAGATGGCAGGCTGCAGATTGGAGACGAGTTACTGGAAGTAAGTGTCTAATAGACTTAAATGAAATATACACCCCTTAAGGAAAGAAGAGCAATTAATTAAATACAATTAATTGGCATAAAATATAGGGTTTAATTAAAATAACATTATTTTCATCAGTACGTCCCTTCTTTAGATAAATTGTACCTTCAAATCAGTTTTGACATTTGGCAATTACGGTACATAACTAGTCCTTTCTCCCTTTTGTCCTTTTTGTGGAAGTGGTTTGCTTTAGAGAGCGTGATTAACCTAAGTCATCCAGCTGGCTTTGAGCCTCAGGCAAGACTAGAACTAAGATTGTAGACTATAAAATGTCACTCACAGATTGAAAATTGTAGCATACAAAGACTGGTTTTTATTATTGTTGATGTGATGGTGTGGTGGTACTTAGGGTTGAGTACTTTGCTAATATCCTTCTTGACATTGAACTTTGGGTGCTAAATGCAAAGTCTGTAGCTTTTTTTTTGCTTCTTGAGCATTAATAGAGACAGGACCTTTTTGTTCCCTTGTTTATCATCTGGAATGTTGTTCTCTGAGAAATTTGTGCAGTTTTTCTGTGCCTTGGTTTAAAAAGTGGTTAAAATAGCAATACTAATGGTATCATATACTAAGATTTATATACTGTCCCTTAGTGCTTTACAACGCTCTCTGGATGGTTTACAGTGTCAATATATGGTCCCCCAACAATATGGATCCTTGTTTTACCAACCTTGGAAGGATGGTGAATCAACCTTGAGGATCAAACTCCAGGCTCTAGACATAGTTGGTCTGCAATACTGCATTCTAACTATTTAACCACCAAATATGATGTTTCTTATGAATTAAGGCAAATATGCATATTTCGGGATAAGGTAGTAACTGGGATCATAAGTTTAGTCTTATGAGCTTTTGAACACATGCCGGAGCCAATCCTCAGGAAACCTCTTGTTCTGACCTAGGCTTCCCCAGCAGCCTGAAGTCAAGTCCTCATCCTGATAAACCTTTTTTATTTAATTTACAGTGAATTCCTCTCCAGCAAAGTCCGGCCCAGTCTTTCAACCATGCTTCCCTGAAAATAAGCCCTCCCAGATAATAAGACCAATCAAGCTTTTGAGCACATGCGTGAAAATAAGCCCTCCCCCAAAATATTGCAACACAGCAGCAGCCATGATGTGACCATGCTCGCTGCCTCCTGCACCCCAAAAATAATAAGACCTCTAAAAAATAAGGCCAAGCGCTTATTTTGGGGTCAAAAGAAAATAAGATCCTGTCTTATTTTCAGGGAAACATGGAAGATAGTTCACAATTACCAACCTTTATCAGGCTTGGAGAGTGGCCAGGCCGATATCTTTCAGACAATGCAATACTTGGCAAGAATGGAGGAATGAACTCTCATGCAAACATTCCTCCCCTTTCTCTCCTTTTTTATTTCCTATGGAAGAGGCCATTCACTGTCCACCTGCGGCCTTACTCCCAAGTCGACCCTTGTTCCTTAGCTGTTCCCTCCATCTGGCAACTCTCCACATGCACAGACTGGGAACAGGCTCCAGCTTTTTGTCTGCCCCACTGATCTCCGACTCCGAAGGCAGCTGATAACTGTCAGACGGCCCTGGCCTCATACGATTTTAGCTAACTTTGTTGGTGCCAGGTGCCATCCGTAAAACATTTTGTACTGGTTTTCCTTGTATGCAACTGATAGTGTCATTTTTAAGTTTGTTCCCCAAATTTTTTTCCATTTGTCTAATTCAATATTATAGTCAAAGTTCTGCGCCCATTTTATCATTTGTTCTTTCACAATTTTCCTCTTCCATTTTATACTTCAGGAGGAATTTATATATTCCCCCTATCATCTATCATAGCTTTGAATAATTTTATCCAATTCGTGTGGTTCTGTTTTGATGTCATATAATTTAGTATCATTATTGTATTTAGTTTTGATTTGGAGGTAAGTTAGCTAGTCACCTTTCATGTTCTGATCTGCCAATTCTTCAATTGTTTTTAAATTTCCCTGTCTATCAATTAAGTCTTTGTATCTTAGCATTTTATTCAAATCTATAAAATTTGGGTAAGTCGTCCTTTCTGTCGGTGATAGCCAATTCGGGATTTTCACATAATGGATTTTTTTTTTGAGCCATTTTTGCAATAAAGCTGTTCTGATTAAATGATTTTGAAAGTATTTGTGCGTTTTATTTTTATCATCCCATAGGAATGTATGCCAGCCTGCTTGCAAATCATGGCCTTCTGAGGCCATGATTTGCCTCAAAATTCTTTTATTCTTTAGCTCTGTCCAATCCTTCACCAATGTTATTGTTACTGCTGATGCATATAAATCCCAATTTGGTAATGCTAAGCCTCCCCTCTCCTTGTTATCTTGCATTGACCTTAGTTTAATCCTCGCTTTTCATCCCTACTAAATGAACCTAGCGGTTATTTTGTTTAATTCTTGAAAGAATTTTTTACCCGGATTAATAGGTGTGGCTTGCAACAGGAATAAGATTCTTGGTAGAATATTCATTTTAATTGTCGCTATAAGTCCCATGAGTGATAACTGAATATTTTTCCAACTTTCTAAATTTTTCTTTATTTGTATCACTAATTTATTATAATTATAGTTTTTAATTGTGGAACATTTTGCCGACACCCAGATCCCCAAGTATTTCACTTTCTTAGTTATTTGCATTCTGGTTGCTACTTCCAATTCCTTTTCTTGCTTTTTTGTCATGTTCTTGGTTATCATTTTTGTTTTGTCTTTATTGATCTTTAGTCCTGCCACTTTGCCATATTCTTCTAATTTCAGGCTGGATTCTAATGGGTCCCCTATAACAAATATTAAGTCATCGGCATAGGCTTGAGCCTTATATTCTTCACTTTTGACTCTTAAATCTTTTATTCCCTGATACTTCCAAATTTCACTTAATAAAATTTAATGTGTTTATGAGGTAAAAATTCATTTTGGTCCGGGTGTATTTGTTCATTTAAAACCTGTTTAATTCTTCCTGCCATAATTGCTGCAAATATTTTATAATCGGAGTTTAGTAATGAAATTGTCCTGTAATTTTGAATTTCTTGTAGGTTGGTTTCTTCTTTTGGGATTAGTGATATTATTGCTTCTGTCCATGATTCAGATATCTTGGCTTTTTCTAAAACTTCGTTAAACATTTCCACTCCTAGCTCTTCCAATATTATTTTGTTATATTTGTATAACTCCACCGGTATTCTGTCTGGTCCTGGGGTTTTATTATTTTTCTGGTTTTTCAGGACTAATTCCACTTCGGCTAGCGTTATTGGCCTATTTATTGCCTCCCTTTGTTCTTTTGAGATTGGTGTTATCTTTTCTGTGTTTAAATAATGTTTTATTTTGATTTCCTCGATACTATCTTACGCGTATAGTTTTGCAAAATATTTATGAATAATATGCTTCTTTTCTTCTGCTTTGTATTGAATTCTTCCCTTATCATCTTTTAATTGATATATCATCCTTTTTTCTCTTTCATTCTTCAATCTGTATGTCAGCCATCGTCCAGGTTTGTTGGCTTGTTCAAAGTAATTTTGTCTGGCTGCTTTAATTTTCTGGGCTAGTTCCTTTTGAGTTATTAAGTTCATCTTATGTTTTTTCATCTCTCTTTTTTCTTTTTTAATTTTATTCTTTGGGTCTTTCTGTAGTTCATCCTCGGCTTCCATAAGTTCTTTTTGCATACATTTTTGTTGCTCTTTTTGTTTTCTAGTTTTTCTCGCCATGTAGGCAATTGTAAGGCCTCTTGTGTATGCTTTCATAGTATCCCAGCGATTTTGAATTGAGGTGTCTTCTTTTTTATTTATTCTAAAGAATAGTTTTAATTCTTTCTCCAGCATTTGAGTGTATTCTATTTCATTTACAATATTTGAATTCATCATCCATCTTTTTCTTCTTCTTTGACTTTTCCATCTTAATTTTATTGGATTATGATCTGCCCACTCATTTGCTTCTATTTCAATTTCGTCTAATTGATTACATAGACCAGATGAGATCCAAGCCAGGTCAATTCTTGATAGGGACTGATGGGGATTCGAATTAAAAGTATATTGCTTTCTTGTTTTGTGCATTTCTCTCCAAATATCATGTAGTTTATATTCCATTTCCATTTCAAAAAAGGATTTGGGTAATGTATTTTTTTGTTTTATTTTTCTTTTCGCTTTCATAGTCCATTTTTAATCCACTATTGCATTATAATCCCCAATTAAGCAAATATTTTCATATTCTAATTCATTAATTTTGTTGTGTAATTTCCTGTAGAATTCCTCTTGTTTCTGATTTGGTGCATATATGACTATTAATAATATCGTTTTTTCTGTTGTCTCTAATTCAGTCATTAGAATCCTGCGTTCATCAGAGTAAACTTCTTTGGAGTTTATTTTTTTCCTTTATATAGGTTGCTATCCCTCTTTTTTTTTATCTGCCAGTGCTGTATATAATTTCCCTAGTGTTTTGTTTTCCAATAGGTTCCTATGTTCCCTTTTAATATGCACTTCCTCTATACAGGTTATATCTACCTTCAGTTTCTTAAGTTTATTAAACATCTGCGCTCATTTGCTATTAATTTAAAGATGATTAATCTTGGAAATTAAAAGCAAAATATTCAGACATTCTTGTGCAGCTATAAATTAGTCTGATTGCAAATCGTTTTGCCATTGTATATATTTATCAGTCTGCTTCCCCATGCCTTTGTTTTCATTTGGCAAAAAATAAATTATGAATCATTAGTGAAAATTAATGATGGTGTCTTCAATGTCAGCCAAACCACTGCAATCAAGCAAAGGGCATTTTCCAATCCAAGAGAGAGGCCAGTGCAAACCAATAGCTGTTAGGATTTTGATAACAGGGAAAATAATAATAAATATTGCAGGATTAGTATCCACAGTGGAATGAAGAACAATATTAATAAGGTAACAATTATAAATAGTAAGAAGTTTGTTACACTGAATCAATTATAACAATCAGCTTTGCATGTGAAAGAATTGATTTGGGAAGAAATAATGAAATGTGTGTTATTGTCTGTTTGTGCCATGCTGATCAGATAAATGGACAAGTTCTGTATGGAAAAACACATCAGAATGCATCTTCAATCATCAAATGTGCACCTTCTAAAGTAAAAATAATCTTCATCAGGTAAGAAACATTTAATATCTTAATCTTTTAGTCTTGTCTCATTTCATCTTTCAACTAATGGAAAGGGCATCAAAGCATTACTAAGGATTTTCTTGAATTATATACCTGTTTTCAGAGTTGCAGGTATTAACTTTAGAGTCACTCTGGATTGAGAGGTAGAGATCAATCACCTAAATCAGTAAACAATATATTTTTTTTATTTAAAAAAACCAAAAGTATTATTTAGATACCAAAAGTTTAAAGAAAACCTCCTCCAACACTAGTTCCATAATGTTAAAATTGTGTGCTTTTTGTATGATAGAAACAAAGATGCTGTCCATCAGATGGCTATTTCTCCTGGTAAAACACCGGCATCAGCATCTTCGTCTTCAGGGATGGTTCAGTATGAAGAGGTACAATGCGTATTCAATATTCATCTTAATTTAGTGAATTAAAAATTTGCTACTTATAATGTTTTCCATTGAAAATAATCAAAAGGCAGACCCAGTTTTAATTTAGAAGTAACTTCATAGAGATATTCTTAGTGAATTTAAACGTGGTTCTTTTATAGCTATTGTGAATTTATTTTTAACATATTTATTTTGTTTAGGGGGAAGTGAACATTTCAAGCTCTAATTTACCAATAGATCTGACTTTATATAAGAATGTTCAAAATGTGGAACTACCTAAGGTAAATAGGTGTATTTATGTATTGTTTGTATCTCTAGTCCTAAATGAATTTCTGGCTGTAAATTTCTTTTATTCTGATACAGAAGGTACAAATGAGGTAAACCGCCTCACATTTTATTTATGTATTTATTTACATACACATATCTAGATACGAGTAAGAAAGCATGAAAACATTGTTTGATGTGCTTAAATTTTGCAAACTCTTTTTAAGTTTATGAGAAATGTAAAACCTGAAGTGTGGCTTAGATTTTATCTGTATATTAGTTTGAAAATTTTAACAAACTCTATTTGTGTAGAATTTGCAAAGACTGCAATACTAAACTATCATTTCAACATTGGTTAAACTCTTCAATAACAGTGGTTGCACTTTGTGATTCTTTAGGATCAAGGTGGCATAGGTATTGCTATTGGTGAAGAAGATACACTTAATGGTGTAGTTATTCAGAACTTAACAGATCATGGTGCAGCAGGAAAGGTAAACTTGACACTAAATATGATAAAAATTTATATTTCCTCCTTTTTGACCTGTGTTAACATATTTATTTTATTTCAGGATGGCCGCATTAAGGTTGGAGATCAAATTCTAGCAGTGGATGATGAAGTTGTTGTGGGCTATCCTATAGAAAAGGTAATTGAGCAATAACTACCCTAGACAGTTTTTAAAGATTTGCTTGTTATAAGCTAAAATGCTTGATTATTTATTTTATTTTTATTTATTAAATTTGTAGGCTGCCAATCTTATCACAGAGTAACTCTGGGCAGCTTATTAGGATAAAACTATACAAAACAGGCATATACAAAACATGCATACAAAAAAAACCCTGTAAAATATAATTATCCACTCTTAACTAAAGGTGGGAAGAGACTAGGATGAGCAGGTGGACATGTGGGAATTTACATATTTCTATGGTATTAGATTTAAAGCATGGTTCAATTTTTAAAACTCAGTTTTTATCTCACATCTCATTGAAGACACCTGTCCAAGAGAACATGTCAAACAATCAGATAATTGTTAATCAGAGCGAGAATCATTAATGTTTAATTAAATTTAAAATATCTCCTTTCATGAACGAGTGAGTGTGTGTTTGTAATGCGCACACACACACACACTAATTTTTTTAGGTGATATATTGGCAATTATCTCTTGGCAGGGAAAAAAAAACATCTTATAGAAATGGCCATTCAGTCAAATATTGGTTCAAACACATAGGATTTGCTTTCCTTTTAACAACTTAGCTATAATAATTCTGCTGAATATTATACAGCCATATGTTTCTTTGTTGCATGGTAATTTGTCTTGTTCAATATTTCTTATTATTTGTTTGTTATTTCAACAAGTTTATCAGTTTGCTGAAAACATCAAAGCCCAATGTGAAACTCACTATTAGTTCAGTTGAACCGGAAGGTCTGGCAGTTCCCCAGCCACTATTGTCAAATTACAGCACCACTTTGAGTGAGGGAACCAATATCCAGCCATTACCAATTGTTCCATCATCAGAGTCACCAGAACCAGAGTTAATTAAAAGTAAGAATTTTCATTTACTCCATGTTAAAAAAAACAGTGCATTGTGTTCATATCAATATGCATGTAGGTGCATAAACACCTAATTATTGAATCAGTCATTAGCCTTTACGTCAATGACTTAGTGCCTCAAATGTCCTCCTTTGTAAGATTTAAGCAAATTATATAGAAATCAATATGGTTAGGTTAGGTTAGGTTTATTGGTTTTGTATGCCGTCCACTCCCGAAGGACTCCGGGCGGCTCATAATAAACAGGGGAGGGAATAAATAAGACAATACAAACAATTTTAAAATCCACAACAGTCACAATTAGGATGGGGCTGGGAGCTTTAACAGCCCCCAGCCTGCTGGAACAGCCAGGACTTAGTAGCTTTACGGAAGGCCGGGAGGGTAGTAAGGGTCCGGATCTCCATGGGGAGCTGGTTCCAGATGTCAATATGTTCCTTTTGGCCAATGTATTGTGTTTTAATTTTCTTCCCCTTTCTTCTTTTTGGCCTTTTTGATTCAGCTAATATTCAACTTGTGACCACAATTGACCCCCAACATTTCTGTTGCTAAACAAGAGAGTTGTTAAGTGAATTTTGACCCATTTTAAGACCTTTCTTGCCACATCTGTTAAGTGAATCACTGCAGTTGTTAAGTAACACGGTTGTTTAGTGAAACTGGCTTCCCCACTGACTTTGCTTATCAGAAGGTCGCAAAAGGTGATCACATGACCCCCGACACTGCAACTGTCATCAATATGAGCTAGTTGCCAAATGTCTGAATTTAGATCATGTGAGTGAAAACGGTCATAAGTCACTTTTTTCAATGCCGTAACTTTGAACGGTCACCAAACAAACTGCTGATGAGAACTATTTTTATAATTAATCAAATGTTAAATAGAAATATTTGTATGATTATTAAATGTATTCAAATTGTAAGATCAATGGATTTGTCCCATGGTCAACTGTGGCTCTGTAATGGTTTGACATACATTATTATATTATTGTCTGCTGTAATACGGCAGAAATGTATCTCAAAGATGGTATTGATTTAAAATCAAAACTATATTGAGGAAGTGTATACCTTGTAGTTATTGATGCCAATTCCACTGAGGACATATATCCATGGAGTTAATAAATCCCAAGTTATGCGGTAGCTACTCCCCACATGACTTGCAAAGTGGTACTCTCGGTGTAAAACAACAAACAAGGTACATTAGATTATAACCAGCTCCTCTAATTTGTGTTTTTAGATGTAAGCAGGTCTTCAACTCCAGCTATGTTAGCTTCTGACCCAGCCACTTGTCCAATCATCCCAGGTTACGAAACAACAATCAGTATTTCCAAAGGACGTACTGGTCTAGGGTTGAGCATTGTGGGAGGAGCTGACACATTACTGGTGGGTAAAAATTATTTCTGTAATCTTTATATAATCTCTGGCTAACATTTCTAACACAAAAAACCGTATCCCGCTGAATGTAATGCCACTTATTCTCAAATATGTGGGTGTAAGATTACAATGTGAGACCTATATAAAGTGACTTGAATAAATGAATTTAAATACAAGGTGCCATATTTTTTTGGAGTATGACGCACCGGAGTATAAGACACACCAAGGTTTTGAAGAGGCAAATTAAAAAAAAAGTTTTTGCACTCTGCAAACCTCCCAAAAATGGCCCGTTTTTGAGAAAAATGAGCCCGTTCCCCCCCCCAAAGGCATGAATAGCCTTTAGGGGGCTTGCACAGTGCTCTTGGGGGTGGGTGGGTGGAAGAAGTAAAAAATGGTCCATTTTTTCACAAAAACGGGCGTTTTTTATAAAAAAAATTGGGCATTAGGATAGCTTTTAGGAAGCTTATAGAGTGCTCATGGGGCATCCCCAGTCCCTGGATGAAGCTGTCTACCTGGATCCGTTTCAGTCGGGTTTCAGGCCCGGATACAGCACGGAGATGGCATTGGTCACGTTGGTCGATGATCTCTGGCGGGCCCAGGACAGGGGCTGCTCCTCTGTCCTGGTCCTATTAGACCTCTCAGCGGCTTTCGATACCATCGGCCATGGTATCCTACTGCGATGACTCGAGGGGTTGAGAGTGTGGGGCACCGTTTTACGGTGGTTCTCCTCCTACCTGTCGGATTGGTTGCAGTTTGTGTTGACTGGAGGGCAGGGATCGACCCTGAGGCGCGTCACTTGTGGGATGCCCCAGGGATCGGTTCCCTCACCCCCCCGGTTCAACATATATATGAAACCACTGGGTGAGATCATCCATGGTTTTGGGGCACGGTATCATCAATATGCTGATGATACCCAACTTTTCATCTCTACCCCAAACCACCCAAATGATGCCCTCGACATGATGTCCCGATGCCTGGAGGCTGTGTGGATCTGGATGGGGAGGAACAGGCTCAAGCTCAATCCCTCCAAGACGGAGTGGCTGTGGTTTCCGTCATCCCGATTTGTGCATCTTGTTCCATCTTTGATGATGGGAGAAATTTTAGCCCCCTCAGAGAGGGCCCGCAATCTGGGTGTCCTGGATACGCGGCTTAGTTTAGAAGAACACCTGATGGCCGTGACCAGGGGGGTCTTTTACCAGGTTCGCCTGGTATGTCAGTTGTGCCCCTTCCTGGATCAGGATGCTCTGTGGACAGTCACTCATACCTTCATCCTTTCTCGCCTGGACTACTGTAACACACTCTACATGGGGCTGCCCTTGAAGAGCACCCGGAAGCTTCAACTGGTCCAGAATGCAGCTGCGCGGGTTATCATGGGGGCACCTAGGTGCTCCCATGTTACACCCCTTTTAGGCGGCCTGCACTGGTTGCCGGTTGTCTTCCGGGTGCGATTCAAGGTACTAATTATGACCTTTAAAGCGCTCCATGGCTTAGGCCCAGGGTACCTGCGAGACCACCTACTGCCATCGGTAGCCTCCCATCATCCAGTATGATCCCACAGAGTTGGCCTGCTCAGGGTGCCGTCGGCCAGACAGTGTCGGCTAGTGACCCCCAGGGGGAGAGCCTTCTCTGTGGGAGCGCCTTCCCTCTGGAATGAGCTGCCCCCAGAGCTTCGTATAATCCCCGACCTCCGGTCCTTCCGACACGCCCTAAAAAGTTGGCTTTTCCAGCAAGCCAGCCTGGCCTAAACAAAACAAAATAAATTATTGATCACTGTTAATTTTAATTCGATTTTTTAAAAATGTCATTGTCAATTTTAATTGGGTTTGGGATATTCTATTTAATTTTTTTTTTACTTTTGTATTATGTGTTTCTTTTAATGTTGTATGCCGCCCTGAGTCCTTGGGAGAAGGGCGGCATATAAATCTAATAAACCTAAACCTAAAATTGAGCAAAAACGCACCCGATTTTTGCTCATTTCTGCCCTCCCCAGCCCCCAGGAGCTCTCTGAAAGCTTCCTAGAGGCTCTGCAAGGCCATTTTGGTGAAGGGGGCGGGGTTTCGAGAGGCAAAAAGATGCTGTATTCAGTGTATAAGAAGCACTCAGTTTTTCAGCCTCTTTTTTGAGGGAAAAAGATGTGTCTTATACTCCAAAAAATATGGTATGTTATTGGAAGCAAATTTAAATCCATAACTACTTAAAACACTAATATCTTTAAAAATGGGACATCTCTGTTACAATTAATTCCTATTCATTCCTAGTTCTATTAAATATTTTTTATATTTTTGAATTCATAAGTTACTAAAGTTTTTAAAGTGTTAGATTTTTTCTTTCTTTTTATCATATTTCAACACTTTTCTGTTAATGTTTCTTATTTTTAAGGTATAAATATTTCTGTAAAAATATTTATACCTTAAATATGTTCCGATTTGTAGTATTCATTAAAAGGTACATAATTAAGAGCTCAAGGGGGCCCAGTGGCCTAACAGTTAAGACACTGAACTTGTTGACCAGAAAGGTGGCTGTTCGAAATTCAAGCACCATGTGATAGGGTGAGCTCCTATTACTTGCCTCAGCTCCTGCCAACCTAGCAATTCTAAAGCATGCATATGCAAGTAGATAAATAGGTACAACTTTAGTGGGAAGGTAACAATGTTTCACGTGCTTTAACGTATAATCATGCTGCTCACATGATCATGGAAGCATCTTTGGACATCACTGGCTCCCTCGGCTAGGAAACAGAAATTAACACTCCCGTAGAGTTGGACACGACTGCGGAAACCTATTTCTTTTTTTAAATTAAGATCTTATTTCTCTTTTTCCTTTCTGTTCTTAGTGCATTTCCATCTTTAGTTTCTAATAATACACTATAGCAGGGGTAGTCAAGCTTTTTATACCTACCGCCCACTTTTGTATCTCTGTTAGTAGTAAAATTTTCTAACCGCCCACCGGTTCCACAGTAATGGTAAATTTATAAAATTTATAATTTATAAAGTAGGGAAGTAACTTTACTTTATAAAATTTATAAAGCAGAGTTACAGCAAACCCCTACAACCCACCATGAAAGCTGAAACGCCCACAAGTGGGCGGTAGGGACCAGATTGAATACCACTGCACTATAGCATCAGAAACTTATTTAAAAATACATTTGCATAGAGGCTTCTGAATCTTAATGTGAGTGTGTGTATTTTCCTACATTCAAACTTTTCTTTATGCTAAGATAGTTGCAATACATGGTAAAGAAGTCTAACAACTCAGTGATAGAATCTTTCAAATCTACAGGGAGCAATTATTATCCACGAAGTATATGAAGAAGGAGCAGCATCCAAAGATGGAAGACTTTGGGCCGGTGATCAAATCTTAGAGGTAAAGTATTAAACATTATACAACTTATGGAATCCTTCTGTGTAGGACATAGAAATGACGGGAAGAGAAAGGCAGTTGTGGAAATCTATGTTATTTTTGTAGTAAGCGAGTGTATTCAGCTTTCATTGTCCGTTCATTTTAGGTGAATGGTATTGACTTAAGGAATGCAACCCATGATGAAGCTATAAATGTTCTCAGACAGACACCACAAAAAGTCCGCCTGACTGTTTACAGGGATGAAGCCCAATATAAAGAAGAAGACATGTATGATGTTCTGAATATCGAATTACAAAAGAAACCAGGCAAAGGACTTGGATTAAGTATTGTTGGGAAAAGGTAGGTACAGAGAGGCTCTAATGAAACTCATACTGAATATAATTTTTGCCAGAAACAGGGTTTCTAAGAAAAGGCAATGTAACCAAATAGTACAAGTTGGATTTTATTTTCAGTATACTCTTGGCTTCCTGCTTAATTCTCAGTTACCTTCTGTATATATAAAAAAATTCAGGTCAACCCAATAAAACAGCTTATTAGAGGATTTATTTGCTAGGTGTGTTTACAAATCAGGAAGTATGTGTTATTATGTGCATGAAACAGGCACACTGAGGCTTAAAGAGTCAGTCAAACAATTCTGGTTGGGTCATAGACTAAGAGAACTGATACCCAAAATATTTGGATTGTTCTAGGTCAGTGATGGCTAACCTTTTTGTTATCGTGTGCCAAAAGCGCTCATGCGTATGCACAACAGTGCATGTGCGCACCCATAATGCAATGCGTGTGAGATACCCCCGCCCCCCCTGTGCATGTGACTCCCCATGTGACCCGCTTCCCCCGTGCATGCACGTGCGACCCCCATGCGCCCCGTTTTGGGCCTAGTAGGCCTCCCTGCAGCCTCCTAGGACCAAAAACAGGCCGCAGGGGGAGCACTCCCATGTGCCCCTGTGCATGAGCATGCCACTTCATGCCTCCCATGCATGCACGTGTGACCCCTGCCCCACCCGCATGCATGGCAGAGACCCAAAAATTAGCAGTCACAAATGTAAAAAAATTTAAATTAATGTTAAATAAAGCAGATTATTAGTATTTTATTGTATTTCATATGATTATAAACCTCTTATGAATGTTCTAAGAATGATTAAAACAGTGAATTAGTGTTTATGTTTACAAATAATAGAGCTTAAGAATTAAATCTATACAGTTCTGCACTCTTTGTAGATCAACTCAGACATATGATAGGACGGTATAGAAGAGTCCAAATAAATAACACACATGAATATTGCATTTGTAGAAATGACACTGGAGTGTTTGTGTCAGACATTGTCAAAGGAGGTTTAGCAGATCTGGATGGAAGATTAATGCAAGGAGACCAGATATTAATGGTGAATGATGAAGATGTTCGAAACGCTAACCAGGAGACAGTGGCGGCCTTATTAAAGGTATACTAGATTTGAGATAAAATGATATTATGTTAATTCAGAATCCAATCAAAACCCTCTTTGGTTGAAACCCCAACTATTGCTCATCTTTGATTTGATTTGGCTATAATTATTTTGATAAAATCAGATAAATGCAAATACTTTTTAATATAGTTTATACAGAAGCTGTATACTCCTCATTTAATGACTACCTCAACTAGCAGCCATTAATCATAATAATAAACAGTAATAAAAAATTCATTTTCCAATCAATGTGCACCTTTATGACCAAATTAACACTCTTGACAATATTGATGTGAGTAACGATGGTGTAGTAATTTTATTTAAATGAGATGGTGACGGCCAGTGATCTTAGCAGCATCTCTCTCTCTCTCTCTCTCTCTCTCTCTCTCTCTCTCTCTCTCTCTCTCTCTCTCTCTCTCTCTCTCTCTCTCTCTCTCTCTCTCTCTCTCTCTCTCTCTTTCTGTTTGTCTCAGTCACATGTTCACTTAGTGAACATTTCATTTAACAAACTCGGTCACTGAACAAAGAGTGGGTTCATTTTTGTTATTTTTTAATGAATGACAGTAATAATACTATATATGTTTCCCAGTATAAATCAGACGAAGGGACTGAATTGAGCAGTTAATTTAGAAATATTTTTACTGTACTCACCACTATTAAAATTATATATGGTATTTTGTTTAGATTTAACTTAACTGAAGTGCCAGTTGAAAAAAAACTGGTTACTATTTAAATGACCTCTTCATTTGTGGCTTGTTTGTAGAAGAACACAGGAAGCCTTGAGTGGCCAAAATGAAAAATAAGTCAGATGTTAGAGGTTAAATTTCATTAAAGGTGCTAAGAGAAGAGATAATATAATTTTTATAATCATGATGGAGTTGAAGAAATTGATGCTGGATTTTAAAATTAGATTTTGAGCTGATTCCTTCCTTGATGGGCAGTCAAACACTTTATTCTTTCTGCATTGTACTGGTTTTTTTCATATGTCTACTTAGATCAGTGTTGGTGAACCTTTTCGGCACTGAGTGCCGAAATGGGAGCGTGCACCAAAAACTGGAAGATCAGGTGGCCAGTGCACATGCGTGTGCCAGAAACTAGAAGATCATCTTCCTGGGATGTGCATCAGCACTGGGCAGCTGGTCTTCTGGTTTCTGACACCCACATGCGTGAAGACCAGCTGGCCAGTGTGCTGGAACCTGGAAGAACAATGGGAGATGGCTCTGCGTGCCACTTCTGACATGCTTGCCATAGGTTTGCCATCACGGAATTAGATGGTTTGTTAAGAATATCTCTCATTCTAAGTATAGTCAGTCTTTGACTTACTAAACATTCATTAATTGACCATTCAAAATTCCAACTTCACTAAACAAAGGTGAGTTACAACTGGTCCTCGCACTTAAAAGTAGCATCCCCACAGTCATGTGATCAGAATTTGGGTGCTTGGCAACTGGCATGTATTTAGGATAATTGCAACATCCATATTATTGCCATTTTTGACTTCCCTAGCTGGCTTCCGAGAAACGAAGTCAGTGGGGGAAGCCATATTCGCTCAAAAGACCACATGATTGACTTCACAAGTGCAGTGATTCACTTAACAACTCTGACAAAAAAGTTCATAAATATAGGCATGACTCACTTAACAACTACCTTGCTTAGGAACAGAAATTCCAGCCCCATTTGTGGTCATAAGTCATTGTATAAGGTAGAAGTACCTTTTGTTACAATTGCTGCTAAATAATGGTGTTCCAATAGTTAGCAGATTTATATAATGGTGTTTGTAGGCATATCTTTACACTGAGCCTTTAAATGCACATAATAGGTATGGAGCATGAGAAATATTTATGCCCATTTGGGATTTTAGGTGTGAGTCATCCAGTTCCATATTGATTGATCCTATTATACAAATTATGCAAATTTTTCAGCTAATAATTTTATCCAATGGCAGGCTGGGTTTTTTTCAACCAAGAAAAGACTTCATTGATCCCTGATCAAGACTATTGTCTAACCAATTATGTCTTCTCCCTAGTGCTCATTAGGTGTTGTTAAACTAGAAGTTGGAAGAATAAAAGCGAGTTCGTTCCATTCAGAGAGGAGATTGTCTCAGAGCAGCCAGGTTTGTAACTATTTGCACCGATTTCATTTGGGAAAAAAAGTCAAACCAGTTATTTGATATTTTAAAAAGGAAACAAGGAAAATTTGATTTTGTTCTGACATGACTTTTCTGTAGAATATGATCAAAGATAATAAAGCCCACAACTAAATTCCATAATTGGTTGAACAGACCCACGTTAAATATCTTTAAAAGTCATATTTAGGAGACCGGCTCACAAGTTGTAAATGTCAAAATTTATCTACCAATACACCGAACATCAAATTGTCATTTTTATCATTTTTGCTGTCGCAATTAAAGCAGAGTAAATCTTCAGAGCTGTATTAGTATAGAGATAGAGGGGATAGATCTGATCATCATCTCTCTAATGTCTTTACAATACCTCCAGTTAGGATAATTGCTTAAGAACTCTATTCTGTAAGGAAAATAATATGTGTCACATGGAATCACGAATGTTTCTTCAAATACATTTCTCTCTGCCTGTGTCCAATCTTTAAACCATACCAGATAATTTTCCAAATCCACTGTTATAGTTGAATATATTGTAGCCTGTATTATTTTTAGATCCAGATTTTTTATCTTTGCTCTTATAGAAAGCATGTACCGGATCCAAACTGGTAGGTATATTTCCAGAAAAATTATGTGTGATGCTAATATTAGATAGTATTGGCTTAGAAAGAAAGCAACGATTCCAGAATAATTTTGATGTAATTTTCTAAGGTCAGTGAAGGAAGTGGCAGCCTGACATCATTCAGTTTCCCAGGTGGTGTATCCAACCCGTCTGAAAGTTACGAAAGCACTCTGAAGCAGAATTGTTGTAAGTTTCACTAGTCATTATTTATATTGTTTATTATATTCTATATTGCTGTGCTATAAAATAAATGAAGTTCTCATGTGCGCTGTTTGGGGAATCCAAACATGGTTAACTTTGTCCATTAGAAGAGAGACTGAGTTATGTAATTGTTGACCACACCTTCTCTGACTGGGATAGTTCAGTTTTTTTAACTCAGTCCAGCCTAAAGAGATGTAAAATAATTTGCTCTAGGATAATAGAAAAAATTAACATTCTTCAACTTTGGATTCTTCACTATGTTTGACTGATTATTTGTGGAAATTGGCGAGGCACAATTTGTGTTGTCAGACTGTTTTGGTGGGTGGCAGTTCACTGTTAGCCTCGACCTCATTGGAAACTTTCAGCAAGCCCTTTGAGGCTTTCGCAGCAGGGGGAGCTATCGCCTGCAGAGGATCGCAGCCGCGCTGTTTGACTTGTGTTCATGTTGTGGATGAGAGTAGCTCCGCCGCTCTCTGTTTCGTTTGTGACTGTGGTTGAGAGTCAGTTCACCACTCTTGCGCTGGTTGGGGTGGGCGCAATCCGCTTAATCTAGCGTGATCTGTTCCAGAGTGGCTTTGTTGCTTTGCCGCTGCTGCGCCGCTCTCATTGCTGCTATGTTACCGCTATGATAACAGGATCTCTGAAGGTCTCTGGCGAGGAGCAGTGATTGTTTTGGAATCAAATTTGAATTTCACGTTGTTCTTGCTGGTGGTGGCCATTTGGGGAGCCGTTTGTTTTCGTGCCGAAAAAGCAGCCAGAAGGGGTGCAACTTGCAGTTTGTGCCCGATTTGCGGTGACATGTCAATGGCCTTGTTTGTGCTTGAGGAGGTTGGTTCACCGCTATTCCACTTCAGCACAAGCGGTTGTCCTTTCGATCTCAGCAGCCTGAGTCAGATTCGCTATTCATAGCAGTGTATTCAATCTGATATTTGGATGTGAGCTTGAGCTTTTCAACTCTCTCTCCCTCTTAGTTATAATGGTGAATCATCCCACCTCCGGAGGCAGCGCTGGGGTCTCTACCTCTTCCCCGCTGCACTCTGAGACCACCGACGCCAGCACTAGGATGGGCATGGTCACCACTAGGGCCTCTAGCCATAAGGCTCACACTTCATCTTTGGCTCCAGATAGGGCCGCTTAAGCGCAAGGACAAGGACAAGTCATCGGCCAAGGCATTTGGGTTGGTCCCCTGATCTCCCTATTCCCCAGGGGATAATGTCCAAGGAGGGAGTGTTGGGGACCCAATCTCCCCCTGCCCTTTCTGAGATTAGCCCAGCCTCGGCACCAGCACCCATGAGTTCAGGTACCATGGCTACCTTTACACCTACGGCTGCAGGGTTCAGCTTTGAGGAAGGCCCCTAGTTCAGTCTTCCCCCCGAGCTTCAAAATATGATATCAGCAGCCATCTCACACGGTGTGGATGCGGAATTGCATCACAGGGCCCAACGGCCCAGGATACCTAATTTATCTAGGGACCTCTCTACCTCCCAGGCTGACCCTCCATCACCCCTGCCCTCGATATACAGTGAGGGTTTGATGCTGGGCGAGGAGGAAGAGGTGGCTTACCAAGAATTTTTGGATGACAAGGACGTAGTGCAGGACAAGCATACCTTTTCCGGGTTGTGTCATCTGGCCTTATTTAAATCATTTTTATACAAGGCTAAGGCTACTACCTACCTGGGGGGGGGGGTGCTACTACCCAGGCTAGTACTGTGGTGGGGCTTTAGTCTACAGAATGTCTTTTTGCTGAACAGGTGCAGGAACAGGATGTCATTCCCTTTCCGAAACTGTTCCTTGACATTGTCCAAAAACAATGGACGCTGTCCCTCCACCTAGTAACGGTGACAGGAAGCTTTATAGTTCCATACCAGAACTGGATGGAATCCTTCAATTCCCTACAGTAGACCCACTAGTAGTGGCCTTGGCCTCCCCAGCTTTGATTCTGTCCAAAATTTCGGAAGGTCTTAAGGCTGAGGACCGTAAGGCCGAATTGGTCATACATAAAACACACCAGGCAGCTGCATGGGCATTGCGAGCCGCTACAATGGCCTCGTTTTTCAATAGAACTTCATTGGTCTGGCTCAGAAAGCTACAGTCCAGGCTTGCCCCTGATGATATGCGCCTCCATCAGGATGTCAACAAATTGGTGGCGGCATTAGAGTTTTCTTCTGATGCTACTCTCAACGTGGCCAAGTTCGCGTCTCGAGCGATAGCATCCAATGTGGCATCCCGCCTCCTCCTTTGGCTATGCCATTGGCAGGGGGACTTATGCTCCAAATGGTGCCTAGCATCCACCCCCTATGTGTTTGGTGCTGCGTTGGACCCTATCTTAATCAAGACTAGGGACAAACAGAAGGTGCTCCCATCAACCAACAGACACACAGACAGGAGACAAAAACCTTACAACAGACAGCAGTCCTTTCATGCTGGGGACTCTGGGTATAACACAGTTCCATATATTCCCCAGTATAACAGGCCCTATACACAGACACAGGACAGGGCCCAGGACCGTTCCGCTGCCAGGGATAGAGGCCATCAACAGAGCCAGCAACAGCCTCAGGCCTGGTGGCCATTTTGTGGCACCAACAACCGGTCATTTTGTAGATACTGGTGACTTGCACAAGGTGGGGCCTATTGGTGGATGTTTAACAGCCTTTTCTCACCAATGGGGAGAAACCACCTCAGACGCCTCCAATGCAGAGCCCTCGTCTGAGCCTTCCCCAGCCTCCAGGTCTGGCCCATGCTTCTCCCCAACCTCCTCTCTGTCTAACTCTGCTGCTAGTTCCACTGTCTGATGGCGGGCTACAACAAATTGCAACGGCAATTAGGACTGGGATTTCCATTGCTAAGCAATGCAGTCGTAAAGTGTCACTTTGTGTGAGTGCATCGCTTAGCGATGGCAATCTCTGCAATCTGTGTTGCCATAGTTAAGCAAAGATTGTGAGACATTAAGTGAGGAACTGCTTGCAACTTCCTGCCGCCTTCCAACCAAAGTCAGTGGGGAAGCTGGCAGGAAGTCACAAATCGTAGGTACCTTGCAAGCAGGCTAGTAAATAGGTACGTGACTGCCACTGGGTGCGAATGGGTGCAAGGGAGTGTGCGGGTGGCTGGGGAGACATGGTGCAAGTGCAGTTGGGCTTGGGATGGCTGCATTTGGGTGAGGGAGGTTAGAGAAGGGTTTGCGAGTGTGGGTGAGTCAAAGTATGAGCGTGGCGAGGCTCAGGGAGTGTATGTTGACTGTAGTGGAGACGCAGAATGAATGCAGTGAGGCTCAGCAAGGCATACTAGCAAAGCAAGGCATAGGTTAATTGCTGCTTGTGGAGAAGAATGCATGAATGGCGAGGGAAATACAACATCAGCACAGCAAGATTTGGGAAGGAGTGTATAGTTGAGGGGAGCACAGTTCAAGCTGAAGAAGGCTCAGTGAGGTGGTAGCAAGTAGGGGAGGCTCAGTGCAAGCACAAGGTTCCAGGCGGGCACTCAAGGGTGTGCGGGTGGGCATTGAGACAAGTGCAGAGGGACTGGAAGCTGGCACGGGGGAGACTTAACTGAGCAATTTGTGACCTTCCCTGCTTGTGGGAAGGCAGCAGGGAAGGTTACAAATCATGATCATATAACTGGGGACATGGCAACTATCATAAGTTCTAGACAGTTGCCAAGCATCCAGATTGGAATCACATGAGCGTGGAGGTTCAAATACAGTAAATGATATTTCATCCAGGCATTTTTATAATATAGCCAAAGCAATTTTTTTCCAGTATTGCAGAAAGGATATGAGCACCAACCTAAAAACATTTTTCTACGTCTGCTCTTGAAACAGTAGCTATTGTCTATGGATGACGATATTTTTTTTTCTGCTCTAAAAATAAGGCAGCCTTTTAAAATGCATGAAAATTCAGTAGTTTGAAATAAAAAATTACAGCCATAATTTCTGTGTTTTAATAGTGGCGTCTGAAATACAAGGATTGAGAACAGTTGAAATAAAAAAGGTAAGTAAGTTGCAGCATATTTAATAAAATAAGAAAGCCTTGGAGGAAAATGCAATGAACAAATTTTTCCGTAAATAACTGGGTTTTAAAAAGGAACTTTTGAATTTATACTAAACATCACGTTTTTCATCATGTGGTTTAAGATTTAAAAATATTTTTTCTAACTTTTTTTGTGATTGTTCCCTTAATTAAGAATGACATAAGCTTTATTCTTAAGTATCTTTTATCTTTTAGAATTATGATTATTGCTTTCTCTTTTTATTTAAAAAGAGACCTGTTGTTCATAATATGAATATTTAGACATCTGCAGGGAGGTTTTTTTTTCAAAACATAATTATTTAAAAAAATCTGGTACTTCCCTGGTCCACTTCATATTACAAGGCACCCAATTCAGTTTGATAGAAATTTCAGAGCCTGTTCACCACAGAACAGCGCAGGCTTGTTATTCAGGAAATGGAAGCCCACAGCTCCCTTGAGGATGCAAAATAATTTGCATGGTAGTCCATATGGGTGATGTTTGTTCATAAACTTCATATTATTTTGAAACATAACATTGTAGGTATGTGTACACATGTGTGTGTGTGTATGCACCAGCAAAGTAAGAGTAACAAATCTTAAAAACCTGCTTTAAAGAAAGATTTCTATGAAGCACACAGTGGCTCAGTGGCTAGAAAAATAGGGACAACCTTGGTGGGAAGGTAACAGTGTTCTGTGCGCCTTCAGTGTTTAGTTATGCCAGCCACATGATCACGGAGATGTCTTCGGACAGCGCTGGCTCTTCAGCTTTGAAACTGAGATGAGCATTGCGCCCGACAGTCGGGAACAAGTAGCACATATGTGTGAGGGGAACCTTTACCTTAATTTTCTAAAGAAAGCTTTTAAAATGTACAAAAGGATCAGAGGAAGTAAGCTGCGCTGCTTCCTTTCCACTATATAATTTTTCATGAAGAAGCATGATTCTTCTACTACCCAGTTACTTTGGAGAGGGCATAAGAGGTGGTCATGCCACCTGGGCCTTTAGATGTTGATGCTCAAATCCTTGAGCTCCCGGGCAAGTTTCCAGGGGCAAGTTTTGATCTTGTCTGCAGCAGCAAATTAGCTCTGATGAAAACTGTCTGCTAGAGTGACTAATGTTAAAATAACCATCAGTGGTAAGGTTCACAAATAGTTGTGTTCATTTTAATCAAACACAGTGATTGACTGATTACTTTTTCATCAAGTATGATGAGTTAGTAGCTCTGCCCATATTGTAGCTTTGGCTAGAATTTGAACTATTTTTGAATGATTACGTGCCATAGGTCAGTGTAGACCACTGACTTAACTAGGGAATAGTAGATAATCATTTTTCTTATTTTTGTATCTGGTATGTAGTACTGTTTCAATATTACAATATGGGGAAAATTTTGATACATAAATCGCTTGAATACCCATTATAATTTCTTCTAGCATTACATCCTTCTGAAATGGTTTTAGTTACAATGTTTTTTTTTAATTAGACATAGCTTTTGAAACTGCCGTTTATTTAACAGGCCATTGTTGTAGGTAAAAACATACACTAGAGGGAGCATGATTTTATAGGATTGTAGTACTTCCCTAAAATTGCTAATGAAAAGGTGTATTTCATGTGCAGTAATGACATTTAAACATTCATATTTTATGTTTCTTAATGAGATAGAAAGGATATTCGCAATAAAGTAGGAATCAAACTAAAAGCTAATGCATGTTGAAATCACTCAAGATAGGGGACAACCAAAGAAATGAATATGTATTTTGTATTAATGTTTCCTTGTAGTTCTCAAAATGTTCACAGACTCTTGCATTTACAGACATAAACATTTGAGCCAGTTATTCAAATACTTATTATAGCTTTTGCATTTTGGAGTGCAATTTAGATCAGTCAAAATCTCCCATAGTCTGCAACCAGTATGGAGTTGAGAAAAAGAATTACCTTTTTTTTTTGATCACACAGAATATATCACAAGTAAATTTTATTCAGGCTCTCCTGGTAAATACATGGAAAACAAAGTAATTAAGTTAAAATAGAAATAAAGCAGCAAAACAATAAGCACATATAGTATTTCTCGTTGCTCTCTGGAGGAGCTTTTGATTCTTATGAAGGCAGTCAAAGAGTTAATCTGATGTCTAAGGGGAAGCTATTTCTGAAGAAAATGTAATAAATTCAAAACACTGTGATCCTCAAAAGTAACTCCATACCAAGTGATTTCCATTTCAGGTGAATAGTGATGAGTCTTGAGTTATAATATAGCAAGCAGTTAGGCCTCCTACCTGCTGCAGATAGGAATGCAGCTGACACACGAAAGAAAGCTGGATAGCAGCCCTCCTGGCAACTGCCTCCATGTTTCCTTCTATGTTACTCCCTTTTGGTTTGTGAGGTAAATTGGCCATGGGTTTTGAAAAGGTGCTTAAAAATAAGGTCAGAGTGTCTGCTTACCCTTTCATGCCCTGTAAGAGTTATAATGACTATAAAGTCTCACGTTGTGATTCTTGAGGTTGCTGTATTAACACCTAAAATTTAATTTTGTGTTCTACATTAAGCCAAAGCCAGCTAATCTGTCATGATTAGAAAACTGCCTCTACCAACAGAACAAAGTAAACTTTTATTTATTTATATTTCCTATTCCTAAACCACCCTTCTCTCCCTGTTGTTTGTGTTTGTTCTAACAGGGTCCTTCAGATTCTTTGGGAGTTAGTATTGCTGGAGGAGTAGGAAGCCCACTTGGTGATGTTCCCATTTTTATAGCCATGATGCATCCAAATGGAGTTGCAGCACAAACCCAGAAATTGAGGGTAAGAGGAAAACAGAAAATGTTATGATACCATTCTTGCTTCAAATAACCTGATCCAATGATGTTTTTATTTGCATGTTAATCAGCTAAGGCAATGGTAAGTAACTTGTGGGTGGCTGCTTGTGGCCTCTAGCCACTGTGTAATAGCTTCCAAATCACCTCAAATCATATTATTAAAGTTCAGCAAAAGAACTTTCAATTTTAAGTGACACAATGGTATGATTGTGTGCTTGTTTGGTTTGATGGTTAAAGATGCAAAATGGAAGTTGTAAAAGGGCCATTGTTGTGAGATGGGCAGTCATATAAATTATTTGAATAAATTAATAAAAGCTTTATGAATCCCAGAATGAATATCTATACTTTAATCTCCCATCTTCCTCCAAAAGCTGACAGAGCAATGCCTTGTGTGCCCTAACAAATGGCTCCGTGTGCCACCTGTGGCACGCATGCCATAAGTTTGCCATCATGGTTCTTAGTGGTAACTGCAGAAATGGGAGCAACTTTTCAATTTATCCAATGAAAATGTTTTTGTTTCTGTATTGCCAGTGATTATCTTGTTTACAGGGAGTCCTTGACTTAAAACTGGTTGCTTAGCCACTGTTTGGCATTATGACAGAACCCCCAAAATTAACAGCGACTCAGTCACCCACAGTCATGTGTCCACATTTCGGGTGCTCAGCCACTGGCCTGCAGTAACATGACTACTATTTATAACATTTTCCCCAGAAACTGATCTTTACTTCTAGTTTCTGGCAAAAAATGACCCATAATAACCAGTAGATTTATGACCACCACATTCACTTAGCAACCATGGCAGAAAAGGTCATTAAATCAGAATGCCCTATTTAACATGGTGATTTACAATTGTAATTGGAGGGTCATTTATGGTCTTAGCTGTAGAACTATCTGTACCAATCAAACTAAGCCACTAAGTTGTACAGTTTTATGTCACAAGGCCCAAATCCAACCAAATATGAGTTATTTATAACAACTAAAGCAACTGCAATTTATTATATTCAAGACCCACTTTTTAATTTTGGAAACATGGAAGATATTTCCAGTTATTAACATTGAGCAAGGGCTTGGTGGTATATATCTGGACACAATAATAATTTTTGCTTGTTTAAGAAACACCCTTATGCTTGCAATTTAATGGGAAAGAAAGTGTTAAGTAATGACTTGGAAATAATTTGCTATGAAACATTATTCCTCTTTTCCTCTCACCCCCACCTCCAATATATCTCACTTTCATCATCCAGGTTGGAGATAGGATTGTGAGCATTTGTGGAACATCCACTGAAGGCATGACTCATTCCCAGGCTGTCAGTTTGTTGAAGAATGCTTTGGGCACCATTGAATTACAGGTAGGAATGTTGCCTGTAACTTAACCGTGACCCGTCAAAAGCGCGGAGGACAAAATCGCGCTCGACGAAAGCGCGCATGTGACGTCATCACAGCGCGACGAAAAAAAAATTGAAATAAAATTAAAATTAAAGCAAGCCAATTCACATAAAGGTAAGGGTTAGGTTTAGGGTTAGGTTAGGGTTAGGTTAAGGGTTAGGGTTAGGTTTAGAGCGTTAGCGTTAGGTTTAGCGTTAGGTTAAGGGTTAGCGTTAGGTTTAGCGTTACGTTAACGGTTAGGTTTAGGGTTACATTTAGGGTTAGGTTAAGGGTTAGGTTTAGGGTTAGGTTTAGGGTTAGGTTTGGGGGGATTAGGGTAAGGTTTTAGCTTTATTTTTACATTTTTCGATCACAGCGCGATGTTTTCGTCGCGCTGTGATGACGTCAAATGCGCACTTTCGTCGAGCGCGATTTTGTCCTCCGCAATTTTGTGGTGGAACCCAACTTAACATGTACAGGGGATAGAATTCATCTTCCAATTACCCTGTTTCCCTGAAAATAAGACCTCCCTGGATAATAAGCCCAATTGGACTTTTGAGCTCATGCACTATAAATAAACCCTCCCCCCAAAATAAGCCCTCTCCAAAATATTGCAATGCAGCAGCAGCAGCAGCTATGAGGTGACCACACTCACTGCCTCCTGTACTTCAAAAACAATAAGACCTCCCTGAAAATAAGGCCAAGTGATTATTTCGGGGGTCAAAAGAAAATATTTTCGGGGAAACACAGTATTCATATTATGATTTATATATTGTGATGGCTATCTGGAACTATATGCCAGACCCATAAGATAGGTCAGATCTGGAAATCAACTGTACAGGGGGCCTGAAACTATTTTTTATTGAAATTGGTTTGTAATAACAGAATCTTACAAATAGGCTACTTCTCCGCCCCTTATACTACAGGGAATCAGGGAGACATCTATCTGGACTACTTTCTTTAAAAATACTTTATTAAATGTTTGAAAAACATAAAATATCAAAACAAAACCATTAAGGAAAAGTATAGGAGAAGAGACAAAGAGTTACAAATATGTATATCAAAAATTCAATAATATCTAATATTTCTATAATCATAAACACTCTTAATCATCAAATCAAAAACTTAATATATCATTTTTATATTTTATATAGTCTGTATTGGAAAAAAAAGTTGGACAAAGTCTTTTCTTTAAGGTAGTCAATTTTGACATTTCAAACAATTCCATTAACTTCAGCATCCATTCTCTCCATCTCTGTGCAAAGAGAAGTCTGGCTACAGTTATATATAGAACAATTCCCAGCTCTTTATTCATGAGATCTAAAAGAAATAAACATCTGGTTTTAGTTGTATATTTGTTTTAAGAATTCTCTCAATTAAAGTACATTTAAGGTGATATAAAGTGCCTTCAAACTTACATCATTTCCAATAATGTTTGACATGATGATACATCTTTGATCATTTATTGGATGTTAAATATCAATGCTACATTATATTATAGAAATTACTTTTCAAATTAGAGTTCAAAGTAAATTGTAATGTTTTCCCACTGATGTAGCATTGTTTTATATCCCAAAGAAGAAAACTTTAATGACAAAGTCTTCTTGTATCTTCTTTTTACACATCTTGGCAAAACATGCTCCTCCTTAGAACACAAATTCAGTTCGAATTCAATTCTCTCATTTTTGTGAAACCAAAATTATTCTTACTCAACTTCATTATTTTTAATATCTCAGCACAAGCAAATCATTGACATGCAAAACCATCCTTTTCCAATATTTGTTTTGTTTTTAGTTAAGTTTCCCTCAGAAAAAGTAACTACATCTGCATAAATCAACTAGGTTTGTGTGGTTTATCATTTCTCTTCTATGAAAAGCTTCTTGAGATGATAACCATATCCCATTGTTATGGACTCAAAAGTGCGTCTTGTATCCAGGCAATAGTTCACATGTATTTTCATCAAGGTCATTTTTACTCTCTACATCTACGTATATTTGTAGTACCTTTTAAAAGCTGCACAATAATCTGTAATCAGTATGTCTTTTAAGGTACATTTGGAACATAAGTTGAAGCACAAGGTATTTTGCAGCTGATCACATCATCACACAGGTAAATTTGCTTTAAATAGGCAAGCATCTGTCCAACCCACTGCTGTGAAAACGACTGTTAGCTCATTCCTCTGTGTGATCAGCTGCAATTAAAAATGTCCTAAACATCTTTATTTGGAAACCAGGCATATGGCTAATGTTATCATACCAGCAGCCTGTCTTGGGCATTTATATCATAAATCTTAACATTCTGGATATCGTTGCTATATTTAGGTGTTTAAAAATGATTATAAGCAGGAATGTGTTTCTTTAGGGAGTTGGTTCTATTTGCAACTAGACATAATAATAGTGTTTGTCTATATGCCATGTGTATTTATGGAGGTCTAGGGATATACATGTAGTCTTTCACTTATGAAAGATTCACAAAAAGCTACTTATGACCTGGTTTCAAATTTATGGCAACTGCAGTGTCCTCCACGATTGTTCACCCTTATGACTGACACAGATATGCTACAGTGGTGCTTGCACGTGCGCGCGCACATAAACACATGCACACACACTTCCCATCAGCTCCTTGCAGGCCTTTGGCCTGCCCCCAACCCAGTCATTCAGCCACCCAAGCTTGTGGGCCAGGCCTTCTTCCCATCCTGGCCTACAAGTTCTAAGAACTCCCCATATACCGCTACTTGGCTTTAGGCTTCTTAGGCTGAGTGGCTGGGGTTGGGAACAGGCTGAGGCCTGCAGAAATCCTGAGGGGCAGGGAGTGGATCAGGGGTGCCTGAGAGGATTGGAAAGGCCTTGAGAATCCCAGTACAGGCAGACCTGAACCTGTGCTCCCCCACACTTGGGGCACCCATTTAACGGGCCACACATTCTTTTAATGGCCTCATCAGGGAAGGGAAGGCAGGAGGGGTCATTAAGCAGGGCCCATCTCACTTAATAACCATCGTCATTTGTAATCATAATGAGTAGGTTCCTTTATGGTCATAGATCAACAGCTATCTTTATAATTGAGAAATGAGCTTGTTATGGAACCCAGTTTTCTCCATTCAGATCAAATATGCAGCTTTCTCTGAATTTCTCTTCAAGTTCAAAAGAAATGATTCTGTAACTAAACAGGCTGAGCAGAGCACTAGTTGAATGATCATTGTAATATGCACAAAGCAATTAGTACCTAGACCTATGCTTCAACCAAAAAGTGAGATAAGAGAGAAAAAGAAAAAGGGAAGAGAAACTGAACAGATGTCAAAATCAAACAAGCTTGCAATACATAACAATAAAGCACATGGCTTAGTTTAAACTTGAGGACAGGATGAATAGGAAGTGGAAATGAGTGAGTGTGTTCAGTATGTATATTATTTGAGAAATGAAGACAAGCCAAACACACATAGGAGCAGAAGAAAACCAAACAAACATTCAGTTGCTTTTGTAGGTATAGTTATGCCTCTTAACATAGAGCAGTTTGGAGTTCTTCATGAAGTTTGATGATATATATTGAATATAGCTCTATGCGTTTAAAACATAGAATATAAAAATTCAGTGCAAATTTTGTTTTGTGGCGCTGTATCCATCTTCTGTATAATGATCTGTATACTCATTTGTTTATGTTTAACACTAACTTGCAGGTTGTAGCTGGTGGAGATGTCAGTGTCATAACTAGCCAACAGCAGGATCCACCAACATCTAGTCTAACATTTTCTGGTCTAACGTCAAGCAGCATCTTTCAGGATGATTTGGGGTGAGTTTATCAACTTTATAGTGGTTAATATGGATTTTTCTAACTTGACTATCAAATCCACAGTAAGAAAATTTACTTGAATTCAGTATCCGTTCGACTTGAAATTGGCAACAGTCTATTGCAAGCTTGAATGTCAAGATTTTTATGATTAGGGAAGTTAATACAATACAATACAATGGCACAGTTGGAAGGGATCTTGGAGGTCTTCTAGTCCAACCCCCTGCCTAAGCAGGAAATCCTATACCATTTCAGACAAATGGCTATCCAACATCTTCTTAAAGACATTTAACGGGCCACACAACTGGGGCATTCACAACTTCTGGAGGCAAGTTGTTCCACTAATTAATTGTTCTAACTATCAGGAAATTTCTCCTCAGTTCTAAGTTGCTTCTCTCCTTGATTAGTTTCCACCCATTGCTTCTTGTTTTACCCTCAGGTGCCTTGGAGAATAGTTTGACTCCCTCTTCTTTGTGGCAACCCCTGAGATATTGGAACACTGCTATCATGTCTCCCCTAGTCCTTCTTTTCATTAAACTAGACATACCCAGTTCCTGCAACTGTTCTTCATATGTTTTAGTCTCAAGTCCCCTAATCATCTTTGTTGCTCTTCTCTAGACTCTTTCTAGAGTCTCCATATCTTTTCTACATCGTGGTGACCAAAACTGAATACAGTATTCCAAGTGTGGCCTTACCAAGGCATTATAAAGTGGTATTAACACTTCACGTGATCTTGATTCTATCCCTCTGTTTATGTAGCCTAGAACTGTGTTGGCTTTTTTGGCAGCTGCTGCACATTGCTGACTCATATTTAAATGGTTGTCCACTAGGACTCCAAGATCCCACTCACAGTTACTACTATTGAGTAAGGTACCACCTATATTGTAGCTGTACATTTCGTTTTTGCTGCCTAAATGTAGAACCTTACTCTTTTCACCATTGAATTTCATTTTATTAGATAGGGCCCAATGTTCAAGTTTGCCAAGATCCTTCTGTATCTTAAGTCTACCTTCTGGAGTGGTGGCTATTCCTGCCAGCTTGGTGTCATCTGCAAATTTGATGAGTTCCCCATTTATTCCCTCATCCAAATCATCGATGAAGATGTTGAAGAGTACTGGGCCTAAAACAGAGCCTTGGGGTACTCCACTGCATACTTCCCTCCGTGCAGATGCAGTTCCACTGAGGACTACACGTTGAGTGTGGTTGGTCAGCCAGTTACGAATCCATCTGGTGGTGATTCTGTCCAACCCACATTCTTCTACTTTATCTAGTAGTAGGTTATGGTCTACCTTATCAAATGCCTTACTGAAGTCCAAGTAAACTATATCGACGGCATTCCTCTGGTCCACTAATTTTGTCACTTTGTCAAAGAATGCAATAAGATTAGTCTGGCATGATCTGTTTTTTTGGACAAACCCATGTTGGCTTTTGGCTATTACTTTGTTTACTACTAGGTGTTCGCTAATTCGTTGCTTGATTATCTTTTCCAGAATCTTTCCTGGTATTGAGGTCAGGCTGATAGGTCTATAGTTTCCTGGATCTATTTTTTTTCCTTTTTTGAAGATGGGAACCACATCAGCTCTTTTCCAATCCTCTGGCAGTTCCCTGGTGCTCCAGGATCTCTGAAAGATATAGTTCAGAGGTTCTGAGATTTTGTCTGCCAGTTCCTTCAGAACCCTGGGGTGTAATCCATCCGGTCCTGGTGATTTGAACTGGTCTAGGGTAGACAGGTGCTCACTTACCATTTTCTTCCCTATTTCAATTTGTGTTCCTAATCTGATTTTTTGGTGCTGTTTTTGATAGGTTGGACTGTTTTATCCCTTTGTGTAAAGACAGATGCAAAAAATGAGTTAAATAGTTCTGCTTTCTTCCTGTTGCTTGTCACCTTCTTGCCACTTTCTCCCAGCAATGGACCAATTGTTTCCTTAACCTTTTTCTTGTTTTTAACATGTTGGAAGAAGCTTTTTTTGTTATTTTTTACTTTTGTGGCAATCCTTTCTTCATTGTGAGCCTTAGCTTTCCTTACTTCATCTTTACAGGGTCGGGCTATTTGCTGATATTCTGCCTTAGTTATGTCCCCCCCCTTTCCACTTTTTATACTTAACTTTTTTGTCTTTCAATTTGTCAGAGAGTTCTTTATGCAGCCAAGCTGGTTTCTTTTGGGAGCTGTTATTTTTCTTCTTCATTGGTATTGTGCTAGACTGAGCTTTTGTAATCTCATTTTTCAAAATTTCCCAAGCTTCTTGAGTTGTTTTCCCCTTGAGGATTCTCATCTATGGAATTCTTCCCAAGCTCTCTCTAAGTTTATTGAAATTAGCTCTCTTAAAATCTAAGACTCTAGTTTGACTTTGTTCTATTACTTGTGTTTGCATAATGTTGAATTCCAATATTGCATGGTCACTTGCCCCCAGGGTTCCTGTGGCTTCAACACCTTCTATCATTTCCTCTCTGTTAGTGAGAATTAAGTCGAATATAGTCGATCCCCTTGTTCCCTTCTCTCCTTTTTGGGGAACAAAGTTGTCTGCTAGGTTTGTTAGGAACCTTTTGGATATTCCACTTGGTGCAGAGTTTGTTTCCCAGTTGATGTTGGTGTAGTTAAAATCCCCCATTACTATTGTGGTGTGTTTCCTACATACCTTAGCTGACTAGCAAAAAGTTCATCTACTTCCTCTGCTTGGTTGGGTGGCCTGTACAGGGCGGGGCATAACCTTTTCCTAGGGGGTCACAGCAACACTTGTAATAACAACACAAATAATTCATACACCATTCGAAAGCCCATCAAAAACTGAGTTTATTGACACGATTTAATAGTCAGTATGACCACCATTAGCCCTTCGAACAGCATTCAAACGAGGTGGATAAGAACACAACAAATCTTCAAACAGTTCCGTTCGATTTTCCAGATTTTCCAGAGGGCGGGGCATAACCTTTTCCTAGGGGGTCACAGCAAGATCGACAGCAGTTTACAACTTCCGCGACACCTCATTTTAAAGCCCATAAAAAACTGAATTGAATGAGCTATTAAATGTTAAATTTGTTTCGGTTGAAACTTTGAGAATGAATTTGGAAACTGTGTTGAAAAATCTGGAAAATCGAACGGAACTGTTTGAAGATTTGTTGTGTTCTTATCCACCTCGTTTGAATGCTGTTCGAAGGGCTAATGGTGGTCATACTGACTATTAAATCGTGTCAATAAACTCAGTTTTTGATGGGCTTTCGAATGGTGTATGAATTATTTGTGTTGTTATTACAAGTGTTGCTGTGACCCCCTAGGAAAAGGTTATGCCCCGCCCTGTAGTATAGACATATGGCAATGTCATTTCCCCCCCCCCAACCTTTAATATTGACCCAAATGCATTCAAGATAGTTCTCATCATTGTTGTTTTCTATTTCTGTAGAGATGTAGTAATTTCTTATATATAGTGCAACTCCACCTTCTCTTTTATTTGGTCTATTTCTTTTAAATAATTTAAATCCTTCTAGCTCTATGTTCCATTTGTGGGTTTCATCCCACCAAGTTGTTTGATGCTCCTTTGTTTTGGTGAACATAACAAAAATATGCCATTGAAAGGGTTTAATACAGAATACTGGTAATAAATAATAGTGGAGGAGGAAGAGGAGGATGAGAATTGTCAGCCCAAATCAGTTCATTGCAAGATGAAGACGTCTTCAATAAAGGTTATTGACTGGCGCACATATATAGTTCTAGAAATATATAATACAATGTTTAGTTTGTTTTGTACATATGTATGTTAGACAATCGAGACTGTTTAATGATCAATTGCTAAAGTGAGCAGAACTATGAGACAACTTTTGTGTATGTGTGTTATAGGCCCCCCCAATACAAAACCATCACACTGGATCGAGGACCTGATGGCTTGGGCTTTAGCATTGTAGGTGGATATGGAAGTCCTCATGGAGATCTGCCCATTTATGTTAAGACTGTGTTTGCAAAGGTAAGAACTTGATACCAAATTCATTTGCTAACTAGTTATTGTGTTTTAAATCCAGACATATATATACTTCGACATGGTCCTTTCTGTCTTCCCTAAATTATTGATTATGTGCTGCCATCAAGTCTGTGTTGAGCCTTAGCATACATATATGTAGATAATCTAAAACGATTGGTAGATGAGCAGAAAGCAAACCATTGCCTTCAAGTGGGATTGGTGTGACCAAAGGCAAAGTACTATACAACCCAAACCATCTAGAATAGCATGACCTGACAAAACTGCACACAACAAAAGCGTGCCGATAAAACCGCGTCGCTAAAACTGCGACGTCATCAATGCACCAACAACAGCGCGGCAACAACAGCGCGGCAACAGAAGGGCGATTTACAACTGCACGTCGACAGAAGGGGGATTTAAGTTAAGGTAAGGGTTAGGTTTAGGGTTACGTTTAGGGTTAGGTTTAGGGTTACGGTTAGGGTTAGGGTTAGCGTTATGTTTAGGGTTAGGGTTAGCGTTACGTTTAGGGTTAGGTTTAGTTTTACAGCACGCTTCTGTCGCCGCGCTGTTGTTGGCGCGATTCAGCGCTCATTCATCGGAGCACTTTAGAACTCGCGGTTTTGTCACCGCAGTTTAGTCAGGTGCGCTTTTGTCGGTTGCCCTTTTGTCGGTGAACCCTAGAATAGAGGTTTTCCCCCCTTTTCATCTCATAGCATGCATTTCACAGACAGGACTTTCAGGTAGCAACATCCCAGGTGCTGGGGCTGGGAAGGAGAAATAGAGATGGCTCACCTGTTGTGATGTCATGGGAGATGGGGTTCTGGCTGAGAGGTACACCTGTAGACTCTTTGCTGGGTACCAGTGTGTGCCACATTGTTTCAAAACTGCTGATCTATAAAGTATGAGATGTCTCACCTCTAGCTCTTACCTTGCTTTAGTGTCTTGTTAACTTTGTCCCACATATCTTGCACTACATATGTGATGTGCTGACCTGAATGACTGATGGGAACAAAAAGAAAAAAGACAGAAATTTTGATAATGCCTCCTATTTCACTCTCTGTAGCTTAGTACAGGGCACTGTTATCTCTGTAAATCTCATGCATCTAATATTTGTATGTTGCAGGGCCTCCTTTCATTTTTCTGCATCTTGGAATCACACACAAACACAACGTAGATTTTTTATTATTCAGAATTTGTCCACAAATAAAAAGATTTACATTAAAGTAACCATAGGAAATGTCCTACAGTTCTCTCTGCTACAACACTTTGTTTAATGCAAGAGGACTCTAATAAAGAAATATTTGAGGTGAACAAGTTATAAGAATGGAATACTGGCTACTTTAAACCTTAATTCCTGATTTTTGTCTTAATGAAAAAGCATGTTACAAAAGAACCCCATTGTAACAAAAATCCCCATGGTATATGAATTATATTGGTTGGGGCCAGTCCAATGGTAAAGCCAAAACCAAAGAATAGACATTATGGTGTAGCCAATGGCTTCAGTTGGACACCCTCCATGTAACTCTGTAAAATAAAATCTGTTTCTTTAAACATTGCAGGGTGCAGCAGCAGAAGACGGGCGCCTTAAAAGAGGAGATCAAATCATTGCAGTCAATGGGCAGAGCTTGGAAGGGGTCACCCACGAGGAAGCTGTCGCTCTTCTAAAAAGAACAAAAGGAACTGTGACTTTGACTGTTCTCTCATAAGTCCTGTCTCCAAAGATGAGATGGGTGTTTGTTTATTAGCTTGCCAGGCTGTTTTTAATCAAGGGGAAAAATAACGAATGGTCTTATTTTTATACCGTTGAATTACAGAGATTGGCTTCTGTAGGATAAGAAAGTGACAAAATTTGAAATCCATAATAATCAAATGTGTGGTGTGATAAACTGGTGGTGCATGTTGTGTGATTGTTGAGGGATTTGTAATGGGGAATTCTGGAACTCTGTAATCTCTGGAAGACACAAAATTTTGGCTATTGGTTAGCCAGGGTTAACTTAAAGCTCTCAAGCGTATATATTCATTTGATTCAATTTTATTAATATCCTTGTGCCCAACATGAGATCTGGGACAAACTGTTTTCTGGAATAATAGTGCTTAAGAAGAAAACTTTTTTAAAAAAAGAAAGAAAGAAAAGGAAGGAAGGAAAGAAAGAAAGTTAGTTTCCTGATCCTTCATAGAACTATTAAACTGAATTGACCTTCATGTTTTTTTTTCCTAAATAGGGACATTTCGTTAGGAGACAGGACATATGTGGTGGTAATGCCTACCTGTTGCAGAGTCCCACGGAATAGAATATTGTTTCTCTTCTTTCTTTATGGGGTCATCAGCAATGATAAGCAAACCTTTTACAGTCAAGACTACAAATTGCCTTTCATCAACATCTCATTTTCATAAATGACCCTAAGAATTATTGATGGAAAGATTGATCCCAAATCCTGGCTTCTAAAAACACATTTTAATATTTCCAGTGCTTTTGTTGCAACAAAAAGAAAGTGAGAGCTTGACCCACTGATTTTAAACCACCTAATTAAAAATATTATGATATTTAACTTAGAATATTTGGTAGCTTTTCATAACAGCTTAGTAAAAAATGGTTTCAAGCTGTTCTCATAACAGCAAACAAAGATACATATCTGACATCCTTCTTCCCAGACTTTGAAGGCTGTATAACTGCAGAAGACAAACACTGTTTTCCATACAGGTAGTCCTCTACTTACTACTACAATTGAGCCCAAAATTTCTGTTGCTAAGTGAGACATTTGTTAAGTGAGTTTTGCCATATTTTATGACTTTTCTTGCCTCAGTTGCTGAGTGAATCACTGCAGTTGATAAGTTAGTAACTTGGTTGTTAAGTGAACCTGGTTTCTCCATTAGCTTTGCTTGTCAAAAGGTTACAAAAGATTATCACATCACCTTGGAACACAGCAATGGTCATAAGTATGAAGCAGTTCCCAGGCATCTGAATTTTGATCACATGATCATGGGAATGCTGGAAATGTAATGGGAGAAAACGGTCCTAAGTCACTTTTTTCAGTGCCGTTGTAACTTTGAACGGTCACTAAGTGAATTGTTGTAAGTTGAGGACTACCTGTATTTTCCTACAGTTCTCTAGAGTTGGGTAATTCTTTGAGCTGACTTATTAGGAGCTTGTTTTCTGTCTTGTCCCAAAGTCTCTTGAGTTTTACTGTACAAATATAAGCCAGAGTTTTTGGGGTCACAGACCACCCAGTGAATTTCTTGTGATTGACTTCTATCGCCCATAGAATCACAATGCTAAGTGAATTACAGTAAACATGATTTTTGTGTCTTAAAGCAAATAAGCAATAAAAGAGGTGTTAATGCCCTATGGTTGGCTTAACCTCCTCCATTTCACACACACACACACACACACACACACACACACACACACACACACACACACACACACACAACATGCATGCACATACAGAGACACACACAGGTTTTAAGATGCCAAAGCGAGATCCAGCCTTCTATTATTATTTTCGACGATACCTTTGTCCAATGTTTGCAAGTCTTTGGAAGCTTAGAAAACCAATGCACACGTGCACATAAACATACACACAAACAAACAGCAAGTTAAAGCAAGAAAATCTCTCTCTCTCTCTCTCTCTCTCTCTCTCTCTCTCTCTCTCTCTCTCTCTCTCTCTCTCTCTCTCTCTCTCTCTCTCTCTCTCTCTCTCTCACACACACACACACACACACACACACACACACACACACACACACTTCAACATTTACCTTGTTCACTTCTCTCTTTTCTAGTGAGAACCACTGATTTCAAATTAACGACATTGGGTTAAGGTAGAGACGCATATTAAGTCCTCCGGTCTATCCTTGCCTTATATTCTTACATGTAGTCCTTGCTTAGCGACTAACTGCCTTGTATAGCAATGAGTTGCAGTTATGACAATGATGAAAAAGTAATTTTATGACCAGTCCTTGCATTTATAATGTTTTCAGGTCTGTAAAGCAAACGAAGGCTGAATTACGATCATAAGCACAGTTTCTGTTTCACTTAGCAACCATTTCACTTAATGAACATTGTGGGTCTCTGTTGTGATTACTAAACCAGGTGTCCTATGTTCTTCTGTTATGACAGTTTGTAAATTGTGCAATAGTTCAGCAGGATTTGAAAAATGTAGTTGAAAATATAATTACTGCCACTAGTTAGGAATAGAAAAAAATGAGAAAGTCAACAAGGGGAAATTAATTTTAATTTAGTTTAGGGTTTTTTGTTTGTTTGTTTGTTTGTTTTTTGAGAATTTGTTTGGCTATGTTCTGTCTGTGCCTGCTGCTTTTATGTGCTAATTACTGACCTTCTGGAAAATACTGTTCCTTATAACTATATTTTTTTCTTTATTTATATGGGAATAAATACCTCATTAAAAGACCTACTAACATTAATGGGGACAATGTATTAGAATGTCCCTTTTTCCAAATTAGCATGTTGGGGTGTAAACGTATTTATATTAACTTTTTTATTTTGTTTGTGTTAACATTGTAAGTCTATATCCCTGAGATCTGCATATTAAAAATACCCAAAGAATACCACTGGGATGTTAAAGGAAAATGAAGAAAAATATAAATTTACAAGAGGATGGTAGAATTATAGAACGTAAGGATTGAATGGGCCTTCGAGATCACTCAGTCCAACCACCTGTTCGGTTCAGGAGTTCCTACTATTATACTTAATGCAATAGCTCATTCAAGCATACCAAATGAATACTGAAAAAGCAGCCAATTCTAAGCATAGTTTATTTTTTTAAAAACTCTTAAATGAAACTCTAGTTACAGTCCTGAGTTCAAGTCCCTGAAAAAAAATTGCATTACGGCTTATATATATATGGAGTATTTTTGTATTGTTGTTCTCTGGTTCTTGGAAAGGTGTGTAATTCAGAGTGTGATGGAAAATCACCTGAAAGAATGATGGAGCAGGTATTTTTTCCCCTCAAGCCAAAAAAATGAAAGCATTCAAATAAGGCTGTCAGGGTTCGAAGTAATAGAACCCATAGGAAGCAAAACTCCAAGGCAGATGGATTCCTCAAAGAATAGCTTTATTGGATTTATCATATTGGCACACATCTGGTGAAAACTTGACTCTGAAGGTTCCCATGGTTTTCACCTAATTAAAAGTAAAAGTTTTCCCTCAACTCCAAATAATCAGTCACATGGGCCAATCAAGACACTGTCTGGTTGCCTGATGACCTCACTCCTCCTTCCTCGGGCCATATGTGAGAACGTCCTTGGTTCCCAAGAGAAAGTATTTTATTGTGGCTACAAAACCCCAGCTATCTCTACCACCCCGCCGCCCCCAGCCAATCCTTCAGCTACAGTGTGGCAGCATTGAAGCTCCAAGATGGCTTCGGTCAGGTCAGTTTCACAGTTAAAAGAGGCTACAAGTAAAACAGGTTAGTATTTTGCAGAGTAATTAATTTTTTTCTTCCATTGCCTTATAATTTCTCCCTCCTTCCCTTTCAAGAGGCCCAGTCTTCCGAAAACCATATAAGCCAGGGGTCTTATTGGCAACTTTAAGCCTTGTGGATTTCTGGGAGAATTCTGGGAATTGAAGTCCACAAGTTTTAAAGTTGCCAAGGTTGGAGACCCCTGATATAAGCTATTAACTATTTCATAATTGCTGCTGATTGAATGATAGAGTCAATTTCAACCTAAGCAAAACTGATTTAGAAAAACTGTGAGAGAAGATACCAGTACAGGTAGCCCTCTACTTACAACCACAACAATTGTTTCCAGACTTTCCCTTCTAGCTTTCCGCATTGACTTTTGCCCTCTGGGAAGGTCACACAAATGACAATCACCTGACCCTGGAATGTTGCAACTATGTTGCACACACATGCCGGTTGCCGAGCACCCAAATTTTGATCATGTGACCATGGGGGTGCAGTCATGGTCATCTGTGATGACCAGTCGTACCTCACTTTTTTCAGTAACTTTGGACAGTCACTAAATGGATGTTTGTAAGTGGAGGTCTGTAACATTTTCAGAATAAGCGTTTTTCAGATGGATTTTAGAAAGCAAAAATTCAGGAGGTGTTTAGTGGCACCTTTTCACACTCAGCATATTTATAAAAAGGCACAAGCATTTGATGATGCAGCCACTGATGAGGGGACCAATAATTCACAAAATTGTACGCCTTTTCATGAAGTGTATTAGTCTGAAAAGGGGCTATCAAGACTCTTTGATTTTGGGCTACCAAAGACTAACACAGCTATTCTCATACAGTATCTTAGAATGGTAGTAATTCAGTGCAGTTTTTGGTTCAACAGAAATTCTTGATCTCATTAGTTGACATTCGGACATATAGAGAAAAAGCTTCCATCAGTTACTATTTACTGGCAATCTGTATTGGATTCTAGTCATGTATGCATTAACAGTGTTGTAGAACAGAGTGTCCAACCTTGGCAAAATTAAGACGTATGGATTTCAATGCTTAGAATTTCCCAGCCAGCCATGCTGGCTAGGGAATTTTGAGAGTGAAGAAGTCCTAAAGTTGCCAGGATCGGATACCCCTGGGTGTAGACCATGTGATACCTATGTGCAACCACTTAAAACCTCCTCTATATTTGTAACAGATGTAGTGTACAGATATTTTATTATTTTTTAAAAGTTTTTCTCTGCAGTATTAGCTTGATAAATGTGAAGTTATTTGTGGTAAACAAATAAAAGGTTAAACGTATCCATGTTTTGTTTTTTTAGGTCTAGACTTTCCATCTGTCAATCATGTATGATTGCATTTCATTGTGTGATCTATATTCCAACTTTTCACCACAACCAGCTTGTGAGGTATCGCCAAAAACGAGCATTCATGGCTGAAGTGGAGTAGAGTACAGATCTGATCCAGATTAACTATAACATCACACTGGCTTTGTGAACAAATTCTACTTCCTAAGTCCAAATCATTTGATCTCATTTACCCAGAGGTCCTCTGAGATATGTGGATATCATAGATAACTTGACAAAGCCGGTGCAATGAATTACTTCCTGGCATCTCAGGCTTTTTAATCTTCAAAATCTATGCACAATACAAGAGAAAGCTAGAACAAATGTAATTTCAGGCTTTAAATACTGTATTATTCGGCGTATAAGACACACCAGAGTATAAGATGTACCAAGATTTTGAAGAGGTAAATTTAAAAAAAAGTTCTTGCACTCTGCAGACCTCCCAAAAATGCCCCCTTTTTTTTGCAAAAACGGGCCTGTTTTTTGTTTTTTTTAAAAAAGGGGCATAAATAGCCTTTAGGAGCTTGAAGAATGCTCCTGGAGGGTGGGGCAAAAACAAGCAAAAATGACCCATTTTTCGCTCATTTCTGCCCTCCCCAGCCACCTGGAGCACTCTATAAGCCTCCTAAAGGCTCTGCACGGCCATTTGGGTGAAAGGGGCAGGGTTTCAGGAGGGAAATAATGCTGTATTCAGTGTATAAGACGCACCCAGATTTTCAGCCTCTTTTTTGAGGAAAAAAGGTATGTCTTATACTCCGAAAAATACAGTACCTAAAGATTGCGGACGCCTTGGTGCTCACTAAACTTGACGGTTTTCTTGCAGATGTTTCATTACCAAACTAGATAACATCATCAGTGCTAGGATGAAGTGGGCTTTGCTCTTATTTTTATACTAGCTCAAAACTCGGCAATGCCCAGATATTTATTTATCTCAATACTGTATTAGACAGGAAAAGGATGAATTATATGCATAGTGTCAAATCAAAGTAATTTTATTTACAGGTGTTTAGAATAATCAAAGCCTTGCTGAAAATGTCTGGATCAAATGTAATTTCTAATGTTGGATTTTCCCCCTTACCAGAGGGAGCCCCTTGTAGAGTACTGTGAAGCTATTGCCATGGCAACTACACTGGAGTAGAATCCATTTGAAGGCACAACAGACTGTATTGTAACAGAACACCCCACCACCACGAAGGGGAGTTAGTGGTGTCTTACCCCCACAGTATTTGTTTCCAGAGAGTAAGTCATCTGTGTACCAAGTTTGGTTGAAATTGTCCGAGGCGTTCCAGAGTTATGTTGGAACACACACTCTCACACCCATTTTTATATATATAGAAAGGTACTAGTGGCTTGTTCTCATAATGTTTGTGGTTTCTTGATTTGGATATTGTTTACTTCTTGATTGTTGGGATAGTTAGTGTTAATCTAGATGCCCAAGAAAAGCACTTAAGTTCAGAGACCACCAAGGATTTCACAGTTCCACCTTGAACTACAAATACTCTCTCTTCTGAAGATAGCATTGCCATATTCACAAGTCACTAAAGACCAGTTCTCATGTGGCAGCCAAGCACATATTTCAGAATTAATTGGTGTGGGATCAGTTTTAATTTCAATGACATCAGAAGGTCCATGGTGTTTGTGTATGGTAAAAAAAAGTCATTCCCTCTCTGTTACTTTGCAGAGATGGAATAAGCTTCTCAATTGTAGCTGTTTCATAGCTTTGCTGTAGCCCAGATGCCCTAAATTTGAGAGAAAACCCTGGAGCTATTGAGAGAGAGATTTAGAATATTTGGTAACTAATTTCTGTTGCGTGGGAAAGGCAAATGTATAAAACTCAGCCAGCCAGCTATGATACTTGAGATAAAATTTAAAAATGAAATAAAAATGACAGAACAACTGCATTATCTTTGGGGAGGGAGCATCCCAAAGATAAAAACTGGAAAATGACGCCTGAAACACAACTGCAGATCCTGCCTTCAATTTCAACATACACTTTTTCCCTGTGCAAGGCAGAACAAGAAAGGTTTTCAATGTTTTCCTAAAGTCCACGATTGACAAAGCTATCCCGGTCTCTGTCAGGAGGGGATTTTCCAAAGAATTGGAATTGTTCTGCATGATGAGTGACTTTCAGATATTATGGTTCCCTTTATGAATGTAAAACAGATATGATGCTTTTCTACAACTCTTGTAGATCTCTTGAGCAGAATTTCCAAACCATACATAATACTTTTAGTGATTTTTAAACATTTGAAACTGCTCCAAATCTCTCTGAATCACCAAGCAAAACTACAAGCGGATCTGATTTAACAATCCACTAACTGCTAGTACACAATTCAACATGTTTTACTATGTTCATCTGCCAGTGGGAACCTGCAGCTTTGCCTACTAGTCCTTTGTGTAGTTCCTGGAGCCTCAAATAGAGATGTGTTCTGACCTAGGCTTCCCCAACAGCACGAAGCCGAGTCCTCGTCCCAATAAACCATTTTTATTTAATTTACAGTGAATTCCTCTCCAGCAGTCTTTCCTCTCCCACAGTCTTTCAAGATAGTTCACTATTACAGACCTTTATTAGGTTTGAAGAGTGGCCAGGCCAATATCTTTCAGATGCCAAAATACTTGGCAAGAATGCAGGAATGAACTGTTTCCTGCAAACACCCCTCCCCTTTTGCTCCTCTTATTCCCTATGGGAGGGACCATTCACCGTCTACCTGTGGCCTTACTCCCAAGTTGACCCTTGTTCCTTAGGTGTTCCCTCTGGCAACTCTGCACATGCACACACTGGGAACAGGCTCCAGCTGTTTGTCGGCCTCACTGTCTGACTCCAAAGGCAGTTGATAACTGTCAAATGGCCCTGACCCCATCTCTGCCTCTGACGCAGAGCACTCGTCGGAGCCTTCCCCAGACTCCAGGACTGGCCAATGTTCCTCCCCAATCTCTTCATTGTCCTAATCTGCTGCCAGCTCCACTGGCCCTTGCCTGGCCACGACAAAATGATATCAATGCAGAAGCTGAGCTTTCATCAAATATGAGCAATTACAAAACAATGAGCCACCAGTTAGAACATTGGAGCATCTGGCATATAAACTGAACCTACCACTGAACAGAACGTACCTACACTAAATCCAGTCCTTGATGTGGGCTAGTTGATTTCCTCCCTGAATGTCAGGAATAGTCACTAAAATCCATTGAAACCCCTTGTGGGAGAAGAACATGGAGATTATATCTGCACTGGGCTTGTAAGGAAGTGCAGAGACAAAACGTGGAGATCTTATTACAAAACAAGCCGTCAGGAACTGTCAGGATAAGAGTGTGTGGATTTTAAGCCCCCTCTCTTGCTTCCAGCAATAAGCAGAGCTTGTAGCTCCACAATCATTATTATCCATTCAATGATCTCAGGATGTGTAGAGTGATAGTAGAATCTTAGAGTCTTGCAGCAGAGTGGCTTGTTATTGATTCTCTCCCCCCCCCCTACTCTTTATGATATGCCTATTAGCTTTTCCTCCTTCCTTTTGTTTACATGCATTTCGAGACAGGCAGAAATTCTGATCTTCCAGTAGGTGACAGGAGACTGATATGTAGTATACCTGGGGGATAAACAGTTTTTTAAAGAGTATATTCAACAACGGGAAAGGAAATCTTAAAATCAATTAATTGAGCATGTATTTTTTTAATACCAGCACTAGAGAGCAGTAGAGAACCAGACTGATTTTCTATGGCTTGTATTGATTTTAAAAGGAAAATAAATCGTATATTGTGCTTACTTTGGCTTATGACATTGTTTATGCAACAAAGCAGTAGAAAGCACAAAGCATAAGGATATTTTGCTCTATCCTGGTTCTAGACAGTCAGCCCTATCCCTTGCCTAAATGCTGGGGAAAATTGCCAACTTCTGGGGCTAAAAGATGAGCTTTACAAGTCCCAAATTCTTAAGGAGTTTTGACGTCAATCTAAAATTCCAGCTCGGAGATGTTAAAATTGAAAATGTCTATCTAAAACACTCTCCTGAACATCCTTCTGATCTAAAATATGTAGACGTGAGAGCCAGGGCAGGTTGTCGCATAAGAGCTTATAGATGGTTCATCCAACACCATTTCCTATATGTAATCATCATCAATGCCACTGTCACAGCCATTTATCTCTCCATGATCCTCAGCAGACAGAAGCCCATACCTGATTATGTTTACACTCAAAAGCTCAGGGGGGCTAGTATTGAATTAATTGGAAACCAGAAAATTGCTACAATCTCGATCAGGGATCTCCAAACTTGGAACTTTTAAGACTTGTGGTCTTCAACTTACAGAATTTCTCAGCCAGGCAATTGAAATCTCTAAAAATGTTTAGGCATTTTCTAAAAGTAAAAAATGTTTCCCCATACTGCTAACCAGAAAACTGTGTGCATGGATCTATCTATCTATCTATCTATCTATCTATCTATCTATCTATCTATCTATCTATCTATCTATCTATCTATCTATCTATCTATCTATCTATCTATCTACCTACCTACCTACCTACCTACCTACCTACCTACCTACCTACCTACCTACCTACCTTTCTTTCTTTTTCTTCCTTCCTTCCCTTCCTCTCCTTCCTTCCTTCCTTCCTTCCTTCCTTCCTTCCTTCCTTCCTTCCTTTTTCTTTCCATTAAATTTATATTCCCCCCCCCCCATCTTGCTACCAAGTGACTCTGGACAAGTTACAACAATATAAAACATTAAAATGATAAATATTAACATTAAAATTAACAAAAATTAGCCAAGGAAGGAACCAAGATACAACGGGCTGGAGCTGGTATCTTTTAATCTTCTAACCACTTCCAGTATGCCATCATTGGGACCCAGAATAATGGGCAGTCAGGTTTTAAAGCCCTTCCTAAAGACCAAGAAGATGGGGGGGGGGGGGAATCTCATCTCAAGTGTGATGTGGTTCCAGAGGAAGGGACCTGTGGCAGAAAGGTTCTACTTATGGACCCTCCCAGTTGGATTTCCTTGAATGGTGGGATCTGGTGTAAGTAGGGTGGGCCAATCTCATCCAGATGAGACAGTTTCTCAGGAAACCTGGACTCACTGCAATAAGGTCTTTTAAAGGTGGTAATTAACACCTTGAATTGGACCTGGAAGCAAACCAGCAATGGATATATTTCTGAATCAGGTCTTGAATGCAACTCAAAGAATATCTTTTTATCTCCAAGAACTCATGGCAGCATATGCGGAACATCTCCCCTTGGCTTATACTGCAACAGCATTCTGAGACTATTGTGAGATAGATTAGCATCAAATTATCCAGTGAGCTTCATGACTGAGTGGACACCCAGTTTATTCTCACCCAGTTCCACATCTTTACCTCTGTATTACAATGACTCTCAGGTATTGTGAACATCAGCTCTCCATCATAGTCATAATAATGAATGGTGAAAGATGATGAATCAAAGTAGAGCTGGTTGGATTAAAAGTTGTAAGGGGTACCTTCAAGAATCAGTTCTTGTATTAGATGTGCAAGAAGCCTTGAAGGATTAGGTTAATTTGCTTCAGGGTTTATCATCTTATTTACAGCCTCAAAGCGAAATCCATTTCATTTGGGCCAAGGTTTTCAGCATTGACATGAAATTGTATTATGAAATTTCCTAACTGGGAGATGCTCAATGTTTGATATAAGATAAGGGCTATATCAATTTTATAACCAACCAACTCAGAATTTCCCAACATTTCTGGATTTGCAAACCAGTGGAGTGAGGAGGATGGTTCTGTGTGAGTGGCCAGAAAATGCACACGTACCTGCCGTTCACACAAATGGAGCGTGCACATGTGTTTGCCCACTGCTCGTGTAAGTAAGGATGTGCATATGCACATACTTGTTAACAATTTCCATGGCCCTGTTTCAATCCCCTCACAGCCCACTACTGGGCCACAGCCCACAGGTTGGGGACTCCTGAACTAACTAACTAAATGTCCCAGTTACATTAAGGAATATTAGAGTTATCAGTTTGCATTTGTACAGGCCTGGAAAGATGGTCTATTTCCATTGAAAAATATTGTAACCTGATTCTAAGATATTGACCTGTAATTATGCGGTTCTATCATACAGTATGCAGATCTGTTTAAATAAACCTTCTTATTCAGACTGGATAGAAGCTTTTTAGTTGACAAGAAATAAATCCGACAGAGTAGTCTATAATAGAATTTTGATGTTTTGACCCACACATAGTTATATAAATAAATCTGATTGCTTGCCAATTTAGCTTCAAAATCCAAACTGGATCACTTTCTCCAGTTCTACCTCCCCTGTGTATTTTCTATAACGTGGGGGGAATATTATTTACATGATAAAAAGGCAGTGTGCAAAGGGAAGAACTGATAACCTACTTTTCACTAGACCGAAGGAAGTTAATGATCTATCTTTTATTCCCTGTGCTGTTGCTTCCCCTGTAGCTGTGACTGAAAAAATGTGTGCTAAGTCAACATACAGCGGTCACGCATGAATAATCAATAGTAAGCTATTCACAGCAAACTTGTTGTATTCAGTAGAATCAGAGTACAAGTTCAAACAAGATCAAGGCGAAAAGTTGGAAGTGGGGGGGAGGGGAAATCAGGCGGCAATTCTCTACATTGAGTAAATTCTGAGACAAAAAGATTTGTATTCTTACCCATCAGAAACTTCCATAATATCGTATTTTCAGCCGTCACACTTATTGAATAAATCTAATCACTCTTCTAGAAAGAGCCACATCCTCAATATATGATGGCAATGAACACATTTCCAGCTTCAGGAAATCAGCAATTCACAACATTTTGGGGATTCAGGGCATCCTCTTTAAAAAAAATTGCCAGAAATGTCAGGAGATGTCAACATTTCACAATAGTTAGAGATTTAATGCAAGAATGATTTGATAAGATTGTAGGATTTTGTCCATTATTTTTCCAGGCATTTCAAGTTTTTTTCAACAACATGGTTGATGATTTTGGAGGTAACATGTATTCCAATACTGCTGTTGCTGATCTGCCTAATCACAACCAAAGGATTTCCAGTTTATTGCCTGTTCATGCGATCAATTTTATTACTGATCAACATATGTCTAGAATTGAAGTGTTCCGATCCAAAAACAAACAGTAATCCATCCCAATTCTCTTCAGCTCCATAGCTATTTGGTATGGGGGATATAGGATGGAGAGGACCGGTGCAGACATCCAAATATAGATAGTTCTAGATAGTTCTAGAACCTACAGTTCAAAGTTACACTGGTAAAAAAGTAATTTATGAGTTCATAGTTATAATTGTTTCAGCATGCCCATGGTCATCTGATCACAAATCAGAAGTTGGCAATGGAGTCAGACTGATGATAATTGCAGTGTTCCAGTGTCACGTGATCACCTTTTGCAACCTTCTGACAATGGGGAAGCCAGGTTCACTTAATAACCGTATTACTACTGCAATGTGCTCTACATGGGGCTGCCCTTGAAGAGCATCCGGCGACTTCAGCTAGTCCAGAATGCAGCCGCGTGAGTGATTGTGGGCGCACCGCGGTTCGCCCACATAACACCTATCCTCCGCGAGCTGCGCTGGCTACCTGTTGATCTCCGGGTGCGCTTCAAGGTGCTACTTACCACCCATAAAGTCCTCCATGGTAGTGGATCTGAGTACTTGAGAGACCGCCTCCTGCCAATTACCTCCCTTCGACCTATTAGATCGCACAGATTAGGCCTCCTCCGAGTTCCATCCGCCAGTCAGTGCCGACTGGCGACTACGCGGAGGAGAGCCTTTTCAGTAGTAGCTCCGACCCTTTGGAACGATCTCCCCGTGGAGATTCGCACCCTCACCACCATCCAGACCTTCCGCACAGCCCTTAAGATCTGGCTATCCCGTCAGGCCTGGGGATAAAGATTTTAATCCGCCCCACCCGAATGTTGAATGAAAGTTGTGTTTTATTGTTTATTTTTTTATTCACGTACTGTCTTATGTTTTGTCTTGCACACCCCCTCCCATGAATTGTAAGCCGCCCTGAGTCCCCTCAGGGAAAAGGGCGGCCTATAAATAATAAATAAAATCTAAAATCTAAATCTAAATCTACTAACTCAACAACTGGAATGACTCCCTTAACAACTTTGGCAAGAAAGTCATAAAGTGTGGCAAAACTCAGTTAACAACCATCTTGCTTAGCAACAGACATTTTGAACTCAATTGTGGTAAAAAATCAAGGACTGTCTGTACAAGTAATACTCAGTTAACGACTACTTGTTCAGCAACTATTTGAAGTTATGATGGTGCTGGACAAATGGTGGTTGTGGCCAGTTCTCAAAATTCTGGTCTTCCCAGCAGTTGCCACCTCGCTCACGCCTACAATGGTTGCAGTGTCCCAAAGTCATTTGATCACAATTTACCAATTTCCCTGCCAGCTTTCCCGCAAGCAAGTCAATGGGGAAACCGGCAGGGAATGTCACAAGTTACTTTGTTAATTCTCCCTTACCCGTATTTCCTGCCTTAGACCTTCTGAACTTGCACTGCCCCAGCCACCCACATCCTGTTCCAGTGCCTTGTTGCAGGTCTTGCCTTTCCAGTCACTGATGCACCCTCTCCATCAACTTGTGCTTTCTTGTACAACCTTGCCTATCCAGAAGCAATTATCCCAAGTCTGACTCTGCTTGTATTAAATTTTGGGGAATTCTGGGAGTTGAAGTCTGCGGTCTTAAAGCTACCAAGTTTGAAATATACCGCTATAAAGTTATAACTTTGCTTCCCTCTTCCCTTTTTAAATTCTAGAGTGTACAATATTCAGCCCGAATATTGACAACATTGTGGTGAACCGAGTTAAACCTTTGTCCCACACTGATCTGGGTTTCCATCTCCCTGTTTAAACCCTGAAATTAAAACTGCCAAAACGAATTGGTTTGGTTTCATCCGTGCACTTTAAAGTAAGAGAGAACTCCAGGGTCAAAATATTTGGATGCTCTGCATAAGCAGGTAACTAAATTGTAACTAATTTCATTTGGGAGTAAATGAAGTATGGCTGGCAAAGCAGTTTGTGCAAAATGCCAACCGAAAAGACAATAAAAATCACAGAAAAGCAGATTTGCCAGCGGTATACCCCAGCAATTTATTTTTCACTGGAGCAGAACACAGGGTGGTTTATTCTCTTTCAGAAGCAAACTTTAATGGCATCAAAGCAAAGGCACTGGGGGGAAAATCCTGATCAAAATCAGCTCAAAGACCTGTGGTTATTCATTAAACTGGGAAATGGCTCTGTTAAAAATAATGTAGTGTTATAGAAAATATTATTTACCGAGAGAAGAATTTTGCAGTCCCAGCAATGGAGAAAAACGGCAATGAGCTTTCAATTGGTATAATTCTGATAGAGAACATTCTGAGATTTTATCCATAGCTCTCACACTTAAAGAGTTAACGTGCCCATTGTAACATAAAATACTGCTGGTTTACTGTCAGTTAGTCACATTTTTATGGTCTCAAGATATTGTATTGAAGCTCATATCCAGAAGGGAAACCAAACAATGCTTGCTTGTTTCAAGAAGAGAGAGACAAAGACAGAGGGAAAAGCGCGCGCGCGTGCGCGCAGACACACACACACACACACACACACACACACAGAGACACACAAACACATGGGGGTGGACAGAGACAGAGAGAGAGAAAGAAAGAAAGAGAAAGAGAAACAGACAGGGAGGGAGGAAGAGAGAGACAGCAAGAGTGAGAGAGAGAGGGAGGGAGGGAGGGAGGGAGGGAGGGAGGGAGGGAGGGAGATTCTTCTGGAGAGGAAGCAATAATGCAGGATCCATTGGTATCTACCGAATGATATCCTTTCTTGGACATTGAGAAGCAAAATTATCACAGTTCACCAAAGCACCCAAGAGCAGTGCAAAGTCCCAAAGTCACCTGTCATCTTTGGTTTACAATGAAGTCTAACTTCACAAAGTGTCCATAAGACATTCGTTCACAGCTGTAATAAACATAAGCAGAAAAGTAAGCAACAAAGATGATTAGGGTGTCAGGCTTGCCACAAGCTCTCTCTTTCTTTGCTATGCTGTTTCATTAGTGGGGTAATTGGGAGGGGGAATAGTAAGCAGTAGAACTGTAGAATGTGTTGTCAAAATAAAACATTCCTTTCTAGAAGCCCAAGGTCATTCTTCGTCTCCACACCTCTGCCCCTGATCTGAATTAGATGGGTGGAAATACCAGCGTGGAAGAGGACGATTGGACCATGTGATGGACTTGTAGGTGAGGGACAAAATCATGAACTTTCAACTTTCAACCCCAGGAAGCTTTCAGATTCGGGTTTTCCACAGATTGTACCAACATGTCTCTCTTATTAAATTGGAACTTTGATGAAAGCTATGCCTTGGACTCTGATTCTGGATGATAATTGGAACACTGACAAAACTTCCTTGGATTTGCCAATTTCTACAGACAGTTCATTCTGACTTTTGCGGAAATTGCCCTCCCATTGACTGAGCTATTAAAAACAGGACCTTCTCCAACGAAGCCATAAGCAAACCAACCCCTGAAGTGGACAATGGACCACCTCTTCCTCCCCCCATTTTGGGTACTTGGAGCTTGGCTTGGAAGGTGAAGGGATGCATGGCTGGACAAGTGGGCACCTACAATAAAGTGTGAGGATGGCATGAGGAAATTAATTATTGGCTTTGGGCCATTACCACAGGTAGAGCCAAAAGGCAACCCAGGAATAATTTAACTCAACTGCAAGCTAAAGCATATAAAGAACAGTTGCAGAAACTGAGTATGTCTAGTCTGATGAAAAAAAAAAGACTAGAGGTGACATGATAACAGTATTCCAATATCTAAAGGACTGCTACAAATAAGAGAAAGTCAATCTATTCTCCAAAGCACCTGCTTCAAGGCAGGACAAGAAGCAATGGGTGTAAACTAATCAAGGAGAGAACCAACCTAGAAATAAGGAGAAATTTCCTGGCAGTTAACAATTAATCAATGGAACAACTTGCATTCAGAAGTTGTGGTGCTCCATCAATGGACATTTTTAAGAAAAGATTGTGCAGAATGGTATAGGGTGTCCTACTTGAGCAGGCTGTTGGATTAGAAGATCTCCAACATCTCTTCCAACTCTCTTATTCTGTTCTGTTCTCTGGCAGATGGAGGGCAGAGACAGGGAAAGTGGTAGCAATTTTGGGAAATCTTAAAAAAAGGCAGAATATTATATTTCCCTAAATGAGAAAATGGAGAAAATATCTTTTTTTTAAAGGCAGGAAGCAGCCCCAGTCTCATTGCCCCCAAGCAGAAACTGAGGAGGCAGCTTTCAGAAATGCAGATTTGGTAATTCATTCAAGACAGGATATTTTGAAACTCCTTGACAGAATGGTAGGATTAGAAGCAGCCTCTCCCCCCTACCCAAGATGCAACACAGGACAAAAGTCATTAGATACAATAGGAATTGCTCAACTCCCTTTCAGAACACAAATCCCTTCATTGCATATCCCCCAGAGCAGTCCAACAAATTAGCTTAGACAAACACCTAGGACTTGCACTTTTTCTTTTGCCTATAGAGGCAGCTATGACCCCTACATGACCCCATAGGAATCTGACAACAGCCAATAAATACTTGTCCTTGCACAGGAACAGGAAGCTCAAATACAAAGGCCCAAAGATGGTATAATCTCCCCTCTCCACTCTCCACTCAATTTTCTCAGCGGCCCCAGAACCACAAACCCATGTGGTTCTGCTTCATCAATAAACCATCTTTCCAATCAGCCTCCATGTTTCAGTGTCTTTCTCGCAGCTTGAAACTGAACCAGATAGCCATTTCTTCCAAAACATCTAAGCAGAGATGAATGCAGCCCTTCTGTTTCTAGATCTGTAAAGACCAGGTTGCTAGAGGAAATAGCTTGTTTACTAATTTGTGAGTCTGTAGCTGTCATTAAGCACTGATTATGCTGCTGAGCACTTCCTGGCCATCAGCAGAGCCTGGGCCCTAGGCAATTATCAGCCACTCAATAGGTGATTCCCAAGTGACTAGAAAACATCCTTTCAAGAAGCGGAAATGCCAGAGCTCCATGGGGGTCTCTAACACACACAGAGAGATCATTTTAGAAGGGAGAAATACATTGGCAGTCATCATGCAGTATTACTAATCATTCTTTAATTGCAGAAAAGCAAAGGGAAAACTGGAGCTAGTTCTTTTTTAAAACAGTTTCTGTACATTTTCAGTTTGTTTAAGATACTTGTGCTGTTGGTTCCAGTTTTTTGTTGGATAATCTCTTTCTCATCCCTGCAATGTCTTAAATGTAGGACAGGAGGAACATTTCAGCTTGTCTTGCCTTAAAAAAAAAACCAGTGAAAATTTGAAAAGCTCTCTTCTCCCTGCTGTTTTAACCCCCCTCCCAATAAAGCAATAGCAGGCCTTACCAAAATATCTATTGCCAAATCTGTTGTTGAATTGAATCTTCCATCTCTGAATGGCTCAGAGTCGATTGGCCCTTAAACCCCAAATTCAGATGGATTCATGCCCTCTTTGACTCTTAGCCTCCACTTTCATCACATGAGGACTGATCTTCACGGATCTATTAGTTTTTGCTTGCTTCATCTTGCGGATGCAAGATGGTATTTTTAATTGAATGGTTTAACACTCAACAGTAACTGCACTGATACAAGCTCTGAAGCCACAGTCAGAAATTTAAAGTCAAAGTAAAAGTGACTCAGCTAGACTGACCTACTTTGCCAACAGAATAACCTACATTTAAAAAGTAAGGTAAAAAAAATCACTCCATATAATTCCGAAGAACATTATCTGCTTATTTCTTACTTTAATGTGCATAAAAGTCAGCCATTTAAAGGATCATTTAATGTGATGCAAAACGAGACCATTATTTGTATGAAATAATAGACCTACAGAAGGCAGAATTTAATCTTGGGTGACTTCCTCACCACAATAAAACTTTATTTCTGTATCTCTTAAGAACTAACCAACCAATTCCTCCTTACTAAATATTTCAAGTTTTGACAACCCACAGAGCCATTATTATTTTTCTTTTAGTCTACTTTGACCTTAGCTGCAGAAAAGTCAGGGCTCTCCTCTGCCATTTTAATGTAAAAAAAAACCATTAGGACTAGTATAAACCTAGCAAAGAGACATGGTGGTTCAGTGGCTAAGATGCTGAGCTTGTCGATCAGAAAGGTCAGCAGTTTGGCAGTTTGACTCCCTAACGCTGCGTAATGGAGTGAGCTCCCATTACTTGTCCCAGCTTCTGCCAACCTAGCAGTTTGAAAGCATGTAAAAATACAAGAAGGAAAAATAGGAACCACCTTTGGTGGGAAGGGAACAGTGCCTTCAACATTTAGTCATGCTGGTCACATGACCATGGAGACATCTTTGGACAGCGCTGGCTCTTTGGCTCTGAAACGAAGATAAGTACCCCCCCCCAAGTCGGGAATAACTAGCACATATGTGTGAGGGGAACCTTATAAACCTAGCGAGTACTTCACACAATTTTACAAAAAAAAAAGACACCTCCACTAAATGGAAAAAATATTATTTTCTTTGAATGTGTATTTTAAAGACTCATTTTCAATGTGTATTTTATTTTCTTCTTCTCCTATGAGTTATTCAAAAAACCAGTGACTGATGGATTAAAGTTCCATTAGGAAAGAATCACTAAGAATTATAGGTCTGATCTATACCACACGGGGCAACAAATGAAGGATGTCATTATATTTAATAATCCTACATCAGTGGTTCTTGATCTGAGGACCCCTGGAGGGCATGATGTCATCATAGGGGGTCTGTGAAGGCTGAAAGAAATATTATAATTTAAATCCTGAATTAAGACTTGGGCATCTATGGCCACAAAAGATATTTAAAGCAGGTCCATGGTGAAGGAAAAGGTGAGAACCAGTGTGGGATTAAATTTTTTTTTACTACTTGTTCTGTGGGTGTGGCTTGGTGGGTGTCACAGGGGAAGGATACTGCAAAATCCCCATTCCCTCCCAATCAGCTGGGACTCGGGAGGCAGGGAATAGATGGGGGTGGGGCCAGTCAAAGGTGGCATTTACCGGTTCTCTGAACAACTCAAAATGTCTGCTACCAGTTCTCCAGTATTCTACCACCTCTGATGAGAACCTCTGTCCTACATTATTCAAATTGAAAATTAAACACATACACCCACATACCAACCCTTCTTGCATACAAAGAACCCCAAAACAAGCTTCTAGCTCAGTTTAATCCTTGTAAACTTAAACTTAAAATGAGTTCTGTATATAGCACAAGTGATAAGTCCCCCCAGTTGCAGCTGGGTGTGTGTGTGTGTGTGGGTGTGGGTGTGGTATCATCCATCCTGCACCACATTGGATTCTTTCCTGGGGTCTTAGTGCAGAGTTAGATCAAGCGTATACTCTTTACCTCTGTAATTTATTTTCAGCAATTCTTAATGGCTTGGTTTGTTCAGGTTCCTCAATGTTAACCAGTTGTTCTTTGCCCCTTCAGAGTGCTGTACTCTTTGGCAGGTAAGCCATATCCATAGACTCAAAGCAAACAGACTGAAGCTGCTTTTACTTAGTATGATTAAATCAAACAATATAGGTTTGAAGTAGGTTAGGAAAGCATTAATTTCTCCTGACAGAAAAATCTACTCAATAACAATCCTAAACCTGCACCCACCCAAAACTTCACATGCAAGGTTTGTAAATAACCCAGAAATGTAATGTTAAGAACAATGAGCCTGCAGCCTGGCCAGTTTAACACTTTCACCCATGAAAACCCTCAAAGGGGACCAAGCAAATGATGATGATGATGATGATGATGATGATGATGATGATGATGATGACGACAACAACAACAACAACAGTTACCTTAACAGTTCCTTGGTCCTTGGTTAGGACTCGAGCTGTTAGGCTACCAACCAGCCCCAAAGGCTGTGAATCTCACCAAAGATTAACCACATAATAATAATAATAATACAGATTAAATAGATGGAAAACCAAAGCTTTGCATGGACAGCTTGAAAAACATTGAAGTAAAATGTGATGATAACTTGACATGGACATGGTTTAAGATGGGAACTATCAAGAAAGAAACAGAAGGTTTAATACTGGCTGCTCAAGAACAAGCACTACAAACTAATGCCAACTTGAGAATGAAGAAATGATAAATGCAGTAAAACCAGAAGAAGGCTACAAGTACTTGGGGATTTTAGAGGCCTCTGACTTAATGCATAATAAAGTCAAGGAATTAACTTCAGCCAAGTACAATCGACGAATTCCCAAGATATTGAAGTTGAATGGAGGAAACATCATAAAAGCCATAAATACTTGGGCTATACGTGTGATTCGATACTCTGCAGGAATAATTGACTGGACTCAGATGGAGTTGGACAATTTGGACAGAAAAACAAGGAAGCTTATGACAATGAATCATGCTTTGCACCCTAAAAGTGATGTAAATAAAGGAGGCCTTTTAAAGACAACTAAGTCAAAAGCTGAATATAAGAAAGAAGTAATTGAGAAGCGAGCTGAAAATTGGAAAAAAGAAAGTTATGCATAGCCAATACTTTAAAAGTATTGAAGGCAAAGCTGATCAAAAGCTAACTTGGAACTGGTTAAGATCAGGAGCACTGAAAAAAGGAACAGAAGGCTTTATTTTGGCAGCTCAAGAACAAGCCTTAGTCACAAACTACATGAAGGCAAAAATTCAACATGTTATCACCAACAGCATTTGAGAGGATTTCTTCTCCATGAAACGCCTTGGTGAATATGGCAGATTAAAAGTAACTAACTCCACTGGAATGCTTGGCATCACCTATTGATCATTCATGCCATCACTCATTCACTCAACCAATCAAATTTGTACATACAACTTGTGTTTTCAAAATTGCCACCGGTTAAAAAGCCAAAAATGATATTTCAGAAGCAAATCCAAAAGACTGGAGTAAAAAACAATGACAGGATTAGAAAAGATACAGTTGTTCCCAAACAAGAGGGTGCCTAAATAAAGTCCTTGGCTTACGAAGAACAAGTGAACCAACATTTCCATTTGTAAGCAAGGCAGTCATTAGGTGACTTTTGCCCCACTTTATTACCTTTTGGGCACAGTTGTTAAATGAATCACTGCAGTTGTTAAGGGAATTGTGTAGTCATTCAGCGAATCTGGCTTCCCCCATTCACTTTGCTTGTCAAAGGCCAACTGGGAAGATGCTGTAGGTCATATAGTCCGTAGGCCTATGTGTTTGTTCCTGATTGATACTTTATCAAGGCATGACTCCTAAATGATCCGTTTCTATATTATCCCATTGACAGAGGTGCTTTGCTTCCTATTTAAAGAAATTTATCTCAATATTAGTTTATATTGGAATTATAGATCTGAAATAGATGATAATATTCAACTAGTGTATGTTTTCTCTCCAGCTTTGTCTTCCATAAAGATGTCAAATTAGTCATATTCTGTGAAGCTGGGTTCCATTTTTCTGGCATTCCTTGACACCTCAGTAGCTCCTTTGAAAGATTCATGCTGTTAATTTCAGTAGTCTGAAACTATTACTCAAATTCTTTTCATTCCAATGATCTATTCCTACGCAAACAGAGCTCAGATTTGTCCAACTATGTCCAACTTTGTCCATCATATATTCTCTGAATTCTAAGATATTTTTTGGTGATTTATGTTTACATATGGCTGCTCTTCTCACAACACAGATGTTTAATATATTGTTCTGTAGAGAAACTATAGACATGCTGCCAGTATTTGTTCAATACTGCAGGGGAAGAAGGAGATACTTTCTTCTATATGGATCAGAAGTGCGTTGCTACTGGTTCACACCGGGTTGGGCAAACCAGTAGTGGAAATTGTGACTGGATCGCTGAACCAGTAGGGATGGCAGGCTTGCTCACCCCTGAACTGGTTCTCCGGTCACAGTGGCATGGTTTTGTTTGACATTTTTAATGTTCTGCACATGCACAAACCTACTTACAGACAACTGTGCACGTGCGTGGAGCAAATCATGCATCAAACTGGCAATAATGCTGGCAGAAACCCACCCCTGATATAGATCATTCCAGGTTTGAATTATTCCAAAGTTGTATATAAACTGGTTTCAAGAGTACAGCTCTTCCTAAAAAGGAACTTATGAAAACAGGGAAATATGAATGATCTTATAGTCCTTACTCCAGTATGGCAATCAACATGGCCTAGATTTCATTCACAGGATATATCAAATCTATTTTATTGATCTTCAGAGCCATGTCATCCCTAAATATGCTACTGAATTCTAACAAATTCTCTGCTGTTTTAAGGTTTATTTTGAACTTTGCAATTTAGAATAGACTTAAACCTTTAAAACCATCCTTAAAAAGCCCTCGAATGTCCTTTAAAATGGAAAAAAGAGAAAATGATTCCATTTTTAAAACAAACAGAACAAAAGTGCAGCCCTTCTTTTATACCAATTGTCAATCTCAAGGCTTGTTTTAATGTCCAAAAACAGGAGCGAGGAAACTATTTTGATAAAATAAAGTTAGTCAGTGATTCTGATTTTTTTTCCTGCCATTTCATAATTTTCAGAAAGAATTGCATTTCCCACCCCACTCCCTACATGGCTGAAAAAAGATTGACCTAAAGCGAAGCTATGGCACGCATGCCCAAAGCGGCACGCGAAGCCATGCCGCCCAGCACACGCAGCCTTGCTTGTTTGTCTTCTGGGTTTCTGGTGCACATGCGTGTGCAACAATCAGCTGTCCTTCGTACTCATGGCAGTGTCAAAAGCTGATGTGTGCATGCATGCCAGCCAGCTGTCAGGTGCACATGCATTCCAGAACCCAGAAGTTCGGCTTTTCCGGAGCACGATCTCTTTGCATGTGCAGCAGTGCCGAAAACCAGCCTGCACATGTGCGCTGGCCAGGTGATCATTGGGCACACAAGCACTCTAGAACTAGAAGTTCAGCTTTTCCAATGAGCGTGAGCACATGTGCACAACGTTTCCATAAAATCTTTTTGGCACACGGTGCCGACAAGGTTCGCCATCACTGACCTAAAGTATTGATCTAGTTCCTGTTGCACACTAAGTTGAGATAGGCTCACTTACTCAATAATAACCCAATGCCCAAGTCAAACCAGAGTACTTAAATTGTGAGAAAACATGTATGAGGATCCTTATATAGGTAGTCCTCGATTTACGAGTACAGTTAAGCCCAAAATTTCCATTGCTAAATGAGACTTTTGCTCCATTTTACAACCTTCATGCCACAGTTGTTCAGTGACTCACTTCAGTGGTTAAATTAATAACACAATTGTTAAGTGAATCTGGCATCCCCAGTGAGTTTCCTTGTTAGAAGGTTGCAAAAGGTGATCACATCACCATGGAATACTGCAATCGTTATAAATATGAGTCAGTTGCCAAGCACCTGAATTTAGATCATGTGACCATGGGGATGCTGCAACAGTTGTAAGTGTGAAAAATAATCATGTCACTTTTTTTTAGTGCTGTTGTAACTTTGAACAGTCACTAAATGAACTGTTGTAAATTGAGGGCTCCTGTATGTATAGAGATTATGCTAGTCTAGCTCTCTGTGTTTACCCATTTTTATTTGATTATTCATAGTATTGTATTGGGCATTCTGGAACAATAATGGAATAATAAACAATAGTTGAAAATTCTCTTAAAATGTGGATGAATCAAGGTTGCTGTGATAACATACTAAGTACAAATGTAGAACAATTGTATAAGCTTTTTTTTTCAGCTGGCAACCAATAATATTCACCTTTCACAAAATATTTGTAAGTTGGTTCAATATGTATATGAACATATATATTTGAGCAACCAATAACAGAGTTATGCTTTTGAACCCAGAATATCTATTCTAATGAATTTGGCCCATACCATACTAACTAACTAACTAACTAACTAACTAACTAACTAACTAACTAACTAACCAAACAAACAACAAACAAACAAACAAACAAACAAACAAACAAGAACAATAAATCCCCAATTATAAAAAAACAATGAAACCCACAAAATTCTGTCTAGATTATGTCTAGTCTATATTTTCCTACATGTTTGTACTATTTGGCAACATTTTGCTAGTAAACTATACCTTTTGCAGTTATCCATAAATGAATGTAGGTATTAGCTTCTTGTGTAACAACCAGAACGATATTACTAACAGGTTGTGAGGATTTTTTTGAAGGCCAAAAAATTGTATAGAGGGGTTTATTGGGCGCAAGAGAATGAAATCTGGAAAGAATGCTGTCTTTCTGGATGATCATCAGAGAAGCTCCTTGGAAAAAGATCAGATGAAATACGTAGCAGCAAAAAAAAATATATATTAAAAAGAGATAAGGCCAAGCACTTGATATTTTTCCTTGGCAAAATCTGATATTGGCAGAAACATTTGATAAGCTTACAAGGTATTTTCCATCTTTAATTTCTATGTCTCTAACAGATATACCCATCAAAGAATGCTGAAGCAAGAATATCTATCCTGCTTCCCTGAAAATAAGAAAATAAGACCTCCCCAGATAATAAGCCCAATCGTGCTTTTGAACGCATGCACTAAAATAAGCTCTCTCCCCAAAATAAGCCCTCCCTGAAAATATTGCAACAAAGCAGCAGCCATGAGGTGACCTCACTTGCTGCCTCCTGCACCTCAAAAATAATAAGACATGGTATCTCAAGGGCTATTGGCAGTTCTGTGACATATATTTGATTAGATGGACACAGTAACCATTTTTATGGCCCTGACTTTCACTTAGTTGCTGAAAATATATTTGTTTGTTGTTGTTAACAAATTTGTACATATTTGTGGATCTTCTTTCTTCTCCTCACTTCCATACCTATTTCCTTGACAAGTCGTTGTTAGAGACAGTAGTCTCCAACTGGCCTCTGTGTCTCTGCTTTAGCTAAATATAAGAAGTATTACTATCTCTTGGAAATTATCAGATCAGCTGAAATCCTTGGTCAGCAATGTAAGTGTGGGAAGAATTTATAAATTTATAGCAATAGCACTTAAACTTATATCCCAGCATACAATGCTTTACAGCACTCTCTGAGTTCTGCATATTGCATATCGCAGTGTCAGCATATTGCCCACAGCAGTCTGGGTCTTCATTTTACCGACCATGGAAAGATGGAAGGCTGAGTCAACCTTGAGCCCCGTCAGGATCAAACTCCAGACTGTGGACCGAGTTTGCCTGCAATACTGCATTCTAACCACTGTGCCACCAGGACTTTATATAATTCTGTTAGAAATGTTGTATACTTGGGATGTCAAACTCACAACCCATATCACGAGCTGGCCATGTCCAATCTTGTTTAGTGAAAGGGAAAAAAGAAAAAAGAAAGAAAGAAAGAAAAGCAACCACTAGATCAAAACAGAAAGTTAGAAGTTTCTTGATTTCTTTGTTGCTAGCTGGGAACCATTTGGATTTTTTAAAGCCTGCGTGGGGCAACTGGACACATCTCTTAATCAAAGAGAGCAAGGAAGTAACTCAAAAACACCAAACTCAGAACCAGCTGAAAATGAACAGGTCCCTGATATTTGGAGGGTAACCAGACCAGGAACTTGAGTCCAGGTCTCCAACCACTTGGAAAGGCTGGTGGTGGCATAGAAAGAGACTGAAGATTGGAAGACACATGAGTAACTGTTAGCAAGGGAGGTTGGGGCATTGCAGAAGCTGACCCAGTAAATCAGAGTAGTCCAGCTGCAGCTGCATATTTAGATTTGGTTTTGGAGCAACTTCTGTACTAGTTTCTACTTTACTGTTTTGGAATTTGCCTGGTATGTTACTCTGGACCTGGCACTAGGTTATTTCATTGTTCCTTGAACCTTAGTCATTTTTCTTGAACTCCTCATTGAGAGTTTTAACTTTGGCCTGATCTACTTTTGGGTTCTTTACAGGGGTGGGTTCCTGCCAGTTTTAACGTCTTCTATAGAAGAGGTTCCATAAATCTACAGTGCTGTTTAGAACCGGTTCCCACTCCCTCCCCCCACCCATCCACACATCATTAAGATGAAGAGCAAGAGGAGGAATTCTGGGAGTTGAAGTCCACAAGTCTTAAAGCTGTCAAGTTTGAACACCCCTGGGTTTTTTTTTCTAAAGGGTTAGGGGTGCAAGGGTCTTGTAACTTGACAGCTTTAAGACTTGCGTGCTTCAAATGCCAGAGTTTCTGAGCCAACATTTTGGTTGCTAAGCAAGAGCGTTGTTAAGTGAGTTTCACCACATTTTACAAGTTGACCATGCCCACCCAGTCACATGACTGCTAAGTCACTCCCACTCAGTCACATGGCTGGCAAGCCACTCCCATCCAGTCACATGGCTGGCAAGCCACTCCCACAAAGCAGGCCATACCTACAGAAGAGGTTCTAAAAAAATTTGAAACCCACCACTGGTTCTTTTCCAGTCAGTCCCATCACAACTGACTTGACTATTAAATGATTTAAGTTTATCACTGTGGGAAGAAACATACAGAAGAAAACAAAATATTCAAGTTCTCAGGTAAAAACTGACTCATATCCCATTTAACTGGGTGGTTCAGTGAAATGGATCCCAATATGCTATTGCATTTTCAAATGATAAGCTGTATCAATGTTGCTGATAAATGCATAGAAATGTTTAACATCCACTGAGCAGTAGGGTTGTTCAGATCGGAAAGAAAGGATGCTGTATTTTTGGTTTCACCTAGTGATCAAAATGGTCCAGTGTTTTGAGAAGAGCTCATATTTTAATTAGAAGTTATGTTTTCAGCAAGATTGGTAGGTGGTTGTAGCAGACACAGACATAAAGTACTGATTGTACTGTCCAAAATTTTTTGGCATGGTTTTGAGATGTTGTTCAGCAGTTTAAAATATTTTTATAGGGTGAGAATGTGGACAGTATCGACCGAAATGAATGCTTTGAAGACCTGAGGTTGATGTGAATGGAAACTGAACTGTTTCTGGCTGGTCTACAAAGGAACAGGACTATTTTCTTAAATGAGAGAGAGAAAAACTCATTGTACGGTACTCTTACAAGTGCGCTTCTGCTATTGTTACTAAGAACACATAGGCATACACTCCCAATGCGTGTCCCGTTGGATCTGTATTGAACCAAGTATGTGTCTGCTGCTAAGGGTTCTTCCAAGCAGCTATAGCTGGATAATGGCCTTTGTCTATTGCTATCAGTTGACAGATGAGACCCTCTAAGGGATACTTTGTGAAATGTAATTTGGGAGTTTGTCCTCTGAAGCTGGTTCATGGGGTGCTTTAGTTTCATTTGGGCTAATGGAGGTTGGCTGATGCCCCCATCCTCAGATGCAATTTTATTTAATCTAGCTGGTATTCTGATCTTGAAAAGGGATGGGATACAATTTAGAGCAGTGAAAGGGGACATTTTAAGGCCCTGACCTCCAAATTACAGCATTTCAGATCTTTAAAAAAAGAGAGAGAAAGAATCATTTTTGAAAATAGATTGATCAAATAGATTGATCATTTTCTCTTAGATCAGTGCTGCAGAGTTTTTAAATTCAAGGACCAAATTATGAGTGATATGAAGCACATCATGTAACACCATACCACAGCAGCCTTCAACCTTTTTGATACCAGGGACTGGCTTCAGGGAAAACAATTTTTCCATGGACTGATGGTGGCGGGGGGCGGGGGGATAGTTTCATGTGCTACCGATATCCTGCACACATATAGATGAAGTACATGCTCATTTGCATGGGGGTTGGAAACCCCTGCTCAGGAGTGGGATTCAGCAGGGTTGGACTGGTTTGGGCCAACAGGTAGCTCCAACAATCAGCTGTGAGCAAATCAGTTTGCTCCAACAATCAGGTGGGCCTGCCTGCCCACTTCCTCCTTCTCTATACTGACATATATTTTCTTTGTTGGAAGCCAAGCTGATAGACGCGGCTCTTAAGTTGTTTTACTCACTGATGCGGCAGTAGAAGGTAGGTTTTTGAGTTTTCAACTGCACTGCATGTACACAAAGCACATGCTCAGTGAGCTGGTTGTTACACCAGTTGAATCCCATGACTGCCAATGCTATACTGCATTATTGTGTGTGTGTGTGTGTGTGTGTGTGGGTAGGTATTTTGGCAACTTAAAACTGCATCAAAATCTTAACTCAAAACATGGGATTTCAACTCTTCCTCTCCATTATGGTTTTAAGTAAAAATGGCTGCACCATGATGCTGCTGTTTAGCTTAAGAGGACACCTTGCACTGATAGTTTAACATTGTGAACTTTAACATTACCTGAACTTGAATTCTCACCATTGGTTTCTTGGTGTCATCTGATCTTGCTTTTCTTCTTGCAGATATTTCTAGACTAGGTAACATCAGCAGTGCACAATGGAGTTATGTTTGATGGCTATTTTTAATTCTCATTGTTTCAGGGCTGATTTGCATAAACCATGCCATACCATGAGGATTAACCATTGAACTTTTTTTTTTTGAAGACAAGAATATACAATATTCTCTGTTTACTCCCAAATTCACAAAGGAGGCAATATCCACCCATCTGTTGCTTCTACATGTCAACTTGTGCTTGCATAAATGGAGCTGCAAGGCTCACCTGTCTGGTTTAATTCCCTTCTGGCAAGTGAAAAAACTTCCTTGGCTACTTTGTGCCATGACAGATTCATTCCCTCCCTTACTCTTATTGTTCTCTGCCCTCTATTGCTACTTAATTCTGTACTACTGGATGAATTTGGTGTTTATTTTTTTTAACAAGATGACTGTAGAAGAGCAGGCAGAATTTTGGGGTCAAGTGAGTAATCACCCTAGAGTCATTAAAGGTAAAGGTAAAAGTTCCCCTTGCACATATGTGCTAGTTGTTTTCGACTCTAGAGGGTGGTGCTCATCTCTGTTTCAAAGCTGAAGAGCCAGCATTGTCCAAAGACATCTCCGTGGTCATATGGCCGGCATGACTAAATGCTGAATGTGCATGGAACGCTGTTACCTTCCCACCAAAGGTGGTCTCTATTTTTCTACTTGCATCTTTATGTGCTTTTGAGCTGCTAGGTTGGCAGAAGCTGGGACAAGTAATGGGAGCTCACTCCATTACATGGCACTAGGGATTTGAACCACCGAACTGCCAACCTTTCTGATCAACAAGCTCAGTGTCTTAGCCACTGTGTCCCCACTAGAGTCATTACATTCCCACAAATGCTCCAACCCATCTTAAATTCCATTAACTCTTATCTAGTGCCAATTTAGTGATGATGGTTAGTTGACTAGATTCTTGTGTATAGGCATGAGTAATAAATTAGCTTAAGTGGAACTTAACATATGATCCTGATTCTTCACACCTGAAAGTGGCTAATGGAATTATAAACATCTGAAACTTTTTAAAAACAAATTATTTAGTTGACTGGTGAAAAGTATTTTATTTTAATAGTTCACTACTAGAATAATAAAAGCATAGTGATAAATACGGTAATGAACAGCAGAAAACATCTTGGCAAGTTTCATGTACAATGTTTGTGGCATGAAACTAGCCAATTATGACTTAAGGAAACAAATGTAATAGGAGAATCCAGTTTAAAGCATCACTTCAGGAAAAATCTGATGTACATTACCTTTTCTGAAAGACTTACAGCCTGCTCAACTCAACAGCAGGTGTAGTCTTTTATGGCATCACATGGCAATAATTATTGTCTCTCTCCATCGCCATAGTCCAATCTATTGTTGAAAGCTGATGTGTGAAAGCTGTTTTTTTTTTAAAAACAACAATGACCAACTGCACACACCACCAAATGTAAATAAAATAAATCAATATGTTTCCACGAGAAATTTGAATTTTCTTTTGACAACTAATATATACTTCAGTTGATAGAATAGATTTTGTAGAGAACTGCAGTATGTGAAGTAAAGTTGATTCTCAACGGGACAATTTAGTGACTGTATCAACCAAACTGCAGCTATTTACTACTACACTATCATATATAACCAAGACAAAATATCAGGTCATAAAAGATTCTTCACATTTCCTAAGACTGTTTTCCCCTCCCATTAGGGCAGTATTTCTCAACCTTGGCGACTTTAAGTCCTGTGGACTTCAACTCCAAGAATTGGAAGTTGAAGTCCACAGGACTTAAAGTCGCCAAGGTTGAGAAACACTGCATTAGGGTGTTTACTAGATTCTTCACTATCTTACTAAAACAGAAAGGCCTGCTTTTGTTCCCGCAACAGAGTCTCCAAATAGGCAAGATTTCCTCATTCTGTCATATTGTTTTGTGCTGATTTATGGACAAACTTGAAAATGTTATGCTGCTGGATCCAATCTCTTTTTGAGTGAGGTATTGCAATTGCCTAATAAGGCCCGAATCTTTTTCTGCTTCACCTATGATTTCACTTTTTGTTTGCAGTAAGTAAGGAGTGGGGCCATTTCCCTGTTCCACTTGGACTAGGACCCTGCTAAGTATTTAGTTTATTTATTTGTCAATTTTTAAAATTGCCCATCTCTGGACTCTGGGTGGTGTACAATTAAAACATTAAAAATATTATATAAAATTTAAAAGAGACAAGCAATGTTAATAATTAAAAAGCAGGGGGAGGGCTTGCATCTCTGTATGTCCTAAGCAAGACCACGGAGCCATGTTTTCATGTCTTTCTGCAAGCTCAGGAGAGGTGTGGGTGAGTGACTCACTTCTGAGTGGAGAGTGTTCCACAGAGAAGGACAATAGCAGAAGAGGGTCTCTTCCTGGAACCCACCAGTCAGAATTCCTTGGATTAGGGGGTCTGCAACATAGCCTCAGGTGCTTCAGGTATGTTTTTTCATTGTACAAAGTTAAGAGGATGTAAAAGTGAGGGGGACACCAAGATCATCTCTGTAGACAAGACCAGGGACAGAAACAGAATTATGACAGAGTATGTGAACATTTTCAGCACATATTTTAGAAAAACTGTCTCAATATTAACTGTTTGCAGTGTACATTATTAGTAATGGACTACATTTAGTTAGGAGCTGAGCAAAAAATGAGATTTGAGAAATCAGCTAATCTTTAATCATTCTTTCCTTTCTAGTTTATTGAAAATTTCAGATCAAAACTTTTTTGCACACACTTATAAACATTATTTAGGGATGCGGTGGCTCAGTTGCTAAGACGCTGAGCTTGTTGTTCGGAAAGGTTGCAATTTGGCAGTTCGAATCCCTAGTGCTGAGTAATGGAGTGAGTGCCTGTTACTTGTCCCAGCTTCTTTCAACCTAGCAGTTTGAAAGCATATAAAAACGGAAGTAGAGAAACAGGGACCGCTTTGGTGGGAAGGTAACAGCATTCTATGTGCCTTCAGTGTTTAGTCATGCCGGCCACAGGACTACAGAGACATCTTCAAACAGCACTGGCTCTTTGGCTCTGAAACGGAAATGAGCACCACCTTGTCGGGTCAGAAACGACTAGCACATATGTGCAAGGAGAACCTTTACCTTTACCTATAAACTTTATAACAGAATTGCTTTCCTCTGGTTTCCTTTAAAGCCTTGATTGAGACAAAATGATGGCCAAATTACTATAGGGTAGATTTGTAGATTTAGAAAATTGTTAATTTCTTCAGTGAGCGCTAAAAATAGAACAATACTATTTGTGACAAACATTAAGACATTTTATTGTTGCTAATTTTATATGAAATAAAGATGATAATTACAGGTAATTTAAACCCTCAGTTTAATGGTTCTGTGTTCACCATTCCTTTAGATGGCAATGTGTATTATTTCACTGAAATTTAAAGCTTGGTAAGCCCAGAACCATGCAGTTGAGCGCTTTATGACAAAAAAGTTAAAGGAATGCAAAATGAGTATTAGGTGATTACAGAGAATCTGAATGAATTCTTTGTTTCATTTTCAACAATGTCTTCTATTCTCAGAATATTGTGCTGTTCCCCCCCTCACATTCAGACAAGAAATCATACTACCTTAAATCTTGTTGAGGCCACTGTGTGTAATGGCTGTGAGAATAAAGTTGAGGAAGAACACAGCCAAGGCAATGGTCAGATAAGAGAAACCTCAACCCAAGGCAGAAATGTAATCTGAGAAAGCATCTCAGGCTGGATCCTTCCTTAGTTGTCCTCAGGATAAAGGCAGAGATGAGAGAGGCACATTCAAAACCGCAAGCTTCTGTTACTGTAACTCTATAATAAAAGTCATTTTAGTGTATTTACTATAGTTTGAGGATCTAGTCTGATCTACATCGAATGGCTGACAGTGACCCTTTGTCCTGCAAAAGGAACAAATCTGTGTTGCAGTGCTGTCCATGCAGCTTTAACAAGTCACATCCTGAGGACTTCAATTGTTGATTCCCTGGCTGAAATCTGAGCTCCATCTAATTTCATCCTACCATTAAGGAGCCTCCTGCGTACAATGTTCTACTTACTCCATGCCATCCTGTAATGATTTGATTCATGTTATCTTTTATTTTTTTATTTTTAATATGTCTACTTGGAATTCATTTTTGTTCCTGTGGTAATAAAGATAGGGATACTGTAGTAAAAATAATTTCTAGTCATCCTGCCTCTGTTGACTTCCTGTTTCCCTAATCAGCTTCTGCATTATTGTATCAAAGTCAGAACAGACTCTTTATTTAAAAAAAATCACATGAGAAATCACATCATTGTTATGTAGTACAACAATCGAGATCGCAAAGTCATAAACCTTTTCCGTCTCGCTGGTAGAAATGCTATGGGCTCACCCCAAAACCCAATCATAAAGTGATTTGGAATGTCTACATTCCTGCTGTAGAATCTAGGTCACAAGTGGAACAAAAAGTTGTGTAGAGGAAATGAATAATGAAAGCCTTCTGTTCATATATGTATTGGGAGAATGTGTGAGAGCAGACAAAGAATACTGCACATTGTACGTTGTCCTGCGTCATACACCTACAATAAAAAAATGAAAGTCAACACAACTCCCCATCCCCTTAGGCATCTTAAAAGATGAGTCTAAACTGTATGGGACATGCTTGCTTTTCAAATGTGTAGCCTCTCTTGATAAAAAATCGGGTTCTTAATTTGAGAGTCAAAATTGTGAATTACTCTGCTATCTTGCTTTGAGAGCACTTCTGGAGTGATATCTTAATGTATTCTCTTGTAAAGATAAGTAATACAACTGAGATCAAAAGAAGTATTTGAAATACACAATAATTTGATCTGGGTAATAAGTGCAAAACTAGATTTGAGTATTGTGTTTACCAATTCAGCTAATGGATTGTTTGAATGACAATAATATAAAAGCACAGAAAATAATAGGATCTTTTTAAGGAACTGTCTTGTCGCAGTTCAATAAACTCATGAAAATAAGCTTATTAGTACTATTAATATGACATAAGGCAACAACATATGATATCATATAATTTGTCCCAGGGTAGATATTTTTTTTTGCAAATTACCTTATATTAGCACAGTGTGGCTTTAGGAAAACGTTCTCATCTAATACAGCTAAAATGCAAGGAAACATTACATTTAAACAGAACTGCATAATGAAGTTGCTACTGAAAATGCAATCTTCTAATTCTAGTTCAATTTACCTGGCATTCTTGCAATGTGTTGGGAATAAACTTGGGGACTGGCCAACATGGTTAAATTGAGGGATGTTGTCCTAGTACATTTGGAGGAGCCCTGGTTGCTGAAAAGTGTTGGAATTCATAATTTAACATTGTTTGACCATATCTATTTTGGTCTAGAAAAGCTATTTTCTTCTTTGATGGATGGTATTCAAATCTATTCCTTCTTCTCTAGAACAATAAAATTAGGAGTAAAGAAATTAACACCCTTCCTTCCTTCCCTTCCTCCTCCCTCCCTCCATCTTCTCTCCTTCTCTCTTTCTCTACTAAAATATACTGTAATGAGATAAATATGCTTCCATTGGATTATGATGAAAGGTTAATTACTGAACAAGATTTGTAAAACTGCACAATGGCATATTGTAAATTCCAGTGCTATGTTTAATGAATGGTTTTTATTTTGATTGTAATCCAATATACTTGAACTCCTTGCTGCCCTAGTCTCCTTCAGAGACGGATCACAATCTGAGTTAAGGGAAGAAATTAAGTTCTTAGATACTATCTTATGCCTTCAATGTAATATCCGGTTGAGTTAGATACGGACTGCCCTGAATTCAAATATCTTTGCTAGGAAATGGGTAACATTATATTCAGGTACATGCAAATAAAATAAAAGTAGGATAGAGTCTATCCTGGAGCCCATTTTGTTTCCTTAGTAATTTCATTAGTCATGACATAAAATTGCTACTTAGTAGTCACGCAGTAATGAATACAGTGGAACATTTGATGGGCTTACAGTGTGGGTAAGTGATGCATTAGAATTAATGCTACTCCAGAAGGAGCAATGAACCTAGTGTCAGGCCTAAAACCAAGAAGGTTACATGGCATTTCTTTCAAGCTGAGTTTTTTATTGCTGTGCACCTATAGACAAAATAATATCTGGGCTGAGTGGACCTCTTATCCCTCTGAAATGCAGCCCCTCCTCCTGGGGATCCACATCCTTGCTACATTCCATCAGATCTAGTAAGATCAAGATGGTTCACTCCCTCCCCCAATCAACTGTTATCTTTCCAATACTAGTGGTGACTATCATGATTGATACAGCATAGATCCTTTTTCATCTCCTACATGACCCTCATGGTTGTGGCCCATTATATAACCGCAGCTGAAAAAGCACAAATGACATTTTTAGATGTATTTCTTCCATTAATTCTAATGCATTACTTGCCTACATGTAAGGTAGACCAGACTAAGAAACCAATGCCATATAGTTAATTTTACATTGACAGAATCTTGCACATCTGAATAGGTTTTTCTTCCCTTCTCCCTCCCTTCTCTCTCCTCTTCATTTGAACTCAGAAGGGGCTTGTTTGAGAAATGTTGTCAAATTAGTTTCCTGGCTTGGGCTCAACTCTCGCTTTTTTTGACTGTTGACTTAGCAGCTTTTCCTCCCATCTTTCAAGGCTATTCCCTATGCCTTTGACCAACTTCAGCTGGTAAGCCAGTTAACAGTTCTACCTACACCAGAAGCCATCAGCAACAGTGACTCATACTCTTATCATCATTCAGTGGGACAATAGCAATGCATACTTGATGGGTCTGCAATTGAAGATGATTCAAAAACTACAACTGTTTGAGAAGGGAGCAGCCATATTGCTGGTAAGTAGATCCTGGCATTGCAAAAAATGACTCTGTCTGCTTTTGTAACCATCAGCAAAGGATCTTTGGATATATGCTTCACTCTTGGCTGCTAAGAAGCTACTTAACCCCCCCTTTTTTAAACAGGTCAGTGGAAAAGAGTGAGGGGCATCCTTTAGATGGCTATAATATTCAAGTGATTGAAGAATCCTGCCCAGGATTCTAAGACTGGCAGTATAAAAATTACATGAGTAAATAAATAAACCCATAAGCAGCAACTGAAAAATAAGAAATAACCCCAAAATTTAAGAGAAATTTTATAAGAAAATTAAATAATTAATAATGTCAGCATTACCTACCCACAAAGAAGGCTGGTAGTATTCTGAGGTATTATGTTTACAAGGTTGATATGCTGACTAAACTCCTTTGAGCTTTGGATAGGTTACCATAATAAATCCAAAAAGAGTTAATAACAAGCAAAAATATAAACACTGACAAACTCATTAAACAGCGTGGGTAAAAAGTTTATACATATTTTTTCTACAATGTACTTCTAAGTTTTTCTTTGGCTTTTTATTTGATTTTTGTCCTATTGTCTGGCTTATGTTAGCCATTAACTGTGTAATTGGACTTTAATTGCATATTATTAAAATTTTATGAATTTTGTAAGGGCTCCTGAGAGACTCATTTCATCCCCTCAGATAAATAAACAAACAAATAACATCTGCATAATGCCTGCGATTCCATAATTGGAGCCATTATCAAATTGTTTATAACAGTATGTAGTTTTCCTGAGAACTATACATTTCATAAGGTTACCATTTCTCCTCTTTGATAATAGGACAAGAATTTCAGATGATAAGTATGGAAGGTATATAAGGTATATAGTGGTAGGATTAGAAAAACAAATCAGATTTAGTTCTGATGCCTTTATTTGAGATGTGTATATAGAAGCCCTATACCTTGGGGAAAAAATCTTGGATAATTCTTCCGAAGTTATTAGCAGGAAATAAGGATTTTTATTTTATAGAAAAGTCATCATATATGGTCTTCCATGAAAGGCAGATTTGAACTATCTCAGAAAACTCAGGAGTTGGGACCCAGGTTGCTGTTTATGTAAAAAGAAAGTAAATCATTTGGTTTGGTTTGCAAAGAAAGGAAGATACCAAGGATTTCTTCTTCTTCTTTGGTCTACTTGGATCCCCATCACCAGCCTGACAGTGATGGATATTGATGGATAGTACCATCCTGATAAATTAAAAAAATTAGCCATTTTTTTCCTGAAATTTTGGAGGTAGATTTATGTTCATGCGTAATGGAGGTCTTTGGATCTTGCAAAAACAAAGCTCTCCCCAATAATTATCAAAACCCATCAATTTTTGTCAAGATGATAGCATTTGAGTGTTAGGAAACAGACCATAGAGATGAAGTAGATGTAATAGTTTTCTAGTACTTAAATTTCTTCCTGAATTACTTAGAATGTAGTAAGACTGATTCACATTAGTTAAGGTCGCTACTTATCCAAGGTCACAATTTACAACTAATTATTAAGATAAGGATTATTGGCACCATATAATTTGCTGTCTCTTTGGAATGTGAGTACCTGAATCTGATCTAACAGTCCAACACAGCTGCAAACTTTCCAGAGAATAAATCAACCCTAAAGGCATTTTTAAACAGTGATTTGCAAATAGACCAGTTTATGGTTCTCTGCCTTCTGCTAAAAGAGAACATGGACATGGAATAGTGGGAATAAAGCTAGGATCTCTATATTAGCAGGAATGAAGAAACCCAACATTTTTAGACTGAAAACAGATGCAGATTATTGGCAGTGGTTGCAAATTAAAGGCGCGTGCTGGTGATTTCTTTCACAGCTGGAAACAAATCTGTGAGGGGAAGAAATCCTCATCAGGGGCTTATGACTGCAAAAATAGTCTGGCAGTATACATTGGGTCATAGAGTAATTCCAAAATATGTGGAAGAAGAGGCCCTGTTTCAGGGGAAAGGTTTTTTTTTAATGTATGTGTGAATGGCCTTGGGGAATGAAGGAAAAATGCTTATTAAACAGTCAGACAAGAGAGCCCCTAGTGGCTTATCAAGGAAACTTAGGAAGGATCAACTCTAATGGGTCAAAGTTAAAAGTGGTAGTGGGAAATTTGAATTTTCAGACTTGTAAGATTCTGTTAATGTAGCTATATAGTAAAGTAGAATTAGCTCATCTGGTCAAGTTTTGCTCCTCATTTACCTGGTGTCAAGCCTACAAGTCATCTTTTCTTTTGGACCTCAGGCCTGCCACACTTTCTATTATTCTACTATACATTTTCTATTGTGAGAAAATGGGGGGGGTGTATGGAGTTAGATAATTGAATGAGATGCAAAATGAAAACTACCTGTACATTACTCCTATTGCCCTCTGTCCCCATCTCAGCTTAGGCTTTCAATATTAGATAAATGGTATATGATTACATTTACAGCAGGCAAAGATGCAACAGTTTCCTGTGATTTAAAGGTTTACATACAATGTTTTCAGACATATTGTAAGCACCACCATGTTCCTGGAGTGGAGTTTGCCTCACAAGGTTACTGCTAATAAACACACCAGGCTTTTCCCCACAATTCTGCAGTTGCTTTCACTTATAATAATCCAGAGAATAGATCTAGTCCTGGCATTAGAGAAACTGAGGCAGCACATTTTGGAAAGTGGTGGACAGATAATGCTGAAGAGGAACAGGATGTCCAAAAACTCCTATCATGGCCAATCCAATTTCTTTAAAGTTATTCAGTATTGATGGGGATTATAAAATGTCAGAATCTTATCTAGAAAACCTAAAACTGTTAAGGTTGTCACTTACATGAGCCACGGTGGCGCAGTGGTTAGAGTGCAGTACTGCAGGCTACTTCTGCTGACTGCAGGTAGCCTGCAATTTGGCAGTTCAAATCTCAGCAGGCTTAAGGTTGACTCAGCCTTTCATCCTTCTGAGGTGAGTAAAATGAGGACCCAAATTGTTGGGGACAATATACTGACTCTGTAAACAACTTAGAGTGGGCCGTAAAAGCACTATGAAGTGATATATAAGTCTAAGTGCTATTGCTACTTAGCAGAAAATAAGTCCCATAGAACATAACAGAATTTACTTCCACATAGATCAGTGTTCCTCAACCTTGGTGATTTTAAGATGTGTGGACTTCAACTCCCAGAATTCCCCAGCCAGCATGGGAGCTGAAGTCCACACCTCTTAAAGTCACCAAGGCTGAGAAACACTTAGACATATATAGACAAACAATGTAAAGTATTTTCCAGAAAAAACTCTGCCACAGTTAATAGTAGGAAATCATTAATCAGGGAAAAGTTTCCTTGCTTAACTGTGTGGTCATGTAATCTGTGTTTTATGAATCATGACCCATTTAGGAAGTTATAGTCCAGAGGGAACATAGCAAAACAGACTGGCTTAGATCAGCAAAGGATTAAGGAGGCTGTATACTTTCTCCTTATTTGTCCAGCCTATGTGCTGAATACATACAGTATAGTGGGAGGGTGGATTGGAAGAAAAGACATGATTTTTACAACTAGAAGACCTAGTTCAATAACTTAAACTATGCAAATGATAAAAATCTGTAGAGATTCTTAGTCATCTAGGTATGGTTATCCCAATGGTTGTCCCAAAGGTGCTTTTTCAGGAAGCAACTGGAATCATCCAAGAGGCTTCTTCAGCTCCAACAGGATAGTGGGGAATGGAAAGGAATGGAAGAAGCTTCTTGGTTGAGAAGCAAAACATCTTCAAAAGAAAAAAAAAACAAGAAAGTCCAGTTGCCTTCTCAAAAATCACCTTTGGGACAACCATGACCTGGATGACTGAAAATCTCTACAGACTTTTAGCTATACAATTTGGGATGAACACCCTTTGAATGATGTGGGAGTAGGAATGAATTTCCAGAAGAAACATTGCAGACTACAGGAACCAGGAGCACTACTCAGGTGACTCTGAGGGCACAGAGAAACCTCCAAGTGCTTCAACAAGCCTCTAAAAGGATGCAAATCACCAGCTGTCTGCAAGGACTATAAATCCTTCCATTCCCTACTATCCTGTGAGCTGAAGGAGTTTCTTGGATGAGAATCAAAAGTCTTTTAAAAAAAGTCCAGTTGCCTCCTAAAAAAGCACCTGTGGGCTATGCAAATGATACTTCTACAATAGCCCAAAATACAAAGCATCTGCAAGCTCTAATGATAATCAAGGAATGCAGAAAGAAATTGGACTAAGATTAAATATGAAGAAGACCAAACAAAAGAAAGCAAAATGTAGCAGCCATCCTTGTTGAAGTTGTTGAAGTGGTGGGTAGCTTCTGTCTTTTAGGACCTCAGTCAGTGCTTCTCTCACTGCACTGGTGCCTTCCTCTCTCACACTTCGTCCTACTAAAACAGAGGTTTCTAACTCAAGGCCTTTTGGCCAGATCCAGCCCAGGGGGTGCTTAAATCTGGCCCACTGCAGGCCAGCCTAGAAGTAGCAAAGGACTGGCCTGTGGTGCAACCAAAATGGGGCACAGGGTGTGTGTGTATGGACCCCATGCCCATTTTCACCAGCAGGGTCCTTCAGGAAATCATCCAGGCTGAAAACTGGGCGGGTGTGTGTGTGATCTAGTGTAAGCTCTGGTGAGAGCTCTGACAAACTGTCAGGTTCCGAAAGGTTAATGAAAACAGCCAAACACAGAAACAGTTTGTAAATGCAGTTTGTATTCTTCCTCTGGCACAAACTGACCAACAAAGCACTAAGGCAATGAATAAATAGTCAGAGCTGCCACCCGGTGCTCCCCCCACCTTTTATAGTTACTTGGTAATTAGGATAACCTGCACCCTGCACGTGCGCACACCCATCCCCTCGTGACCCAGAATGAAAACCACCCGGCAATTAATCATGGATTGTTTCTAATCAGTTATCAATAGCTTTGTAGATTACTCAGCCAGACTGCTTGTTGAGGAGGGGAAGCTGGTGAATCTTGGCAGCCCATTTTGGATGGCAGGGTGCTGCAGGAGGCCATCCAGGCTGAAAATGGGTGTGGCAAAATAAGCAAAAACATTAATATTTGTTTATCCTTTCCCCCTATCCCCTCAATATGATGCTATGAAGAAAACCAACAGGAAGTTATAGATGGAATTATATTTAGTAAAGAAGGAAGGGAGGGAGGGAGAGGAGGGAGGAAGGAAGGAAGGACAGCCAATCTACTCTGATATTTTAATACTATTCCTTTGTTATATTTAAGCATATCTGAAAATTAAACTACAACATAACAGTAGCTTTACAAAGTTTGTTTTTTTTTGTTTTTTTTTGCTGTTTTAAGAAATACAAGAAATTCAGTTCTCCAAATGAATCAGCATCAAGTGATTAGTTAAACTGGGCTATCATAAGACTCAAACCAAAATTAGTACAATTTAATTTCTTTACTTTGGGGAAGAATATGGGTCAGTCTTGTTAAAAGAGTCCATTATGAAATCTTCCTTTGACTGCCTGGGAAATTATCAGCTGCTCTCAAATGTACTATTTCTAGCTAAGGTAGAAGAAGGCCTTGAAAGTTTGAATGAATGTTGAGGATGTTGATTATGGATTTCAATTGGGCTATGAGTTGGGATGTATAATTGAGATTGCTTGGACAATCTTGGTAGATATTTATACGCTTACAAAGATCAGAATATTGCAGGCAGTGTCGTGTGACATTTTACAGAAGTAAAGATTGGGCTTTTAAAGAAATAGGATAGAAAGAGTATTGAAATTTTTGAAATTTGGTGTTGGAGAAAATAGCAATAGTAATAGCACTTAAACTTATATACTGCTTCCTAGTGTTTTATAGCCCTTTCTAAGCAGTTTACAGAGTCAGCATATTATCCCCAACAATCTGGGTCCTCATTTTACTGACCTCAGAAAGATGGAAGGCTGAGTCAACCTTGAGCCGGTGAGATTCGAACTGCCAAACATCTGGCAGCCGGCAGTCATAGCCTGCAGTACTGCATTCTAATCACTGTGCCACCACAGCTCTTAAATGAATGAAAATGAAAGATGTCTGAGGAAACCATGGTCAGTCAGATTAATCCAGACCAATATATGAATAAATGTAAATTGAAAATCCTATTTTCATAATTTATTATTTGGGTCCCAACAAACATTAGTTGGTAAACATAATCAAATTTATATTTTCCAAGTTTTTTATACATTTGAAAGAATGCAGGAAAGGAGTATCACAGGTCAGAAAAAGTAAAGTACAGATTCTGAAGTATGGGCTGATAAATGACTGATCTAAAGCTGATATATTTCAATATCCCATTAGAAAGTAGTAGTATAATGAAATATTTCATATCCTTTATTTAGTTAAAATCCACATTATCCCTAGAAGAAGAAAAAAGATAGAATGAAGATTGACCCCGTAGTCCAACAGTAAATTTGATTTGAAATTTGCTTTTTAAAGACAAAGTTATTTTAGACACTGTCTAACTGTCTTAGTTAGCTGTTCTTCCAAGGAGGGAATCAATCCTTATAACTGTTAATATTTAGAAATGCCAATTTAGGTAAAATGTAGCACAAATAATTCAGGTTGCAATGGGACAACAATTGTCAGAATTTTTTCCTTTCATTAGTTAATCATTTCCCAGTATCCTCTGGTGTTACAATATTGCCATGTAGGACAGAAAGATCCAACCTACTTGTTATTTTTCCAACATTTTTTGGAATCAAAACTGCCAATTGTGAATATATTTAAAGAAAATCAACAATTAATTCTTCCATTGAAATTCCCACTATCACATCTCTATAATTATATTCATATTCTGATTCATCGTAGAATCTTTCTTTGGATTCTGAGTGATACTTCACTAAAATTTTATATATCATCCTAACAAATAACCAGCAGTACATTTATGAGATTTTCAAATTTGCTCAGACTTCTGAGTATTCCCTTTTGTTTCTGTATTTTGTTTATTGCTGCTCTGCTTGTTTGATGATACTGAAACCAATTACGCGTGGAAGAGCACTGTGTAGTAAGAGACTCAAAAGGATTTATTTTTGTTTTATTGTCAATAAAGTCTTCTAATCTAAACTGAGATCATTGTCTCTCAATTGGATACCTTTTTTGGGATTCTCCATCTTCATAAAAAGGGTCACTTAACTGGTCAAGCTTAAACTTAACAGCAAGCCAAATCAAAGTTTTAAAAAAGCTTGATTAATCCTTCTTTTAAGCATGTGTTTATGTGTGTGAGAGCAATGTCAAAATAGTGGGTATAAGCAGGTGATCAAAATCTTTCTCTATTTTTAAGGTGGGGATCATGCATCGGCAAGGTTTTTATTGCCATTATTTTTTATTTAATTTTATTTATTTGTCCAATGAATTTAAGTACTCATCACCTGTGATTCTGGGTGGCTCACAACAATTAAAAAACAACATTGAGCTTAATGAACAAGATAAAAAAAAAAAAACAGCAGACACATTCTTACTGAAAACCATACTAAAAATATGCAACGTATTCAGTGGCAGGATACAATCCATTCTTCTCATTCCATACAGGTACTCCTCGACTTCCGACCACAGTTGAACTGAACATTTTTGTTGTTAAACGAGACATTTGTTACGTGGGTTTTGTCCCATTTTACTAGCTTTCTAGCCGGAGTTGTTAGGTGAATCACTGCAGTTCATAAGTTAGCAACCCAAGTTTTAAGTTATATCTGGCTTCCCTATTGACTTTGCTTGTCAGAAGATCACAAAAGGTGATCGCATGACCTTAGGACAAAGCAACCGTCGTAAATATGAACTGGTTGCCAAGCACCTGAATTTTGATCACATGACCATGGAGATGCTGCAAAGATTGTAACTATGAAAAATTGTCGTAAGTCACATTTTTCAGTGCCATTGTAATTGTATTTGGTCACTAACTAAACTGTTGTAATTTGAGGACTACCTGTATAGCCATTGGGCAAGCTTTACACCACATCTTTTATCCTGCCATTTGGATACTGACCCCAACTGGTTGTACTTACAGGAAGTCCTTGACTTAGTGTCCGAGTGAAGCTATGACGAAGCTTTCCCAAAAACTACCTATGGCCGAGATTTTAAATTCCAAAATCATCTCCTCCCACCTCCCCATGGTCATGTGATTGCATTTTGGGCACTCCTGTATTGTTGCAGCTCAACCTGCAATGCACTTTTTACCAACTCAGTGTCCTCTAAAAATGTCAGGACTGCAATTCCCTGAATCGTAGACGGGGCAGGAAAGAGGAGTACATGGGAGGGGGAAGGGAGAAGACAGGGATGATAGGCATGGGAGTAGGGAAACAAAAGGCCCCTCTCAATGGCTCCCAGTCAGACAAATGCTTCAATGTCTATAAATACCCAGGCAACGCCATGTTACCAGCTAATGTCCACTAAAAATGTCAGGACTACAATTCCCTGAATCCCCATGTAGCACGGCCAATGTTGGCTGAGTATACCCTGACCTTTTCAGTATTTTAAGACACAGATTGTTCTAGGTCTTGGTTTAGTCCACTGTAACCCTTAATCATGCAAAATAGTTGAAGTAATGGAACTGAGCTATTGGCAAAGAAGAATATCTTCGCACAAAAAGGAAAGAAAGAATAATTAACCAGAGATGTTGACAGAGGGCCTGATAAATATAATCTCTGACTCACTTTGATTATATGATATTGATGTACCACACAATACAAGCTTTGTGCACTGTGTTACATTGGGGGGGGGGGAAGCAGCTTCTACTGGGTAAAATTACCTCATCTTGTTCAAACTAAGCATACATACCTGGCAAAGTATCAAGACACACTGTGCTAACAAGACTGAGTATGTGAAATTATCTGAATACGAATATACATATTGGGAGAAGAATATTAGTCATGCAACCTATTTGTTTATCTGATGGAGAAGGAAAAGTACATATTCTTCTTCAACTTAAAACTGGCTAAGTATGTGCAAAGGGAATGAGAAAAAAGAGAAAAGGAGAAAGAAATAGTTCAGACCAAGCTGAAACTTTCTCAAAGTGGTAAAACGTGAGTTGCAACATCGTGCCATAAACTCTACTTCTTACATACATTCATAAAACATATGAAGAACAGTTGCAGGAACTGGGTTTGTCTAGTTTAATGAAAAGAAGGACTAGGGGAGACATTATAGCAGTGTTCCAATATTTCAGGGGTTGCTACAAAGACGAGGGAGTCAAACTATTCTCCAAGGCATCTGAGGATAGAACAAGAAGCAATGGGTGGAAACTAATCAAGGAGAGAAGCAATTTAGAACTAAGGAGAAATTTCCTGACAGTTAGAACAATTAATCAATGGAACAACTTGCCTCCAGAAGTTATGAATGCCCCAACACTGGAAGTCTTTAAGAAGATGTTGGATAACCATTTGTCTGAAATGTTATAGGGTTTCCTGTCTAGGCAGGAGGTTGGACTAGAAGACCTCCAAGGTCTCTTCCAACTCTGCTATTTTATTCGTACTGTTGTGCATATCACAGTGAGAGCATAATAAATGGGGAGTTTGTATTGTGATTTCATGACACTGCTACCTACCAGGTCTATCCCCTCCCTCTTTGATCCCTCTCCTAGCAACAGCACCACCCCCAGTAACCCATGATTTAGCTTATAAATAATTTGTATCCACAACTTTGATCTAGACTGGAAATGATCCACCCCAATCATGCTTCATATAGATATATGCAGTAGTGGGATTCAAATAATTTAACAACCAGTTTTCTGTCCTAATGATTTCCTCCAACAACCAGTTTACCAAACTGTTCAGAAAGTTAACAACTGGTTCTCCTGAAGTGGTGCGAACTGGCTGAATCCCACCACTGGATATATGTAATAGCGTTCTGTAGCAAAACTTCCTTTTCAGATTATGGTTTATGAAAAATGAACAGAAGCGTGTGGAGAAAAGCATTGCTAGATGCTTAATTGCATGGCCAAAATTTGATGTGTTCACAACCACATTTATAAATACTCACAGATCTGTACTGAACACTAAGGGGACAATGTTATATCTACATAAAGGAACACTTCCTGGAGGCTTTTGCAGCCCTGAATGGGTTAACAGAGTAAGGACAATATAATCTTTCAGGGGCAAACTCCTTTGACTTAGTAGGCATTTAAGTATGATTTAGAAATAGGTTAGATGTTATTAGGTTTGAGGCTATCATGCATGGTGAAGCAAGAGTTACTGGGTGCTTGGCATTTAGGATCAAGGGATGGGCTATGTGGAGCAATAGATATGAGGATACATGTGAATCAATTATAGATCTGACTGCATGCTGACAATAGCAATAGCACTTAGACTTATATACCACTTGACAATGCTTTATAGCCCTCTCTAAACTGTTTACAGAGTCAGCATATTGTCCCCAACAATCTGGGTCCTCATTTTACCCACCTCAGAAGGATGGAAGGCTGAGTCAACCTTGAGCCGGTGAGATTTGATTTTCCAAACTGCTGGCAGCCAGTGATCAGCAGAAGTAGCCTGCAGTACTGCACTCTAACCATTGCGCCACCATGGCTCTGAACAAGGGCAAGGCTTTCAGTACACTGCCTAATCAGCAATGGTCCACTTCTTGTTCTTCTTAGCACTCACTCACGTAATAGAGCTCAATGGAGGCAAAGCTTTTTGACTGGAGTAGGATTAATTCAGGGGTGGGTTTCAACCGGTTCGTGGCGGTCCCCACGAACCGGTTGGCCGGCGAACCCGGAAGTAAGTAACTTCCGGGAACGGCGAAGGGCCCACCCGCCCGCCCGCACTCCTTACCGGTCTTTGAAGGCTTCTCCGCTTCCACGCAGGCGTCTGGCACATACAGCGCCTACGCGAGTCTCCGCGAGCAGCTGGATGGCACATACAGCGCCTGCGCGAGTCTCCGCGAGCAGCTGGAGCATCGCGCAGGCGCTAAGACGCATGCGTGAACTGCGCGCGTGCACAAGGTCACCGCCGGCCCCATTCCAACCGAACCGGTTGGAACGGGATTAGCAACCCACCCCTGGATTAATTCATGTGTTTGTTTTACCTGTGACCTTAATAATTGCGGCTTGTAGAAGAGATATCCAGCCTGTTAGGTCTGGTTTGTGCAAACAGGTTGTTAAATCTGACTGCTGCTTCTACTGCTATGGAAGAGGAGGTCCAGAAGGTTAAGTGGAAAGCTCATAGACTGTGCCTCCCCAGATTGCCTGCCCTTCTCTATAATTATAGCTTCCATTGGACATGCACTGTTGCAGTTCAGGTTTCAGCTCAATCATATTCCACTTCCCCACTAGGTATGGCTTAGAATGAGACTCCTACAAGGTAGCCAAGCTAGAGGAGCAGAGGTGGTATTCAGCTAGTTCTGACAGGTTCTGGAGAACCAGTAGCAGAAATTTTGAGTAGTTCGGAGAACTGGCAAATAGGCTGGCCCTGCCCCCACTGCCTCCCAGCCTCCCAGCTGATCATCTTTTGTTGTCCTGAACAGGAAAACGGAGCTGGAAAGCTAGTTAGTAGGGTGGGGAGGGAATGTGGATTTTGCAGTAACCTTCCCCCAGGAGTGGGGAGGGAACGGAGATTTTGCAGTATCCTTCCCCTGCCACACCCAACAAGCCATACCCACCAAGCCACACCACACCCACAGAACTGGGAGTAATTTTTTTTTGAATCCCACCACTGTAGAGGAGAATCAAATAAAGAGGGATTGCATAACAACCACCACGTTCACTTAATGATACAGTATTCACTTAACAAACACAGAGTTTACTTAACGATTGTGGCAAAAAAGTTCATAAAATCAGGAACAACCATGTGCTGACCCACTTAACAGCTGCCATAACTTACAACTATAATTCTGGGCTCAATTATAATCATAAGTCGAGGACTACCTTTACCTAAAAGTACCTTGTAGATCATAATCGATCAATTATGAGCTTCATTTTTTTCTTATATACCAATTTTAAAAAGGACCATCTGGTTTTTAAATTCAAATAAAATAAAACAGGCAACCACCTCAAAAATATAATTCTGCCATAAGTTGAAAAAGAATAAAAAGCATTCAAAATCCTGTTTGAGATTCATGTCTAAGCATGTAGTGGAAGCACTTTAGATGATCACAGAGAGATTGTGCCTGCAGCTATGTTGGAATTAATGTTTAAAAGAAAAAAAATAGATTTTGGGGATCAGTGCTCCCAAATCAATGTACCAAGATGGCTTAAGCTGCAATCCTATACATACTTGAGAATGAGTTCCATAGATCTCAGCAAAGGTTATAACTGAATTATCGATATTGAAGAACTCAGTACCAAAATGCTGAGATCAGGTTGCTTTTCAACAATCTGATTTTTCCATAACCTGAAGTTATACACAAAGGCAAAGTTGTGTATACACAAAGTTATACACATACACAAAGTTATACACCTGGTTATAAAAATGCAATTAATTAAGTCTGATAGATTTAATAAACTAATATTCATCTGTTATGTGGTAGACAAATACCAACTCGTCTTATGTATAAGATTTACAAGACAACCATCCACCTGATTGTACTATATAGCACTGAATGCTGGGCAGCAACAACAGGGAAAGCTGAAAGCTATCTCCATGCATGGAAATGTGAATGCTCCATTGGATATTGGGCATCTCCCTTCCTGACCACAAACCATTTGACAACATTTGGTGTGGCACCAATTACACAGAAGATGAGAAAAGAACAACTCCACTGGTGTGGACATGTCCAGAGAGCAGTTGCTTCCCCCATGGACAAGACTGCCTACCAATTAGAAGTCAATGTCTGGTGACCTCGCAGGCATCCAAAATAGGGATGGCAAGACACCCTCAACAAAGATATGCAAGCCATGGGCCTGCACCCTGGAGACAGAGCTAACTGTGCAAAGTGGGGTTCAATGATCTGAAAAGTGGGCACTGCACCTGTGGAAATATACTAGGAGGAAGAAGCGGAAGTGGAAGAAGAAGACGAGGAGAAAGAGAAAGAGGAAGAGGAGGAGAAAGAGGAATAGGAGGAGGAGGAGGAGGAGGAGGAGGAGGAGGAGGAGGAGGAAGAAGAAGAAGAAGAAGAAGAAGAAGAAGAAGAAGAGAAGAAGAAGAAGAAGAAGAAGAAGAAGAAGAAGAAGAAGAAGAAGAAGAAGAAGAAGAAGAAGAAGAAGAAGAAGGAGAAGGTGGTTTAATAACCTAATATTGAAATGTTTAATATTTCTTGTACCAGTTTCCAATGGTTGACCAGGGATGTTATCTGGCTGATGATTTCAATACTTCTACTTCCTCCATTGAAAAGATAGAGGTCCAAGAGTATCAGATTGAGCAGAAAGCTAATCATTTCCTCCAGCAGGCCATCCATGCTCTCACTGCCTTCTCCTATTTCCCTGTTGATTGCCACAGCTCCCATTAGTTTCTGTGTTGTCCTGACTTGAATGCAGTTCCTAGCCAAGCAAGATCCAAACCAGGAAGAGAACCTGAGTCAGACCTGGTTATTACCTAACACTTTTGTGTTTGCTCTTTCAGAATATTTACTTTACTTGTTTCAACAGTGCTAATGCTTCAGTTGGAGCAGATGGTGTTGGCCTGCATCACAACAAAACATCCTTCAATCCTGAAGCCTACAGACAAATGCAAAGGTCATGCTAATACCATACATCAGAGGGGGTCAAGCATTCCAGCATTATGCTGGAAGAGTGGCTTGACCCCTGTGATATATACAGGTGAAACTCGAAAAATTAGAATATCGTGCAAAAGTTCATTTATTTCAGTAATGCAACTTAAAAGGTGAAACTAATATATGAGATAGACTCATTACATGCAAAACAAGATAAATCAAGGGGTGATTTGTCATAATTGGGTTGATTATGGCTTACAGCTCATGAAAACCCCAAATCCACAATCTCAGAAAATTAGAATATTGTGAAAAGGTGCAATATTCTAGGCTCAAAGTGTCCCACTCTAATCAACTAATTAAGCCATAACACCTGCAAAGGGTTCCTGAGCCTTTAAATGATTTCTCAGACTGATTCAGTAGGATTTACAATCATGGCAAAGACTACTGACCTGACAGTTATGCAGAAAACCATAATTAGCAATAGCAATAGCAATAGCAGTTAGACTTATATACTGCTTCATAGGGCTTTCAGCCCTCTCTAAGCAGCTTACAGAGTCAGCATATTGCCCCCAAAAATCCGGGTCCTCATTTTACCCACCTCAGAAGGATGGAAGGCTGAGTCAACCTTGAGCTGGTGAGATTTGAACAGCCGAACTGCAGAACTGCAGTCAGCTGAAGTAGCCTGTAGTGCTGCATTTAACCACTGCGCCACCTCAGCTCGTGATATCATTGACACTCTCCATAAAGAGGGAAAACCTCAAAAGGTAATTGCAAAAGAAGTTGGATGTTCCCAAAGTGATGTATCAAAGGACATTAATAGAAAGTTATGTGGAAGGGAAAGGTGCACAAGCAGCAGGGATGACCGCAACCTGGAGAAGATTGTCAGGAAAAGGCCATTCAAAAGTGTTGGGGACTTTCACAAGGAGTGGACTGAGGCTGGAGTCAGTGCACACAGACGGATCCTGGACATGGGCTTCAAATGTCATATTCCTCTTGTCAAGCTGCTCCTGAACAACAAACATCAGAAGCGTCTTTCCTGGGCGAAAGAAAAACAGACCAGGTCTGTTGCTCAGTGGTCCAAAGTCCTCTTTTCTGATGAGAGCAATGTTTGCATCTCATTTGGAAACCAAGGACCCAGAGTATGGAGGAAGAATGGAGAGGCACAACTACAAGATGCTTGAAGTCCAGTGTGAAGTTTCCACAGTCTGTGTTGATTTGGGGAGCCATGTCATCTGCTGGTGTTGGTCCACTATGCTTCATTAAGTCCAGGGTCAACGCAGCCGTCTACCAGATTTTGGAGCACTTCATGCTTCCTTCCGCAAACAAGTTATATGGGGATGCTGACTTCATTTTCCAGCAGGACTTGGCAACTGCCCACACTGCCAAAAGCACCAAAACCTGGATCATGGGATTACTGTGCTTGATTGGCCAGCAAATTCACCTGACCTGAACCCCATAGAGAAACTATGGGGCATTGCCAAGAGAAAGATGAGAGATATGAGACCGAACAATGCAGATGAGCTGAAGGCCATTATTGAAGCATCCTGGTCTTCCATAACACCTCAGCAGTGCCACAGGCTGATAGCTTCCATGCCATGCCACATTGAGGCAGTAATTGCTGCAAAAGAGGCCCAAACCAAGTACTGAGTACATATGCATGCTTATACTTTTCAGAGGTCTGATATTGTTCTATGTACAAGCCTAGTTTTATTGACTGCATGTAATATTCCAATTTTATGAGATTGTGGATTTGGTGTTTTCATGAGCTGTAAGCCATAATCACCACAATTATGACAAATCACAGCTTGAACTATCTTGCTTTGCATGCAATGAGTCTATCTCATATATTAGTTTCACCTTTTAAGTTGCATTACTGAAATAAATGAACGTTTGCACAATATTCTAATTTTTCGAGTTTCACCTGTATATATATTGGCATGACCTTTGCATGCTATAGTCATATTGCCCCTCTACCTAATCTAATTTTGATATTTGGGTTGCTAGATCTACTTTCCTTTTCTTGTCCCTTTGACCTTGACAACCATGCCAGTTTACATTGCGAGACACATTTAACACTTTTAATTTGATAAATATATTTATATCCACAAATTTCATGGTCCTCTGCAAAATCCCATTATCTTCACAATAACCATATGAGATGCAGTAAATGAAATGAGAAATCATGTTTGAAGCTGAATCTACATAGTTCTTCCTTAATGTTCTACTATGTCATTCTGGCTTTGGCTATAAGATAGCACTAGCACTTTTTGGGGAAAAAATAAGGCCTTGGCTTGGTCTTTCATTAGTATGGATGTGCGCTGACACAATATAATTCTATGCAAAATTATATGGGCTACATAAGGCCAAATGAAAATGGGGTTGAATACATGTAGAATCTCTTCTGCTATATCCCTGCATATTTGCTCGTTTCTACAGATACTCACACAGAGTTAGCACAAAGATTTTAATTCAGAAACTACATTTTGTACATTTTCAAAATTACTCTACCACCCACGCTAGAAATTGGCCAGAAATTAAACATTGTTCACAAATACTACAGTTCATTGTCTGTCTGGCTCTCTCTCTCTCTCTCTTTTCATTAATGATCTGTAGAGTATGAATTACACAGAACTATTTAAAAAAAAGCAATGGGAGGAATATTTTTAAAAATGTCATCCTATGGCACAGTGTTAAAAAATTCTATTTCCTGGTTCTGCATAAAGTGCTTTTAGTCACAGTTCTTGTTGACTAACGTGGATGATACAGAATAAGGAATTTTGGACAACCTTAAAAAAAAACAACTGGAACCCACTGATCTTGCTGAAAGTTGTTAATTCAGTCTGAAAGATAAAGGCCAATTACAAGTTAAAGATAATTCCAGAGATAATTACTGTTGGACAGTTTAGCCATGCAAATAAGCTGTTAAATTAATGGCTCCCAAATATTGTGATACCACAATCCCTTAAATTGATAGATGGATTTATTTAATACTGTGATGCCTCTGTGAATCAGTCACAGAAATGTGAAGGCAGCCCAGAAATCCTGGACCAATGAGCTAATAAGTACAACTTGGCAGTAGGGGAACACACTGGTTGTGTGAGTGTCTGAGTATGCTTGGCTCAGAGGACCTGCTAGGGAAGGCGGGGGGTACCGGGGTGGTTGGGGGGACTACGGCCACGGGAGTGGGTCGGAGCATTGCGGTCGTGACAGGGAGAGGCAGATATGGCGGGGACCTTAGGGCTAGCCATTACCGGGGAAGGAGGGTTCGCTACATTACAGAGATCCCTCCTTCCGGCCCTTTGAGTCCCACTCCAAGACCAGATGGCGCGAGTAGCCAGGACCCTGGTCTCAGGCTGCTGTTGCTAAATGCCAGGTCTGTTATCCACAAGGCTCCCCTCGTCCGGGACTTAATTGTTGATGAGAGGGCAGACCTGGCATGTATTACTGAAACCTGGCTGGGCACAGAAGGAGGAGTCCCCCTTGTAGAGATGTGCCCAGAGGGATTTCAGGTGCTTCATCAGCCGAGAGCCCAGGGAAGGGGTGGCGGTGTGGCTATTGTTATCCGGGAGTCTCTGTTACCTCGTAGGGTCCCTGCTCCGGAGTTTGTCGGGTGTGAGTGCCTGCTGATAAAGTTGGACCTCAAGGGTCAAGTGGGTTTGCTGCTAACGTACCTGCCTCCCAACTGCGTTGCAGCATCCCTCCCCTCGCTCCTCGAGTCAGTAGCCGAGCTGGCAGTTGAGTTCCCCAGGCTTATAGTTCTGGGGGACTTCAATTTGCCATCGCTCGGTGAACGCTCTGATGGGGCGCAGGAGTTCATGGCTTCCATGACAGCCATGGGCTTGACCCAGGTAATTCGGGGCCCAACCCATGCAGCGGGTCACATGCTCGACCTCGTATTCCTCTCGGAGCAGTGGATGTGTGATCTTGGTCTGAGGGGTAATGAGATCATACCCCTGTCGTGGTCAGACCACTGCCTACTGAGGCTTGACTTCCGGAGGCCAAACCCCCACCGTAGGGAGGAGGAACCGACCAGGTGGTTCCGCCCCAGGCGACTTATGGACCCGTTGAGGTTCCAGACGGAGCTTGGGGTCATTCCTGACACTCTCGCCCACAGTTCGGCGGAGACTCTGGTTGCCGCCTGGCATTCGGCGGCGTCGGAGTCCCTTGATCGGATTGCGCCACTACGGCCCCTCCGGGTCAGTGGATCCCGGAGGCCTCCTTGGTTCACCAAGGAGCTCCGGGAGAAGAAACGCCGGAGGAGATGCCTAGAGCACCTGTGGAGGTCCGATAAGTCCGAGGCGAACCGAGCACTTCTGACTACCTGCACCAAGGACTACGTTCGAGCATTAAGAACTGCCAAAAGATCATACATCTCTGCCTTGGTTGCGTCCGCCGAGTCACGCCCAGCCGCCCTGTTTAGGATAACCCGCTCCCTCCTTAATAGGAGGGACGCGGGAGACCCCTTGCAGGGTAGGGCTGAGGACTATGCTCAATTCTTGGCGGACAAAATAGCTCGGTTTCGGTCGGACTTGGACTCCACCGCAGTAGATCCAGCCGAGACACAGGAGGACTACTTGGCAAATCACCTCTGGGTTGAGTTCCAGGATGTTGCCTCTGGGGATGTGGACAAGGCCATTCGAGCTGTAAGTGCCTCCACCTGCATTCTGGACCCGTGTCCCTCCTGGCTGGTTGCCAACAGCAGGGAGGTGACACATGGCTGGATCCAGGCGGTCGTGACCGCCTCCCTTCGGGAGGGGCACTTCCCCGCCGTACTTAAAACGGCGGTGGTGAGACCCCTCCTGAAGAAACCATCCTTGGATCCAGCCATTTTAAACAACTTTCGTCCTGTCTCCAACCTCCCCTTTATCGGGAAGGTTGTTGAGAAGGTGGTGGCCTTCCAGCTTCAACGGGCCTTGGAGGAAGCTAGTTATCTTGACCCCTTCCAGTCTGGCTTCAGACCTGGTTACAGCACAGAAACCGCTTTGGTCGCATTGACCGATGATCTCTGGAGGGCCAGAGATGGAGGCTATGCGTCCATCCTGGTTCTCCTTGACCTCTCAGCGGCTTTCGATACCATCGACCATGGTATCCTTCTGCGACGACTGCGGGAGGTGGGAGTGGGAGGCACTGTTCTGCAGTGGTTCTCCTCCTACCTCTCGGACAGGTCGCAGTCGGTGTTGGTCGGGGGGCAGAGATCGTCCCTGAGGCCCCTAACATGTGGGGTGCCCCAGGGTTCGGTCTTATCCCCCCTACTATTTAACATATACATGAAACCGCTGGGCGAGATCATTCGGAGGCACGGGATAAAATACCACCAATATGCGGACGATACGCAACTGTATCTGTCCGCCCCGTGCCAACTCAATGAAGCGGTGGACGTGATGAACCAGGGCCTTGAGGCCGTTAAGAACTGGATGAGCGCTAACAAACTGGTACTCAACCCGGACAAGACCGAGTGGCTGTTGTGTTTCCCTCCCAACAATTTGACTAATGTACCAACTCTTAGGCTGGGGGGTCAAATTTTATACCCCTCAGATAGGGTCCGCAACTTAGGAGTCCTCCTGGACCCACAGCTGACTTTTGACTACCAGCTGTCAGCTGTGACCAGGGGGGCATTTGCCCAGGTTCGCCTGGTCCGCCAGTTGCGGCCCTACCTAAACCGGGAGGCTCTCGCAACAGTCACTCGAGCCCTTGTGATCTCTAGGCTGGAATACTGCAATGGGCTCTACATGGGGCTGCCCTTGAAGTGCATCCGGCGACTACAGTTAGTCCAGAATGCAGCCGCGCGAGTGATAGTGGGCGCACCGCGGTTCGCCCACGTTACACCCATCCTCCGCGAGCTGCACTGGCTACCTGTCGGTCTCCGGGTGCGCTTCAGGGTACTGATGACCACCTTTAAAGCACTCCATGGTAGTGGATCTGGGTACTTGAGAGACCGCCTCCTGCCGATTACCTCCCTTCGACCAATTAGATCGCACAGACTGGGCCTCCTCCGAATTCCATCCGCCAGTCAATGTCGACTGGCGACTACACGGAGGAGAGCCTTTTCTGTTGCAGCTCCGACCCTGTGGAACGATCTCCCCGTTGAGATTCGTACCCTCACCACCATCCAGACCTTCCGCGCAGCCCTCAAGATCTGGCTCTCCCAGCAGGCCTGGGGATAGGTTTCCAAGTTACCCGCCCAAGTGTTGATTGCTGAATGAAAGTTGTGTTTTATTATTTTTTCTTTGTTCACATTTTGTTTTGTCTTTTGATACTGCACCCCCTTCCCTTGTGATTGTAAGCCGCCCTGAGTCCCCTCAGGGAAATGGGCGGCCTATAAATTTTAATAAATGATAAATGATAAATGATAAATGAAATTTAACAAAGAAAAGTAATGACTGACAATGTAAAATATATATAGAAGTGATGATTTGTGTGTAATAAAAAGTAATAATGGTTGGGGGCTAAGAACAGCATGGTAGCCTAGTGGTGAAAACATTCACCTCCCAGGCAGGAGGCTGAGAGTTCAGTCCTAGGTAGTGGCAAAGAAAAAAGTATCTGCTGTGAACTCTGCATAGGCATCAGGAAGGCATCTGGCCAGTAAACAGTTCCATGCAGTTGCTCTGACTCTACCCTGAACAGAGACTACACCAGTGGTGGGTTTCAAAAATTGTTCGAACCTATTTTGTGGGTATGGCCTCCTTTTGTGGGAGTGGCTTGCCGCCCATGTGACCGGATGGGAATGGCTTGCTACCCATGTGACCGGATATGAAGATGCCTACGACACTTGTCAGAACCACCTTAAATTACCTCACACACAGCACTGGCATGCATAAGAATATGATGTAAACTTGTTTTTTAAAAGGCATCTTTGGTTTGCGTTAAAACAACTTCAACACACGCAATGTTCTGATTGCACCACAAACGCAGTAGTCATCCTTACCTTTCATAGAGGCACTGAGTTTTATAAATATGAGCATGATAGTGTAGAATAATCATATCCAAGGACTAGTGGTGGGTTTCAAAAAATTTTGGAACCTCTTCTGTAGGTGTGGTCTGCTTTCCGGGTCCACTGGTGGAACCTCTTCTAACCGGTTCGGTAGATTTGACGAACTGGTTCTACCAAACTGGTGCAAACTGGGAGGAACCCACCTCTGGACTACAGAGTTGTAAATGGGAATTTAATGTTGGTTGGGGACTCTAAGATGAACTGATCTTTGTTAGATGATTTCTTTAACCAGAGACGACCTTGAAGACTCCTGAAGTAGAGCAGGGTACAATCCAGATAAGTGCAGTAAAAAAAAAAAAGTAAGGATTAGGGACAGAATCGATCTATGGAATGGTGTGTGAAGAGACCTTGGAAGACAAAAAGAGAACTCCATTCTGGTCAACCAACATAAAAAAATATATCTCGACCCATAGAAGGATGAGGACTTGGGAAGTCTTTCAGAAGGGATTCCCTTAGTTTTGTGTAAAGTAAAAGGAAAGGAAGGAAAATAATATAACACAATGTAATAAAGACAGAGCTAGTATTCATTATTGTGTTCTTTCTCTGAACTACCTCAAAGGGCTGACAATCCCTTTGTAAGAGCTGATGTGCGCAGTGGTTAGAGTGCAATACTGCAGGCTACTTCAGCTGACTGCTAGCTGCAGTTCGGCAGTTCAAATCTCACCAGGCTCAAGGTTGACTCAGCCTTCCATCCTTCTGAGGTGGGTAAAATGAGGACCCAGATTGTTGCGGGAAATATGCTGACTCTGTAAACCTCTTAGAGAGGGCTGTAAAAGCACTATGAAGCAGTATATGTTTAAGTGCCACAGTGCTATAATCTGTCAGAGAGGTGACACCCCACAAGTGGGTTGGATGGAGGACAGGAAATCAGAATGGGATAAAACAACAAGACACGAAGCCAAAACCACCTGAAAGAGAATTTTAGTCATTGTCTTTATCACTTTTCTAAACTCTAAACAGAAGTATAGTCCTTAGCAATAGAGCAATATGTATACATGTTCAACCAGCATTATAGCGATTGTATACATGCTTAATGGAACATGTAATGTTCAACCAAGGAAGGAGGTTTGATTTTCAATATATTTGATGTGTGGCTTCATCCCTTCCCTGCTGTTTCTCAGTAAAACGAAGTAGGAGAATGTTGCTGGAATGGAAACAAGTTCCTATTTGCCTTAATAAAAAGAATGAAAGAAAAATCTCAAGTTTTGTTGCACAGTGTGTTTTTCATCAGATCCTGAGAACTTGTGGATTCTGAGAACTTGTGGACTGCAACTCCCAGAATTCCCCAGCCAGCTGGCCGAGAAATTCTAGTAGTTGAAGTTCACAAGTCTGAAAGTTGCCTAGGTTGAACAGTTTTGATTGAGAAAAAGCTTGTGACATACCTAAAAGTTATTTGTGGCTAAGATTTCATAGGAGTATACTCAAAAATCTGAGCTCAGCTCCCTGGCCTGAGGCAATATTTAAGAAAAAAATATGGAACCCCTTTTAGTGGTTTGGAGTTTCCCAGGAGTCTTGACCCATAAAACTGCTTTAAAAGAAAAATGGCCTCCAAATATAAAACTATACAAGATATTATTAGCAACAAATAATCCTAGTTTAATATAACCTCTGGGGAGAAAACTGAAACTAGAGTTAATTATTCTCTTATTGATATTTGAAATCTGTCCTTCAATCAAATTGTCTTTTCTTTATCTTTCGGTATTCGCAACATAGAAGAGCATTGACTGGGTGCTTTAAATATTAATTAAATTTACTCATTTGAGGCTTATTATGAATTGGGAAAAACAATGAAAGAAGAGAGTATAAGATTAAACATCTAATTTATGGAAGAAAATATGCATGTATAAAAATGCTCCTGGGACCAATTTTCTGCTTTTGGCACTGTCTATTTCCTTCTATAACTGCTCTAAAACCTGCATAGTTATAATTATGTGCATAATTAAAGGATCATGTTATAAAGATAGATAAAATGTAGGCATTCTAAAAAAAGGTTGCCTGATTCAGCTAGTCTCACCATGTGCTTTTTGAGTATCTCAAACAAATTATCTAATTTTTATTATTATGCTTCATGTTTCAAACCTGTTCCTTGTTGACTAGTAGTAAACCAAGTATTTTCATTCAGGAGTTCTCATCACACCATAAAATACAGGGAGTTTCCCTTCAGTCCATATATCACTTAAGTTTTACTGCAGTTTATGAGTGCTGCGGATTGAGATGAAGTAGTCTGGAAACAATGTATCATAATGATTTGTTCATCTATCAATCCATTTCTTCATTTCCAATATTTATATCTCACCCCAGTGGCGAAATTCACATCTTTTTTAACTACAGGTTCTGTGGGCATGGCTTGGTGGGGCATAGCTTGGTGGGCGTGGCAGGGGAAGGATACTGCAAAATCTCCATTCCCACCTTTCTCTTGGGCCAGCCAGAGGTGGCATTTGCCAGTTCTCCGAACTACTCAAAATTTTTGCTACCGGTTCTCCAGAATCTGTCAGAACCTGCTGAATTTCATCCTTGTCTCACCCCTAATTGATAATGGGTAGATAACAGCAATCTATTTTTTCCTTACATAAACAAAAACACACAGCTACAAACAGACACAAACACAAAAACTTTAATAGACATGGTAAAATATGTATACATTGTCTTTCCTAAAAACTCAGGGATGAGTTGATCTCACCTTTGAAGCATGAAAGAAGAAAGAAGACAGTAAAATAAACATGACATTTTTTTAAAAAAATGTGATTGCATCTGGGATGTGTGATACAGTATGTGTGACCCCAATTATTAAGGACCTTCAAAAATTGCTTCTAAATTGCTCTTCTTTATTGTGGCAAAAGAAAAGGAATCATGTTAACTTTAATTCAAAAGATTTAATGTGATTTTAAAGAAATGGAAGTGAATTTCTGGGTCAGATTAATTATTTTTGAGGAATGTCGCCACTGTCCCACTTTTCAAAGGTTAAGTCTAGGTTTTGTCTCCTAAAATCTTGGATAGCAAAAATATTAGCATCTAGACTTATATACTGTTTCATAGTGCTTTATAGTCCTTTCTAAGCAGTTAGGAGTCAATATGTTGCCTCTAACAATCTGGTGCTCATTTTACCGAACTTGGAAGAATGGAAGGCCGAGGTAACCTTGAGCCAATCAGGATTCAACTTTTGGCTGTGAGCAGGGATAGCCTGCAATACTGCATTCTAACCACTGCACTACCAATTGTTCTGTGCATGTTTCCCTCAAACATTGCCATCTTGTTATACTAAGGCACCAATTGCATTAAATATATGGTGTGGACCATTGAACACATTGCTTCATCGACGCTCTTGTTAGGAATTTGCTAGCCACATTGGCACTGTCAAGAGCTGGCCTCCGTAGAGCTGCGCTTGAGAAAAATCTAAGTTTGTGTTGAAGGTTACCCATTTGTATTGTCCATTAGTTGCTAGCAAAGTGAGCTTGTGTAGAAAGGTCATTAGGGCTGAAATGTGAATTGGAAGGTCGAGCAGATTTCTTCAGCACTGCACATCAGGGTGTGTATGTGTATGTCTCTCATAGGGGAATGTTTGCATAAGTGTTCCATTTATACTTCTAGAAATGTAATGTTCTTGCTAGGGGGCACTCAAATAGCAAAGCACAGAACAGGAAGTTGGATCAACCAATCAGCATGCAGGATGCACACATCTGCACATGTAGCTGGGATTTTGGAAATATGCACATAACCTGTCTGCAGCCATTCTCAACCTATGCTTACCCATCAACCTCATTGGATCATAGATATGGGGTGACATCTATGTACAGTTGCGGACAAGTCTAAATCAGCTTTTAACTTCACCATCATCAGCCTGCCATGTCTTCATATACTGTTTCTCAGAGGAACAGGGGTTAGGGAAGGAACACGTACTGGCCAAAAATAGATTTTTTTTGTTTACAATCCTGTAATATCTTTTATTGGGGTGGAGGGTGGATCATTGAATAGAGCTGAGCATCTACTGGCTGGATATGCTTCCTGACACCTACACGAAGTTCACAGCAGATATTTTCTTTTTGCACCCTGATAGAGAAACATCTGCCACTGCCTAGGATTGAACTCTCAACCTTCCAAGTGGGAGGCCAGTATATTCACCTCTAGACCACTACACTGCTTTCCTGCCAAAAAGAGATTGGTTATTGCTGAACGTGTGTGAACCAGAAGAGACAAAGGTAGAGAAACTCTGTTCCCTGTTTCTGTTCTTTCATTGTCCCAGGAGCACATATAACTTTAGAAGAGAATATGTGTAATTCAGGGTTGAATTGCGGGATCCTTGGTGCTCCCTGTGCTTGGTGGGATTTTTTGTAGACGCTTCATTACCAAATGTCTAGTACTGACTATGGATGACGTTACCTAGTTTGGTAATGAAACATCTGCAAGAAAACCACCAAGCTCAGAGAGCACCAAGGACCCCCCCCTCCCCGGCAAACTTTCTCATATATTTATTTACGTGTACATGTTTAAAAGTTCCAGGTCTTCCACGTCCTATTAGCAACATGGGTTTCTAATGTTCTAATTGAAGCATAAGTCCCTACAAAGGCTTTAATGCTAGAGAGTTTCTTCCTAATTTCCAACCTTACAATTTACAGATGTTGTACACAAGTTGATTTTAAAGTAGCAGTTTCATTCACATGAAACTCTTCCTTCAACAAGTATCAGTGGTGGCACAAGGACAATACCATCACAATGAACAAACTATGGGGTTCATCATGGGACAGCCAAGGTTCTTAGAGGAGATCTTGGAACTGGACTAAGCCCTGATCTCACGTATTAGTAGTGGTGAAATTCAATTTTTTTTTACTACCGCTTCTGTGGGCGTGACTTGGTGGATGTGGCAGGGGAAGGATACTGCAAAATCTCCATTCCCAGCCCACTCCTAGAGAAAGGATATTGCAAAATCTCCATTTCCATCCCACTCTGGGGCCAGCCAGAGGTGGTATTTACTGGTTTTTTGAACTACTCAAATTTTCTGCTACTGGTTCTCCAGAACCTGTCAGAACCTGCTGAATTTCACCCCTACATATTAGCTATTGGAAAGTAGTATTATAGCACATTTTATCTTAATACACTCATTATATTTCCTTTTAAGGACATTTGGTGGTTGATAGAATTAAATTTAAAAAAGGTTTATTACTGCCATGTTCTTTTAATGTACAGTATGTACAAATAAAATTTATTAATGTGATAAAGATTCCATTACCTGGACTCCAGCTATATTAGTAGGCAGAAAATAAATTAATTTTGGGAGACGTGTGTCCCAGTCCTCTCCACAAATCTAGCACCACATTCAGCAAATATATATGTAGGCCAGTCTTCCAGACTAGATGCTCTGCTAATCGACCTGGATTTCAATTAGCCTTTGGCCAAGCTGACTGGAGTCAACCTGAGTCTTCAAATCCCAAAACATTTATCAGATGTCAGATTGTGGAAGCCTGACCTAGACAGAAAGCAGAAAGATGTCATAAAATCCATACGATATCAAAGGAAGAACCTAAACATTGCTTTCTTCAAAATACCTAATGCACCAAGTGCTTCATATTTTGCTTCAAAGAAATTTGAGATATTGCTCCAGCTTCTATGTTATATAAAATGCCATCCCAGAGCAAAAGAGACATGATCACAAAATTTGAGATTAAGCATTAATACCAGATAATACCAGCATTATCTGGATGACAAGCTGCAGAACACAACAAAATCACCAATGCCTCTCCTCCCTAGGCATGAATCACTAGGAGTTTGATACAGCTTTCTTAATCTTGGCCTTTGCTTACAATTAACCCTTGCTAAGGTACTTGCTCCCTGTATTTTTTTAAATGAATGAAATGAAGCCTACAAGCCATCTCCCGTTGCTCTTCTGGGTTCTGGTGTGCTGGCCACTCAGTCTTCCGGTTTCCTGCACACATGCGCAAGCAAGGACCAGCTGGCTGGTGCTCATGCACATGCTAGAGACTAGAAGATCATCTTCCCAGCCTGCACATGCGCATCAGACAGCTGCTCTTCCGGTTTCCAATGCACACGAGTGCACGCACACTACCATTTTGACATTTGGTGCCGAAAAGGTTCACCAACACTGGAGTAGAAAGACTGCCTCTTTAAGTGTTCTCCTCTCATTTTGCAGTGAATATGATAACTCTGGAGAGGGAGGGATTTGAAGTGGGATATGGCATTAAAGAATAGTTATTCCATGCCCTTGCACTCTGGTTTCATCTGACCAGTTCTTAAGATCTTTGATCTACCTTCTGCACACAATTTCCTTCTCATCCCAGATTCTCATAGCAAATAGTTGTGGATCTTCTATGTCAGGTCATTTTTTATCTTTATTGCAGAAACAGGAAGGATTTCACCAGCTTAACCAAGGAAGTTGCTTTTGCCTGTAGTCCTTGATCCTTCACCACAGCCAAAGGAAGTGTTAAGTATTGTGGATCATCATCTGGAGTCCTGGGCATATCCAATGAGGAAAGCACATAAGTAAATGACACCATCATGCAACTTATATACTTCTGTTTGATTTTACTGAATAATGGCATAATTTGGGTGATGATGTCATCACACAAGTCATTTTGATGTCATAAAACAGGTCATAGTGGGTGTTGCTCTCTGAACTTCAGAACTCTTGATAGCTATATAGCAGAGGTCTCCAACCTTGACAACTTTAAGGCTGGAGGACCTCAACTCCCAGGAGTTGAAATTCTCCAGGCTTAAAGTTGCCAAGGTTGGAGACCCCTGCTATATAGAATGGAAAAAAGACAAAAGAGGACACCAGGAACCAATCTGATAGCTTTAGCTCTGCATCAAATTTTAACATTTGATGTAAGAACTTGTAGGAAAGTAGCTCCAGATGTACTGTATATCCATCTCTGCACTTACTGGGTAATATCAAAATAAAAAAAATAAAATGAAAAAATAAAAAAATAATCCAAATGGAATTATTTGTATTTTTGGGAAAGGGGATAAAAGAAAAGCTGACACTCAACTTGTTATTATCTACCATCAAGTGACAGTGGCTATTGTTACACTGCTATTACATTGTCTGAAAATATTTTGCCTTTCAATTTACGGAGACTATGATCCATGGCAACAGGGAAATTTTGCAGTGGTTAACCCCCCCGCAATTCTGGGTTAAATATTTTGTCTATTATTGGACTAGATAGTTTAGATTAGAGATGATTGGTGCTCAGGAGGATTTTAAATTCCTAGCCACAAAGTTTTCCTATGCTTGATGTTTTCTATACACACATCATATATCCCCATAGTGATTTCCAGAAAAACCACAGGCACATATTTCACAAAAGGTTTATTTCTTTACATCTCTGGATGGCTTTATAACCCACCTGGCCTTTGCAGCAAATTTCATTTGTAAATGGAATTTCACAATGTTTTTGTTCGAATTTCTGTTTGGGCTTAGAGGAACAATGGCATTTTGGAAATAAAGTACGGTTTCTAAAAAGGAAAGTCTTAGCTATGAAGCAACTGTAATCAGGTTTTGAAAAGAAAATAGTGCTTTGAATTACAATTTTTTTTTGACTAACTTCTGAAGCAGATGTTGAAAATAAAATACTCTTATGATTAAGCAATACCGTTAATTTTACTTTTTTATAACTCTCATTTGCACTGAATTTCATATACACCTTCTCGTCAGGTCTTTCCTGCAGGAATTGTGTGATAACAGAGCTTTATACAAGAATTTGATGCATCAGGAAGAAAAGCACCATCCCAATATTTATCATCCCTATGGAAATCAGAGATCAGAGAATTCTTCCACAGAGATGCAACTGCCTAGAAAGAAGTGAATCTAGTGTGGTCTTGGCATATTCTCATTCCACCAGCATTTGTCCTATCTTGGCCCCAGTGGGGAGAGAAAGATTGACCTTGCTCCAGTCAGAAGCAGGCAGTGTGAGGTTTTCACTGGCCACAATTTCCTAGGCTGGCCCACATGAAAACAGCCTTTAATCTACCCTGGCCTGCGTGCAACCCTCTTTGAAGTGCAATTTATAGGACAAGCCCCAGGGCATCAGACGTTGCAGCCAACCATGTGCCAGTCTTCTGACATAGCAGTACAGACAATTACGGTGCAGCACACTGCAAGACCTCAGCATACCCTTCCTACAACCAGTTCTCTTAGCTTCTTCTCATTTTACAACTATCAGTCATTTTGGATGACTTCCAAATGAATGCACCTTCAATTAATGACTGGAGCAACAAAATCATCAAGCCTAGTTCACATCACATGAAGCTTGGGAGTGACAGAACTTAAAACCCTATTCTGGTTTTGTTTTGTTTTGTTAGTTTATGGAAAGCAACTGTAGGAACTGAGCCATGATGCGGGCATAATTTTGCCCACACACAAATAGATTTCTCTGCTAATCCTCAGGAATATCATTAATTAATAGGGCTTGAGAGTCTTTTCCAGTGCAGTTAATGAACATTTTCAGGTGCAACTCAGATTAGTGGCATGATGCTACACAGCAAACCCCAAAGCAGTTGGAATCTCTGCATTTGGGAATTTTTATCCCCCATGTCTTGTTTTTGAAATGATGCATTGCTGAGTGGTTTTAGCCACGAGCCATTCATCGATGGCTGGAATTTTCTCAGCAATTGAAAGTAACTTCACAAAAACCCAGCTCTTATCTGAAGCGTATTAATAAATCAACACTCAGCTAATTCCAGAATATTTAATTCTGGCAACATTTTAAAGGAACTAAGTAAGGTTGAAAGGAGAAAAGATTTATTTCTGTTCGTGGCAGTAAAAAAAAATGTGGGGAGTTGCCTGTTTAAAGATATTTCAACTCAATGTACCATTACCTGAAAAGGTCCCCCTCAAAATATCTGAAAAGTAGGATCTAAACAAAATGCTGTGTAACATTTTAATTGAGAGGAAGGAAAAACATGAAAAGAAGAGCCTCTTAGGTCCTCCAAACAATAATAAACTATATGACCTATTATGATTTCCCATATTCACAAAAAGTACATATGAAGTTCGTTCCTAACTCAGACATAAACCACATTGAACCAAGTGTACTTATTCCCAGCTAAATGAGTGCAAATCTATACACTTACAATGGCAGGATTCATCAACCACATGAAACTGTGACTTACTGTATTTGGTGTAATGATTAAGGCATTAGGCTAAAAACTCAGAGATGGCACATTGTAGTCTGCCTTAGGCACAAAGTCACCTTGTGACCTTGAGCCAGTCACTTTTTCTGAGCCCCAGGAAGGAAATAATGGAAAATCACTTCTGGAAAATCTTGCCAAGAAAACTACAGGGAGTTGTCTAGGAAGTGTCTGAAAATTCAATTGAATGGAAGGGAAAAATGCTTTACCATAGTTATTTTATCGGTCCACATTTGGCTGACTTTACACACTGCCTGGTTAGCCAAAACCAAACCAACCAAACTTGGATTTAATACAATAAGCAAACAGGCACTAAAAAAGAAAACAAACAAACAAAAAATAGTTTTTTCCTGATACACTAAATATCAGAGGGAGATCAGAAGAGCTAAAATATGCAAAGTACTTCATCTTGCTCCATTCTTTCTTTGCATCATCTCCACACAAGTTCTAAAAAGTACCCCCCGCTGCATCACATATATGCTTTGATCTGTCATCTCAACTCTAAATTATTCCAAGCCCATCATTCTTAATATAAAAATGTCATTGGCTGACATTTGCAGTACCTGTTTCATTCATTACTATCAAAATTGGTTCCACTAAGATCATAGCTTGTTTCAAAAAGATGAGTTGATTTGGTCTGGGCAAATTCACAAGTTTTGAAATTTTCTTCTGGCTGGAATATATGTCCCATTTTTTGCTATTTGCTTAGCTCAGTTGTGTTCTCAGTACAATGCAGCGTGAAGTAAAAAAAAAGGATTAGCATACCAAATAAAATGTTCTGAAAAGGTCAACCACCAGACCCTACCAACTCTTTGTAAGCAAATGTTAAAATCTGGACTGCTTAATTCTGCCAACTGCAACCCCTAGTAAAGACAGAGCAAAAGACAAAATAAATATTCAGATTGGCATTTCCCATAAATCATGGGTGAGCAAGCTTTGAATAGCCATTCTTAATGATGGGATACGGCTTTTACACGAATGTGTGCATACAGGTCTGGATTGGCACTAACTGCATACAGCTTGCTTCTCTGGCCTGAAGTCATCAAAATCTATTGTCCAGAATGCAGCCGCGCGAGCGATCGTGGGTGCGCCTCGGTTCACCCACGTAACACCTATCCTCCGCGAGCTGCACTGGCTGCCTGTTGATCTCCGGGTACGCTTCAAGGTGCTAGTCGTCACCTATAAAGCCCTTCATGGTATTGGACCTGGGTACTTGAGAGACCGCCTACTGCCAATTACCTCCACTAGACCAATTAGATCCCACAGACTAGGCCTCCTCCGAATTCCATCAGCTGGCCAGTGTCGACTGGCGACTACCCGGAGGAGAGCCTTCTCTGTGGCTGCTCCGACCCTCTGGAACGAACTCCCCGTGGAGATTCGTACCCTCACCACCCTCCAGGCCTTCCGCATAGCCCTTAAAACCTGGCTGTTCCGACAGGCCTGGGGCTAAAGACTCATTGCCCCACTTCGAATGGTATGATTGTTGTATTTTAACTATGTATGGGGTTGTTTTTTTTTGTTACTCTGTTTGTATTCCTCTTCCTTTGAGTTGTGAGCCGCCCTGAGTCCCTTCAGGGAAAAGGGCGGCATACAAATAAATTAAACCTAAACCTAAACCTAAACCTATTCCACTGCAACTCCCATGCTTGTTGGGAGATGATGAGGAGTGCAGTTAGAATGGGGAATCTGACTCAGTGAATTAGCTTGATCCCATGGCGGGTGGCCATGGGTTCAGATCTCACCTTGAGAAAGGTATTATTTCACGTGCATAAACAAAAGGGAACTCTAGAAAGGTATTTATTTATTTGTAGAAGGGCAAACCCTAAGTAGCTTATAATAAAGAACAAAAACAATGCTTGAAACAAGCAACGCAAAGTGAAACATACCCAGGTTAAGGTTCACTGTCAGTCAATTGGACACAAACCCCTAGAATAAAAAAAAATGAATACCTTTGTGGAATGCAAGAAGGAAGGGCATTGTCTGTAGAATGTAGCACTCCTGAGCTCCGTTTTCGCTGGCAGTGGGTTGCAGGAGACCATGGCAGCTGAAAACTGCCATAGAGCTTGGGAGCCCGTTTACACTGGCAGAGTACTCAAGCCACAACAGGTGCCCCCGACACAAGTAACATCAAGTTGGCCAAGCCCACTCTGGCCACACCCACGCCAGCTCCTCAAGGTCAAATACAACCCTAATGCGGCCCTCAATGAAACCAAATTTGACGCCCCTGAACTAAGGGAAGGTCATTTTATTCAGCTCATATAATTGTAACACTAAACTGGAACTATTACTTGACTACCCAAAGGGGCTTTTCCAAGAATCAGCTGGACTTTCTGTTTTTTCTTTGAAGATGTTTCACTTCTCATCCAGGAAGCTTCTTCAGCTCTGTGCTTCTTAGATAAGAAGTGAAACTGAAGATGTTTCTTCGGTTTCAGATGAAGTAAAACCAGAAAGTCCAGTTGGTTCCTGAAAAAGCACCTTTGGGACAACCGTGATCTGGATGACTGAGAATTTCCATAGACATTACTTGGACTACTTGAAGAATATATAATAATAAATATAAAGTAAATAAGTACCGGTAAATGCATTAGGAAAATGTTAAATCATACCTTTCTTCTCAATTTGCTATAATGGTTAAGTTGCTGACCTAAAAACCAGGGGACTGTGAGTTTTAATGCTGCCTTACCACGAAAACCAGCCAGGTGGTTTTGAGTCAGTCTGTCTCAGCCTAACCCACCTCACAGGGTTGTGAATGTGGGAGGGGGGGAAGAGAAGGAAAGAATATAGATATGTTAGCTGCCTTGAGTTTATTATTTATCAAAATATTAAAGGTGGGATATAAATGAAATGAATAATAAAATAAAATAAAAACTTCAGTCTGTAAAACTACTTCCTGGTGGGGAAAAATAAATGTTTTCCACATAAAACATGGGATCCAATTAATAATTTAGACTTTATTATGTAGATTATTGCTATACTCACTCAGGTGATGCCAAAAGAGCCGGGCAGAAGACTAGCAGATCTGTCAAAACTCAGAAAACGAGAACATTTTTCGGTGCTCTGAGTTGTTTTGCACATGTCTCTACCCTTTCTAAATAGGCGCCCCACAGGTCTGTTTTTCTCCTTTCTGCAAATCAGTTTGACAAATCATTCAGTCTTGGTAGTTGGGCAGAATTAATTTCTTCCCACTGGCACTTTTAATATTTCAGAGCCAATGCTCGAAGGATTTTCTTTTCTTCGGCATCTTTTTACTATTTTTTAATGTTCATATAATTTGCTAGATAGCGAGAATAATACTGCACAATTTTCTATTTTCTAGTGCCATTCTATTGCACGGGTATTATTTAGGGGAGAAAAAAACCAAGGTAGAAAAAGACTTGGGAAAATAAATCCTGGCATTTCCTCAAACCTTTTACCCCAGGAGGCCATTGGAGGTGTCTTATTTTCCTCTGTGTAAAAAAGTAATAAGTTGTATCTAAGTACATTTTGCCTACATTTTATTTTGTTTTGTTTTGTTTGTTTGTATCTTGCCTTTATTATTATAAATAACTTGGCAGCAAACATACCAGAAAAGCAAGCACACACAATAGTATAATAAAAGGACATTTTTGCCACTTTTTTAAATCTTTCCCCAGGCAGCTGGGGGAAATCTTAATAAACTTAACTAGATGTTTGGGCATTCAGCCAAAAGCACTTAACATCTCTAAAATGTAACAAAGCTGAATCAACAAACCAGCCCAGCACTTGCTTGAAGGAAACCATTGAGAAACCTCAGCCATAGGAAAAATCCCTGCCTTGCCCTTAAAGGGATTATCTCCAAAAGAATAGAAACTTTCTGCCTTGCCCTTGAGAGGATTATCTCCCAAAAACAGAAATGACAAAAGAAGTACCTCTTAAGGCAGTGTTCAAATCTTTCCTTGGCTTCTCCCAGTTGGAAGAAACACTGGGTAGTAAAAATATTTGAAACTTTTTTTCAGCCCTAATGAGGTGCTAACAATCCGATCTTCCATGCTTTGCCTGAAACAAAGATCAGATCGCTTCACTTCTTAGCACCACATTAGGGCTGGAAAAAAGCTTCCAAAAAGCTACATTCGAAGTATGACACACCCAAATTTCTTCCCTCTTTTTTTGGGGGGGGGAGGGAGGGGAAGGTGCATCTTATACTCCAAAAATATGGTAATTGTTATATTAATCAAACTTATATAATTCTAGTATTAATATACATGGTTTCTTTTAAAAGTAAATCAATATTTCAATATTCCATTGCAGTCATTGCATCATCCCCAATGTCATGTGGTAACTCAACTGCCATGTATTTATGACATTTTGCACCGTCCTGGGGTCATGTGATCATCATTTGTAACCTTCCCAGCCAGCTTCTGACAAACAAAATCAATGAGGGAAGCTAGATTCGCTTTACGGCCTCACAATTCACTTAACAACTGCAATGATGTGCTTAAAAATTGGAGCAAAAAAAGGTTACAAAATGGTGCAAGTCACTTAACTGCCCTGCTAGCAACATACATTTTGGGCCCAATTGTGGTAGTAACTTGAGGGCTATCTGTATAGGCCCAAATATTGACATTCAAGAGAATCCTGAATCTTGTTACTTGTTCGCTTTGGACTGGGAGGTGATCCAGGACTCAACTAGATGATATACAGGTTTTGTTTTTATGTGCTTAATTACAGGTATGTGATACCTTTATTTGAATCAGGACAATCACTCAAGGAAAGGCAGGCCAAATCCTTCCTTGGGACCCTTTGGCTTTCCTTTTTAAAAAAAAGTGTTATGTTCTGAGTGAAGAATGGAGCTGAGGCCTGAGTGACTTCTAATAGCTCTTTATTCAAAACTGCCTATGAGGCAACTGTTTCTCCCTGGCTGACACAGTTCCTTTTATAGGGAAGCTGATCAGCCCACAACCAATCAGGAGAGAGTATTTTCACGCTCCAACAGAGGACCAGACTGAGAACTTCAACTGACATTATATACAACACATAACAGAAAGAAAAAAATAATACATCCTGATTGCATAGGATGGGCTTTTTTAAAATTGTTTTTTAAGCTATTCCTATGGGTAGGATAGTTCCCCCCACCCCAAAGCCAAGGATCTAAGAAAAAAGATGATCCTTTCACTAACAATGTACAATGGTCTTGATTCAAATGAGATTACCACATATTTACAATTATGGAAATAATAACACAGTGCAAACTGATGCTACACAATTTGGGCTTTGGCTAGGCTTTAGATTGTGTTCATATGAATTCACTACATCCTGAGAAGGTCATAAATTATCTTTTTAAATATAATTTTACTAAAAAAAATTAACAAGCTAAAATAAATACAAATATTCGAAAGGAAACAAAAAATAAAGAATAGCAACTAAGAAAGAAAGGAAATGGAGAAAGAAAAGATTTTAAAGAGTGGCTTACCATTATTATTATTATTATTTTACTACACATGCATTTATATTTTACCCTTTCTCTCTAAGGCTACATTGTAATTTCCTTTTTCCATAAGTTACCCTTTCTAATTGTCAAAACCATAAATCAAAAATTCATTTTTTCCCAAGCAAAAAATCATTAAGGAGTTTCCAGGCCCTAATATATGAATATGTGATTTTCTCTAAGCAACCAAGTTAACTTTGCCATCTATAAATTACCCATATGTTTGGCCCAGTGCAAGGATCATACATTAAATAATAAGGCTGTGGCTAAGATTTATTGTCATAATTTAAAATAAAATGCTATGAACGTCCCAAATGCTAGATAAATGCAAAACAATATTGCTGCAAGAGAAAAGTCTGTTACTCATGCATGATCTATTTTACAAAATTGTATTTTGCTAACATGTAACCCAGGTGTTTGCGTCATGATGTGTTTAATAAAATTTAAAACAAAGGCCCACAAAATATTAATTTAAGGGAAGGAGGCAAAAGTATTCCTTGAGACGTTTCTCTTTTCTGTGGAAATGGGAATACTGCAACATTCTATGACATATGAATGGCATAATCTAAATTACAAGCTAGATTAGTTCTCTTAGATGTTAATTAGTCTCATAATTTCCCAGTAGCCATTTCTTGTCATGGCATTTGTTTACTCTCTCAATTATTGAATAAAAATAATTCAACAAAGTCTGAATGTGAAGATACCATGCTGTCACTGAGAATGGTAGAATGATGGGAAATGGTAGCATTTAATTTAGACTGCAGATGCCTGTGCTCTGAGAGTGAATACCATTTTCAGGGCATTCTGCTTACAGTTTTAAAACTTTCTCATGGAAGACAACTTGTTTTCTATTTTGGAGGGGGGAAACTCCCCTCCCAAAAAATTCAGAACAAACTCCAGTATATTGATTTTGATTGTAGAAATACTTTATGCCAGAATTTTTTTTAAAAAAAGTAGCATTGGTAACACAAAATAACTTGTATCACTGCTTGGGGATACAGCTTTCTCCTTTCAATGACCCTGTGAAGAAGGAAGGAAGGAAGGAAGGAAGGAAGGAAGGAAGGAAGGAAGGAAGGAAGGAATGTTTTCATAGAATATCTTTCAATGCTTGTGGCAATACTGAACCTTTATTTGAAAGACTTAACTGTCTTTAAACCAAAATAAACACTGATAAATCTCCCATATTTGATGTCTTTTTCAAAAGATGTTTTAGATGAGAGCCAAATGTGATCAAGGAGAATAACAGAATAATAGAATAACAGAGTTGGAAGGCACCTTGGAAGTCGTTAGAAAGAGAAAAATGGATATTTAAACTATGTGCATTAAATTATGTTACAGACTTCTTCCTTTGGTTCTGTCAGATATTTTAGTTACTATCTTCATGATTACTACCAGTTTTATCTTTTCCCTAAATACCATCACAAATAATTAATAACAATCCTGCTGTTTCCTTTCATAAATAATAACATTATTACCATGTTTCCCTGATAATAAGTCCAATTGGGCTTTTGAGTGCATGCACTAAAATAAGCCCTCACCTGAAAATAAGCCCTCCCCAAAAATATTGCAACACAGCAGCAGCCATAAGATGACCACACTCGTCGCCTCTTGCACTTCAAAAATAATAAGACCTCCTGAAAATAAGGTCAAGCTCTTATTTCAGGGGTTAAAAGAAAATAAAACCCTGTCTTATTTTCAGGGAAACACAGTAGCATGCACTATCAAAAGGCTACATACAATATAGGACATTAAGCTGGGCTGACTATCTAAATCCTGAAGCTCTCTAGATACATGGCCTACACCTTCTTCTACTTTGATCATAGAATTACACAGTTGGAAGAAGAATTGAATCTACTTTTTTTAGTTCAGTAACCCAAATTAAAGTATTCCATAGAAAATATATTTATTTTAGTGATCAGATAAAAGAAAACACATATAAACTAAATATAGCAAAGAAAAAAGAAAAATAAACCAAGCCACCTCCCCATCGACATAGCCATCAGAAATGGAAAAAAATGAATATTTGTATGAATGTATTTTGAATTCCAATAGTCTAAAGTATTAAACTAATTCTTAAATATGATACTAAAGAATGGGAAATAGTATTTCATTTGTACACAAGATAAGTGAATCAGTATGACAATATCAGACATACATGCAATAGTCAATATTTTGTACACATTCATAGAACTATACAGAACTTTGTTATGTTGTGGGTGATAACACTTTTCTTGTCTGCTAAGAGGCAATTGTCATGAGGTTCCTTGGGATAATTTGGTGCATATAACAGTGAAGGGAACATGACTCTTTTTCAGATATCATTATACAAGGAGCAGTTTAGCAGCAGGTGGAGAATAGATTAAACTGAACTATTATCACAAGGGCTAATCATAGTTGTTTAAAAAATTAAATCTCCAATATAAAAGTGCTGAGGGTAGAGTATTCTACCCGATTCTGATATACGTTACTACTAGGGGTGGGTTCCGGCAGGCACTACTACCGGTTCGCTCACATGTGCATTGCGTATGCATGCACAATGCAATTAAAATTGTTCTGCGCATGTGGAGAACTGAAAAACAAGATGGCGCTGCCAGTGGCGTCGCCTGGGGAACCAGTTTGGGAGTATGGCAAGCCTGGGTGGGTTGCTGCCAGTTCCAGTGACCCAGGCTGCCAACCACTACCAGTTCGGCCGAACCGATAGGAATCCACCACTGGTTGCAACAACTATTATTTCTTGACCTACACTCCAAGAAAAGAGAGCTGATCATTGCTTTCTTCTGTGTCCTTCTTCAGATACTTGAAGAGGTCTTTCATATCCCCATCCATCATTTCTTAAAGTTAAATGTTCATTTCCCACCCTTCAAGGAGCTTAATTCTGTCTTCTGATTTTCAGTCCTAAATTTATCAGTGGGTCAGTCATGAAATGTGTTGCCCTTGAAATTTTGATAAGCGCTCAAAATTGTAGTTTGAACATCACAGAATAAAATGAAACTATCGCTTTCTGTGATTTGGACAATACACTTTTATTCACATAGTCTAAATTTGTTCTTGCCTGTTTTGCAGGCATGTCAGACCAGGTCATATTCAGCTTTTGATCAATTCGAATTCCAAGATCTTTTTCACTTTTACTGTAACTAAGCCAAATGTCCTCTGTTCTATCTGATTTCTTTTTCCTGAGTGAAAAAGGAAGTTGTTCTTTCAGGTTCATTTCTCTGACTTATCAAGATTCTCTTGAATGTTGCTTCTGTCTTCTCGAGTATTAGTTATCCCCCCTTGCCCCAATCTTGTATTATTTACAGATCTGATAAACATTTCCTTCCCAACTCTTCATCCAAGCTGCTAATAAAAATGTTGACAAGTACTAGGCCAAGGGCTGACTTAAGAGACCTTCCAAACAATATCCAAGACCTCAAAACTTCACGGTAGAAAAAGCCAACATGGCTGCTCAAAAATACTTTATGAGGACATGAAAAGACATTCATTCAATAGCAACAGAGACTGTTATTAGAGTTCATCACAAAATCAGCCAGATGTTTAGACTGGATTTAGCATTTTTATCAATCTATCAAGTACTTCCTAAGAATCTGGGATCGGCAGATGTTGTTTCATGGTATTTAATCACAGGTTGTAAACTGTGCCAAGTAAAGCTGCCTTTTCCAATTGACTGATGGTGATTTTTGTCAATGCTGATGGAGTTCAAGTGGTGCTCCAGCTGTTTTGAGATTGCACCTATTACTATTATTATTAAATTTTTATCCCAACTTTTTCATATATACAACTCAAAGCAAACATATTCAATACTCCTGCCTCCTATTTTCCTCACAATAGCAACCTAAGTGAGGTGGGTTGGGTTGAAGATACACAAACACACTAAAGTGCGCTGTTGTTCCAAACAATCATCATACTTGCCTTAATCTTCTGAGGAGCCATTAGTCTGGCTTTATTGCATTAGCAAGTATCTATTTTACTACATGCTGGAGCATTTTATCCCCTTTTGCTTTCTAGCATGGCAGAAAGGGAAGAGAAAGGAGCTGGTATGGGGGAGAGTTGGAAATATGAGGATAGAATTCATAACAAAAAAAATATTGTAGAGGTCATAGCAGGGGGAATGAAAGTACTTGTCAAGCTTCTGAAAAGACATTAGACCTACTAGAACCTTGGCAACTTTAAGGCTTGTGAACTTAAACTCCCAGAATTCCCCGGTCAGTCATGTTAGCTGGGGTTAGAGTTAGGGTTTGGGAGTTGAAATCCACAGTCTTAAGGAAACAGAAATCATGCCCAGAGGTCTTAGGGTTCATGAAGGGACACCTTAAATATCTAAAGAGAGTTTTACAATAGCTGAAAATAGCAGACATTATACGAGCATTTTACCAAACACAGTAATCAGCCACCTCTAGGTTCAGATTCCATCATTCATAGTACCAACATAATGTTAATGTTAGCAATAATTATTTTGACTTCTTGTGGCATCTTTTATACAAAATTGCATTGCACTTAAAGCATTCACACAACCAAATCAACCATTAAAATAGTTGAAAGCAAGTCAACAATATTTAGTGTGCATTTAATAAGAAAAATAATTTAGCCTGAAATCAGCTCTTTGTTGCAATAGGAACCAACCTATTAATACATTTAAATCCAGTCTCAATCTGAGTGATGTTTAACTCCCAGAACTCCACTAATTGGAAATTCTGAAAGTTTGATGTCGACACATCACAATGAAGCAAGTTTTGGAGAAATATTCTAGGGTGTTTTAAATGGAAGTTGGTGGTATGCACAGCCTACATCTAGTACACACATACACACACATACACACACACACACACACACACACACACACACACACACACAGAAAGTTAATCAATTTCCACTGTATCCTAAAATCATGGGGGAATTTGTTCCGCTCACCATTGAAATGAAAATTAGGTAAAGCTTTCTTTAATCCTTTCAGGTGTGGGGTGATTATTATATGAGGAAATGCCAGCTGTAGCAAATATGTTATTACTGCACATTTAGAAAAGTTTGTATTGTACCAAAAATGAGCTTATAATTCCCCAGAAATTAGAATTTATTCTTTCTTGCTCTTGCTGCAACATGTATTTTAATTTGGTAATACTACCAAATTAAGCAATAGTTACTTAAGCTTCTTGTTGTGTCTCTTATACAAAATTACACTGAATTAAAAAGATTCACACAATCAAACCAACAATTAAGATAGCAGAAAGTAGATCCAGAAGAGTAGGCATTTAGTAAAAAATAATAATCAGTGTGTCACCAGCTCTTTATTGTCTTTACTGTACATTTTGTTCTTTAAATTATTCCACACACACACCCCGCAGCAAATTCCATAGTTGCTCTGATTTCACAGTGACACAAAGAGTGAAGCCACTCTTTTGAAGAAAATTTCCTGATAATAGCTCACTGCCTTTAGGGAAGCAACAACATATAGAATGTAGCAAGTTCATCTCATAAGTTGGCAGATCCTGGTGCCAGTCTATTAATACTATACATTTAAATTCAGTCTCTATCTCATGATGTCTAACTCCCAGAATTCCTAGTGGCATGCTAACGAAGTACTAATTATACCAAACACATTAACTTTCTATTTATTCTACTAAAGAAGATTGTGTAGGTTCATAAAAGCTTCCCATAACTCTGATCTCTTGATTGGAATTGTCAGTAATGCCTGTAGATCTGGAAATATATTATAATATATAAAACATAATCTTAGGGTTATATAAGTTCTGATGTACAACGAAGGAGAATGTTTGTAGCTCAGAGTTGAAGTGAGGGGTCCTTGGTGCTCTCTGAGCTTGCTTATGTTCTTGCAGACATTTTATTACCCAAACTAGGTAACATGATCTATGCTAATGTCTAAGAAATATAGCCATACTGGACCATGCCAGGCTCCAATTAATCTAACATTGTTTTCTTACACAGGGTCAAATGACTATTTCTGGAACCCCAAATGCAGAAGACAAAAATGATGATAGTCTATGCCTAGTAAGTGATAAATATTTTTGGCTTGTAATGTCTTGTGTGGTCCTTTTCTTAGTATTTATTGTTCATCTTTCAGCTGAATTTCCATCTTGCGGTTTTGCAAAGGATTCTCCAAACGTCTGAAGGCACATAATTACAAATTAAAACCCACTTTAAATAAGAAGGCAAAAGAAATATAAACTCTAATTGGAAAGTCCTGGTCTTCAACAAAGAAACAAATTCAGAGAACACCAATTGGGACGAGCAGGGCACAAAGTATAGTAAGAAGGAATGGAGGACTGGATATGTTTAGCCTTCAAAGCAAAGATTTAACGCAAACAGGGACATGTGAAAGTTGTCTTCAAAATCTGATATATGTCATATGGAAGACTGCCAGGACCTGCTCTCTATCATCTTAGAAAGCCAAACATGAAATAAAATGTACAAATTGCAAACTGGCAGATTTTGATTAAATATTGGGACAATATCCTAGCAATAAAAAAAATAGTGTTATAGTGGAATTAATTACCTGCAGGAAATGGAGCAAAGACAGACTTTGCTGAATGATAGGGACATCTTGGGAAGCCATGGACGAGTGGATAAAAGAAAGATCCAAATGAAGTGTGCAACTAACTGTTTTCCCGAACCCCAGCCTTTTTAAAGTGCATGAGTGTGAAAAGGGGGCAGAGCTTCTTTCATTGTTTGTTTATCTCTTGACATTTTGACTTCTTCCTTGCACTTGCTCTTACAGCAACATGTAATTTAATTTAATACTATCAATAATTATTTAAATTTCTTTTATACAAAATGTATTAAAAACATACACACAACCAAACCAACCATTAAGTAGCAGAAAACAGATCCAGACTATAGATAGTCCTTGATTTTCGGCCTCCTTTAAGTGCATCACTGCAGTTGTTAAGTTAGTAACTATGTTGTACAGTGAATTTGGCTTCCCTGTTGATTTTCGCAAAGGTCGCAAAAGGTATTTTGTAACAATTGCAACCATCGGACATACATGCCAGTTACCAAGTGTCCAAATTCTGGTTGTGTGACCATGGGATCATAAGTGTGAAAAATGATCATATCAACTTTTTTTTCAGTGCCATTGTAACTTCATACATCACTAAATGAATTGTTGCAAGTTGAGGACTATTTGCATGCAGTAGGTATTTTGTAAAAAAAAAAATTCAGTGTGACACCAGCTCTTTATTGTCTTTACTATATTCTTTCATTTTACTTGTTCTTAATATTGTTTTCCTCACCAAATTTCATGGTTTCCTATGTTTTCCCATAACATAAAATGTTTGCAATTAAGCCACTTGTTTTAAGATTGTCTCTGGATAAAAGCCTCCTGCCTTTTGGGAAGAAACACTGTATGGAATATAGCAAGTTCATTCCATAAATATCTGAAAGGCAGATTCCTATAGGAGTCAGGCTATTAATACATTTGAATTTAGTTTCAATCTCAGTGATGTTTAACTCCCAGAACTCCTAGCACCATGCTAATTAGAAAGAGTTTGATGTCAACACATCATCAATGGTAGCAGGTTTTGGAGTAATAGTCTAGGGTTTTTTAAAGAGAAAGTAGGTGTATGCACAGCCTGCAGCTTGTTCACATACATATATACAATAAGGAAGTTCATCCATTTCCACTGTATCCTGTAATCATATGGGAATTTGTTCCCTAAAGCAAAGAGACTGAAGTGAAGGGTGTTTTATTTTAGTCTGCTAGGTGTAGAATGGTTATAATGAAATGCCATCTGTAACAAATATGCTATCAGTTCATCTTTGGTCCGCTTCCTGGGTCTCGGTGTTATATCAATGGTGATAAACTGATTGATTAAGGTGACCAGATTTTCAGATTGGTAAAGAGGGACACCTTTGACCGGGGGGGGGGGATTAAAATTTTTATACGGAGCAACAAAATTTTTCATACAATGCAAAAAGAGTATTGTAATTTTTTTAAAATTTCAACATAACTACAATTTACAAATATAAATTGTAACTGTTGCCAAACATCAAAATTTTGATACGTGACCATGAGGATGCTGCAACGGTCGCTAAGTGTGAAAAATGGTCATCAGTCACTTTTTTCAATGCCATTGTAACTTTAGTCACTATACCACCTTTCTTGCCACAGTTCTTAAGTGAATAACTGCAGTTGATAAGTTAGTAACATAAGTGAATCTGGTTTCCGCATTTGACTTTGTCAAAAGGTGATTATATGACCCCAGGACACTGAAACCATCATAAATACGAATCTGTTGCCAAACATCAAAATTTTGATCGCCTGACCATGAGGATGCTGCAATGGTCGCTAAGTGTGAAAATGGTCGCTAAGTGTGAAAAATGGTCATCAGTCACTTTTTTCAATGCCATTGTAACTTTGGTCACTAAGCCCATTATACCACCTTTCTTGCCACAGTTCTTAAGTGAATAACTGCAGCTGTTATTTTGTATTTTGGATAGAATCTTTTTTTTAAATAGCCTAAGACAATTTAAAAAAAGAATCCACACAGAATAAATTGAAGTAAAACATTTCAAACTATTCTTTCTATGCAAAATATATTTCAAAGTATTGTGCATAGAATTTTTAAACATGGTTTCACTTCAATTTATTTTGGATAGAATCTTTTTTTAAATAGTCTAAGACAATTTAAAAAAAGAATCCACACAGAATTTAAAAAAATCCTATGCACAATAAATAAAATATTATTTTAAAATACATTAAAAAAATAAAAGAAAAAAACCCAGCTCACTTAACAGCAGGCTTGCACTCCAAGTCAACCAAGAATGGTGTAGATGTTAATACAAAGAACTGAGCAAATTGAAATGGTGAAATTAGTCAGGAAAATATTTTTCAAAGAAACTTTGCCACCATTTTTCACACACGAGCAGACCTCCAACCTCTGTGCCCCCCCCACTCCGGAAAATCCAGGAAGTAACACTCGCGACCTCTCTAGCCAAGTGTTTCCTGGAGCTCTATGGTACTTGGTCATTTTTTCTTATAAAATGAGGCAAAAGAGGCACGCGGGGGGTCCATTTTGTTGCTTTAACGTTTTAATATCTGAAAGTACTGAGAGTACTGAGACACAGAGAGGGATTAGACAGGGTGTCTTTTGTCTTGCCCCGGTTAGGATTTCTTAAGCAAATCCACTGGGCTTTCAACATGAAGCCAGAAAATCGGGACTTTTTAAAAATGGCCTGGGACACGGGACAAATTGTTATAAAGCGTGATTGTCCCACTGAAATCGGGACATCTGGTCACCTTATGATTGATCTGTGTCAAAGATGATATGCAAGTGTTCACCAACAGCTATTTTTGACACCATGCCCTATCCTTATGTGAAAGCTGTGAAAACTGCCTGGAGCTGTGCACATTTGTGTGGGTTTTGCAGGGTGCCCAGTGTTAGATTGGGTAATAGATAGGCACACACAGGCTAACGGTAACAGCTCTTTATTAAATGCAACAAGTGAGAATCCAGCGAAGGTTGAGTTTGACAGCAGCCCTGTTACAGGGAGCTGTCAGACCCTTTGACCAATGAGATTAAACCTCTGTTCCTGTCGGAACAGAGGACCTTGGTGGAAACCACTATAGTTGAAGCAAGTATCTAACACCCAGGCTATAGACAGAGCATTCTCCAAAGCTGCTTCAAGAATGAAAACCTTGTGTATAGGAAGCAGAGACTCTTGAAAGAGAACCCTGCCTGATGGGTAAGGGTGTGTGGCAGATCATGGGGACTGCTGGGCCATGGGGACAATTGCGTCTTTGCCCCAGGCTCATATACCTTGGGTAACAGGGTGAGGTGACCTTTTTGAAGGATGTGGAAACACGCTGTAAGGTAGTGGTAGGCCTGGATCTTGTTATAGTAAGATATCAGCTGGGTAACAAATATAGCATTGGTCGATCTGTGATATCTCAGGGATAGTAAATCTATGGCATGTGTGTCGAAGGTGATGCGCCAGTGTTTGCCAACAGCTGTTTTTGAAAACATGCCCCATTCTTCTGTGACTCTGGGAGACTGTAGAGGCTGTTGTGACAATTGACTGAGGACTGATCCCTCTGGAAGTTGTGCAAGAGGGTTTTGCTCTTGCACAGCCTCCTCTAGAGTTTTTGAAAATCACATGAGAGTGGGGTGTGTGCAATCTGGAACAATTTTAGGTAGGTGGCAGAAAGAGATCACTGCCTGAAGGGAAGGGGTGTGTGGCTGATTGGGGGAATGCTGGGCTCGAGGCGGTGTGGGGGGGAAATTTCACCATTCCCCAGGCTCACATACCTTGTGGAACAGGCTGAGGTGGCCTTTTGTGGGTTTGGGAAACATGCTGTGAGGTGGGGAATAATACCTGGGCTTCTACTTCAGGCCCAGCCTTGGCATTGCTGCTGAATGCCGCTGTTCACAGCGGCCTAGTCGAAAACTGAATTTTTTAGAAAAGTATGATTTCAATGTTGCCATGGTCTCTGGGGAAAAATCTCATCAGATGCCATATTCGTGTTCATTATTTCCATGTCACATATTTCCCTGAGTCCAATACATATTGCGATGTTGAGCTCAGCTGCAGTCTCAGTGCAGTTGATTAGTGCAATAGAAATTTACTGCTGGCTCTGTTAATCTGTTTTGCCAATAAATATGTTATGGTATGTCTGTATGTATCTAATTACACATTCTGGAAATTCTTACCAAATTACTGCCCTGTTCTTATTTTCTAGTCTGTGATTGGGGGCCAAGAATACTTTTACATACAACTTGACTCCATTGTAGATATGGCCTTTATTTCACAAGTTACCAAGTTGCCATTTATCTCTGAAAGTTTCATACATCTCTTCTGCAAACAACTCTCGGTGGAAATTCCATGACAAGTTTTTCAACAATATTTTTTGCACAGCATGCTGCACTCTTTGAGATATGGAAGCTTTGACAAAATACTAATGTCATTTGTTAGATTTTTTTTATTGCCCATTTTATCAAATTCTCCTAAGCCTTTCAGGAATGAAATTCAGAATTTTAAATTATTAAAAAAAAGTTCTGAGTGTAGGTGTGCAAAGAAGCCTTAAGTTCTGAAAAATAATCACCTATTCTATGTGTATTGTCTGTCTCTAAAGCTTGTAGATGTGCTGTTATTATGTTATTTTAATGTTTATTCTCTCTGGTTCTGAGAATGGTCATCATTATATTGCGCAGTTGTGTCAAGTGAATCTACAATTTATTTCCTAATTCCAGAGTTATGATTATTATAAATCAAAAAAGAGAGAGCCAAATTACTACTACGGGGTGCCAGTTAATTTTTGCATAACAGATGCTGCAAAAAACTAAATAGAAAGGCTGCCATATGACAGCAGTTATCAATATTGACAGGAACAGGATGTGGAATGGGCCTCTGACTAGGTAACAAAGGGCAGAAGTATTGAAGTGGTTTGAAGCAAGGCTATATATTCTTTGGACCAGGGGAGTCCAACTTTGAGACCAGAAGATTTCAACTCCAAGAGTTCCCCATGTTGGCAAAGCAAAATTGCCAAGGTTGGAACCTCTGTTGAACATATTTGTTCTAACTTCTAAATTTGTATTAATTTCAGTGGTGTTTCAGCAGGCAGAGATGGACTCAAAATTACATACTGTATCACACTTGTATTAAATATGTGAATTGGAAACATTGCTATCGATGCCAAGGAAATGAAATGGAGTCTAATTTCAGAAGCTCCATTTTGATCCCACCTTGCCATTTCTTTAGTATGGTTTATTATTATATATATAGATTATACTTAAAAACAAAACAAAACCAATTTCATTGTATTTAAGTACAATGGCAATAAAGATTATACTATTGCCCAGAAAATGTGCATAAGATTACAGGTAAATCCAATTATACTTCATCTCTAACTGGAACAAAATCTACAGATTCAATTGCATGTATACATCTTCCTGTCATGTTATTTTCATTTCCACTCTGTGTTTAAATTTAAATTATATGTTTTCTGGAAGAAACAGCCTTAGAATGTGCAGACATTCTGTAAGTCATGTGCTGCTACAAATAAATCCTCTTTCATGTTATTGCCAAGTGGCAATTGGCACAATATGGCCTGGATGGGAATATAGGTACTGAAGTTATTTCTTTATGGTAACTCAGTTCCAAGTTGGTTAAACTTTGTAGCTAAGAATAGCACCCTGTGCCTTGCTTAGCATTGTTATTTTAGGACAGGAATATTATGGCACCTCAACCAAAGATCTAACTGCTATGTTGTGCAATGATTGTACTTTTTGACCGGTGTCCTACATAGACCCCAAAACAGTAAACCAGTCTTGACATTTCAGTGCTTGAATCGTAATAGCAATACTGTCTTGTCTATATAATGAGCTTTCCTACTCTTAAAGTAATTCCAATCTCTAATGGTGCAGTGATCAAAGTTTTGATTTAAGACTAGAGAAACCCAGATTTAAGTCAACCTTCAGCGATGGAAATTCACTGGGTGACTTTTCTATCAATCAAACTTATCTCAGAGGGATGTTTGATGAAAGGTGTTGGTGCCTCAGAGACAATCTTGATTATGCTAACCATGGTGATGGAATCTCCAAAACATCAATTTGGAACACTACCCCATCTCAAGCAAATAATTTCCCACTCCTTTTGAGGCATTTTTTTCTAGCAATTTTAAATGAATGATTTGGGTGACACTGCTCAAAAGGAAAGGAGGGAGGGAGGAGGGAGGCAGGGAGAGAGAGAGAGAGAGAAGAAAATAAAATAAATCATTGACATATATATATATTAGTTCTAAAGTATGGTTTTAATTACTTAATAGCAAAATACACACATTTAGGAATTATAGAATTTTCCACAAGTTAAGAGAGAGGAAAAGAGAGAAATGCAAAACACTGTCCTTTTCAACTCAATGACAAAATATCCAATAAGTTTAAAGAAATCGTAATTTATTTTCAACTCATAAAACTAAGAGGAATATAAGTTCAATACTCATTACTTATGATTGCACAGTAATTTAATTATTCATGTGCAAAAGGATCACATTGAAAAGATCAATGATTCAGAGAATGTTTTCAATAATAATGCTCTTTTGGAGACGCATCAAGAAAACGTAATACCAGCATACCTATCTACTAGTTTGTCAATAGAGCTGCATAAGAATAGCATTTGGCGTATTCTAAAGCATGCGCTACTTCCAGTTGATTCATGGCTTTATTCCATGCTTCCATTATTCTTTACTGACATGTCTTAATTATTGTAATGCATTACACAATATTAGAATGTATATTAGAATTATAAAGTATAATTAGCTTAATTATACACCACAGCATGCTTTGGGGTCCTTGGTTGGGAAACCTGTGCCATATTCTTGTCCCATACAATTTGTGGTTTGTTGCTCATCCCTAGATTACCATCATTATCTTTGCGAACACAGTCATCCCCATATTTTTCTATGCTTGGACAGATGTCATAGCCATTCCCTTGGTCCCTGTGCAACAGCAGCTTTGTCATGTGAAATGCAGAATGGATGTGCAAGGAGGAGAGGAAACAGGGGTTTTCAATGAGACAGAGTTTGAAATAACACAAGCAAATAAGCAAAGCAGATGAGGGAATGGTACAACTATAATATTCATGATTTTTTTAAAACAGTTTGTTAAAATCAAGGCTTCACTCTTCCAATCCATAATGTGTTTTGATTTGGATTTAAAAGGATGAGTGATAATCAGTTCTCAAATTGTACGTTGTAATCCATGGGAGGCACAAGTCACTTAGTGGAGGGGAGGATGGTACCTTAAAAAAAAGTGGGGATGCTGAAATCACTCTTGTTTTACCTGAGCAAGAATTCTTCTGCTTTATCCCTTTCTTTTGATTTATAAAACTGCAAAGGTTGTAAATATGATGATTGGTCACAAAGTTACTTTTTCACCCCAGTCATAATTGCAAATGGTCACCAAATGAAGCGGTCCTTAAATGAGGATTAACCCTGAAGTTTTTGTTTAATTGTTCACTGTTTTGAGCTTTCTCCTGTTCAGGGTTTTTACATTCTACAATGTCACTGTAATTTTGCTGTTGCAATGTTTGATTTTCTTTTCCCATAGGGCAATATCAGTAACAATACACATCCTGAAGGCTTTAATCTGGCCATGTTGTAAACACGATTAGTACACTGAGAGAAGCTCAGCAATTCTTCCATAGCACATTGTGTGTCATTCGATTTGAGGAGGCCCAACATCTGGCACTGTATCATCAATCATGCAGTTTATATTTTCTATCCGTGATATTTTCTTGGTAAAAATGCAGGAGTTGTTTACCAATATCTTATCCTGTGCTGTATGATTAGACGCCTTTGTCATTGTCACTAAAATGATTATCTGCCTCCATCATCTTATGTTGCTTCTGACTAATATAGGAACTTGCTTGCTTGGCTGGATAGCTGGCATGACTTTCACACTTGGTAGACCATGCTAGAAATATATACTCCTGTAATACACTCCTGGTGTTCTTTGTTCATTCCTTTCAGAAACATTTGTCCCTTCATCCCCAGACCACAATGAGGCACCTCAACAGGATCTTAGAGATCTCTCTATCCCTGAGGGCACAATTTTATTTTATAGTTTTATTTTATTTTATTTTTATTTTTAGGTAAAGTATCCTCTTAGTCTTAGCCACTAAGCCACCATGTCCCTTTTTATTTTATTTTATTTTATTATTCCCCACATTTATTATTTTCACAAATAACTCAAAGCAGCAAGCATATTTAGCACATCCTCCTCCTCCTATAGTATTTTCCTGACAAAAATAATTCTGGTGAGTTGGGCTGAGAGAGGGTGCCTGGCCAAGGTCACCCAGCCAGCTTTCATGCCTAAGGTGGGACTAGAATTTATAGTTCCCAATGAAGGGCAGCTACACTTGTACTTTTCTAGTCCAAGATGAAAATAGATTTTTCTGGATATCACCAGTTCAAGTGTGGCCTGTCTTGCTTGTTGAGCTTTACTTTCTTCTAAACAACTCCCTGTACCTTCATCAAATCAGTAGTTGTTGCCCTCTAGCTCTCTCATTTCTGCGGTTCCACCACAAAAGCGCGTAGGACAAAATCGCGCTCGACAAAAGCGCGCTGTGACGTCATCACAGCGCGACGAAAAAGATCGAAAAAATGTAAAAATAAAGCTAAAACCTTCCCCTAACCCCCCCAAACCTAACCCTAAACCTAACCCTAACCCTAACTCTTAACCTAACCCTAAACCTAACCCTAAACCTAACCGTTAAAGTAACGAAAAACGTAACGCTAACCCTTATCCTAACCCTAACGCTAACGCTAACGCTCTAAAGCTAACCCTAACCCTTACCCTTACCCTAACCCTAACCCTAACCCTAACCCTTACCTTTATGTGAATCGGCTTGCTTTAATTTAATTTTTATTAATTTTTATTTGAATTTTTCGATCTTTTTCGTCGCGCTGTGATGACGTCAAAGGCGCGATTTTGTCGATCGCGCTTTTGTCGTCCGCGCTTTTGACGGGTCACGATTTCTGCTACTGCTACTGTTGAGTAATAAGAGCCTAGTAGCAGGAGTGAAATTCTGACGGGTTCTGAAGAACTGGTAGCGGAAATTTTGAATAGTTTGGAGAACCAGAAAATACCACCTCTGGCTGGCCTTAGAATGGGGAGGGAATAGAGATTTTGCAATATCCTTCCCCTGCCACGTCCATCAAGCCACACCCACAGAACCGTTAGTAAAAAGAATTGAATTTCACCACTGCCTAGTAGCGTAATCATTACAATTCTTGTATGCGAGTAGTTCTCAACTTATCACCACAATTGAGCCCATTTTTTGTTGCTAAGCAAGACAGTTACTAAATGAGCTTTGCCCTACTTTGCAACCTTTCTTTCTACAGTTGTTAAGTGAATCACTGAAGTTGTTAAGTTACTAGCACAGTTGTTAAATGATTCTTATTATATACTCAGCATAACAAGAATAGTCTGAGGCGATCCTATCTGGAACAACACTCTTTATTTATTAACTTCAACAATCTAATAAGAACAGAACCAAGAACTCCGGTTTGACAGCTATTTATAGTGCGGCTGTCAAACTGGCAACCAATCAGACAGCACTCGCTCCTGTTGACAACGCTCACGCGAATCAGCCAATCCTGGCACCCGCTGGTGTTGATTGACACTGCGTGGTCGCCATGGCTCGGACACAACAATTCTGGCTTCCCCATTGACTTTGCTTGTCAGAAGGTCACAAAAGGTGATCCCATGATTCTGCCAAGCATATGAATTTTGATCACATGACCCATGACTGCAAGGGTCGTACATATGAAAAATGGTCATAAGCCACTTTTTTCAGTGCTGTTGTAATTTTGAATGGTCACTAGATGAATTGTTGTAAGTTGACAACTACCTGAAACAAGTAGAATGCCCTTGGTTCAATGTCTTTTTTTACCCTGAGTGATTAACGTGTCCTCCACATTTTTGAAAGATAAGCCAAATGGTGCAATCTTTCATTAAGTGACTGGCCTGAAGGCCTTCATCTACTGCTCCAAGTGAAGTGCTATACTGAGGTCAGGGTAGTTTGTGATGGAGGCTTAAAGGAGGAGCTAAAACCATTTGGACCAGGGGTGTTATTGACTTATCTTCCCTACTGGTTCACAAATATGAGTGCAAGCACGTGTCACCTCTGTGCATGCACACAGCCTTTCACGCATGGACTTTTTGCCAAAAAAGCGCCTAAATGGGATTCTGTAGAGCTGGGGAGGATGGGTGGGACCACCCACAATTTCCGCTACTGGTTTGGGCAAACTGATCCAAACTGGTAAAATACCACCTCTGGTTTGGACCAAACATGAATATATTTTGTGGAAATGTTTACCAGGAACAGCCTCTGGGAGAATAGTTATTTTGAGGTTTTGGAAGATCCAAACCTGAGGTTCCAGAATTTTCAGCAAAATTCTGAATCTCTTATAGTGTGATTTTAGATTTCTCACAAGAATTTATAGCTATTGATAGGTACAGTAAATAAATTTGGTTTTGTGACTAATGATCATATGATATACTTAGCCTGATGAAACATGTACACCAAGTGAAAGTATCCTGGGTATCCTGATATGTACATGCCAGGATACCCAGAATATTGGACAAGGTTAAAATGAATAAAATTTAGCATGTTGTACAAATACAGGCATTTGTTCTTAAGGTGTATATAATCTGAGGGACAGTAATTGTAGGAAACTTTCTTGAAGATGTGTAATTAGGCTTCATAGCACATTTCCTTAATTTTTTTCCTGGGTGAGGGTTATATTCTGGTGTGGTCTGATCTGCACAAAGTTCTAAACCAAACTGGATGGATTAACATACAAAGTCTAAAACAAACAAACCACAGTGTGGCTGACTCTGTGAGAGCAAGGGCTATTGACAGACAGAAATGGTTGGTTTGCCTTGTGGTGTATCTGTTTTGGAAACAAAAATTATTAGTCCTGGGTTAGTTTTTAGTTGTGGTCATCCTATGTGGCATTGGGTGTGTGAAGAGGGATGGAAAAAAATAGAGGTCAATGTGGGTGGCCATTTTTTCTGCCTAAGGAACAAATACAGAAGAAAAAAAAACCAAAAGATTCAAGTCCCATATTTACTTCTGAGAAAATTGGTTTTAATTCCTTGTGTATTTTACTATTGCTTTGAAACTGTGTTTGAGTTGCTAAACTTCTGTCCTTTATATTGATGAATGCTTAATTTTCAATAATTACGTAGCACACAGGTTCAAATAGGCAATTTCCATGCTGTAAATAGTGTGGTTTAGTGGTTAACATGAGTTATCCTGGGGCAGCTTACTGAGTGACTTTGTGACAGTTGTGCAGACAGTAAGGAAGATGGTCTTGATAGAGAAAAGCTGGAGCCATTGTCTAGACAAAGGTGGGGGGCGGGTTCAAAGCATTTTTTTAAAAGTCCAATGCAACAGGATAACATTTGGAAGTGACTCAGGCAGATGCCTCCCTGATTCACTGGAGTATAAGAAGTGGGAGAAGGTACAGCCCAATCAGACTTGCTATTGGCTAGAATCGATTATAGTCAATCTAGTTTTAGCCTTAGTGAAGGTCATTTCCCGGTCTGCCCTATCTAGTGGGGCTGACAGTCATTTTCTCTCAGTTCAGCTGATGTCACAGGATTGTTGTTGTGAGAAATAATGACAAGATTATTACTTTTGCTCCTGTTTTTTTAAAATCTGTACACAGGTTAAGAGCACTATGACCAATCCTTCTGTTTTCAAATTCAAGATGAAGAGAGAGAGAAGGAAGAAATGGTTGCTGAGCTCTTACATGGCATGGAAGATTGTGGAATCAATCATGGTTTAGAGATTAAAAGCGGGCAAGGGAGTGAATGTGAATGAACGAGCATCTGCTCTTTCTCCCAAAGTTGCCATAATAATAATTAAAAAAAAAAACAGTTACAATTCCAGGCTAGATTTACACTTTCAAAAGTCTCTCCCTTTTTTTTAGGGAGAATGTAAGAATATATTTTATGTTATGTACCACCAATAAGGACACCCAGCACTGCCCAGCTCTACGTGGGGGCTGAAACGTTTTGCCAAAGAGCCCAACCTCTTACAAAAATGATTAAAGAACCTTCCCTTATCTCATCCTGACAAAATTCATGAAGGGGAACACTCCCCTCCCCATTTTAGGTCATTTTCCCAGAGGGCTACTGTTGAATACACTTGGCAGAGAAACAAGAAACTTTGAAAGACAAACATGTTTGACAGATTATTCCAATATTAATGGCACCTGTTCATTGCAGCTGAAAGTTGTAGAACCCTTTTTTAATCCAAGCATGGCATAAAAACTATAATTAATGATAACAAGCATTCAGATTTTTGATAGTGATATGGAGACTTGTTAAACTGGAAAAAGAACATTAAAAAAAAGAATTTAGCTGCTTTATGATTAAGAAAATTATTCTTATATGCATGTATCCAAAAATTGGTTAACATTTCATTATTAGTCTAGCTGGAACACACTTTAAATAATTACATTAATTATTGCTATTCATTCAATAATACATTCTTTGGACCCATTAGTCCTTGCTCTGAGAACATTTAAAAAAATTAAATTAAGAAACTGGCATATGCAAATTAATTCAGGGCAAAACTCCAGATTGAACATTTTCTTTTTAAAAAATATATTTTTATTATTTACATATAAGTCTATTGAACACAGTGTGATTGTCCTGGCATTTCACTTGCCATAAAAACCAAAGTGAAAACAAATAACATATATACTACTTAAACAGCTAGTGTTGTACAATTATTTTTGACCATCATATTCATTCTAATACCACGATGCATATATAGTATCTCATTCCAGGTCCTCCTACTTCGGACTTCCACCTCGTGCTTCTAACCATTGATAGAATCTGATCCATGTGTCATAATATTCTGTCTCTCATTTGTCCTTTATTTTTAACGTTAGTCTATCCATTTCTGCACAGACTAGTATCTTCCTTATTGTCTTCTTTGAAGGGGTGTTTTCACTCTTCCATTGCTGTGCCTACACCATTCTTGCTCAGGTCAGGAGCATGCAAGCAGATTGAGCATTTTCTAATTCCCTGAATGAAAGGTAAAGAGAAACTCAATTCCTGATATCTATATAGGCATAATACAGAATGATACACCATTGATTTCCTCTTCAAGATGAGCTAGAGATACTTTCCAATTTTGCCTATACACCTGGAATTTCCTACTGATTTCCCAATTACAGTATATACTAATGACGTCTTGACTATTTAGTTTTTTTTTCTAGATGAATCAATATTGGCTAGAAGATGTTACTTATTGGAAACATATAACAATATCTCATAACTCTGGGTAAAATTAGGCCTTTCTTGAACAATATGTTAAGTAATAAGTATAACTGAACAATTGTTCATTTGTGCACATCTTTGCTCTTCTATTACTTTACTATTGTGCCTAAATCACCGTAGCATAGTGATGGCAAACCTATAGCACACATGCCCGAAGTGGCATGCAGAGTCATGTTGCCTGGCACGTGTGGTGTCACCCATCCCTCTTCCGGGTTTCTGGTACACATGTATACATGATGATTATCTGGGCTTTGTGCATGTGGCAGTGCCAGAAACTGGCCTTCTGTTTTCCAGCATGAGCATGCATGCCTGCCAGCTGATCATCGCACACACATGTGCGCCAGTAACCGGAAGACTAGGTGGCCACTGCGCATGCATGCGCTGGAAACCCGAAGTTCATTTTCCAGCATGCTCATGCCCCCTTGGCAGCTTCTCTTCCAGGTTGTGTCCCAGACAAACACACAGAGTGTGTGCAAAGCACACGTGCACGCTCCCTTTTCGGCACTTGATGCCGAAAAGGTTTGCCATCACTTTCCTAGCAATATGTTCCTTGATTTCACTGAAAAAATATGATGTTCAAGAGAAAGCATCGGCTTACATACTGTGTGTGTGTGATCATTTCATTTTCACAGGAAAGGAACTACTTCTTTAGAAGACATGCCATAGTAGGAAGTGGAATAATATTTCTTTTTCTTTAGGCTCCTATGTAAACTTCTCTGGGTAATGGCTTGGATGGCTCCTGCAGCCTCCCCATTCTCGTCCTTACCCCCCCCAAAAATAAAAAAAATTGAAAGAGTGGAAAGCTTTTTTGAAGCATAGCTCAAAATTCAAAGTGGAGTTTTAGACAATAGTCATTTTTAATGTCTCAGGAAAGGCAAAATATGAAATGACTGCAGGGGAGTCATCATGTTAACTGCATTTAATTAAATCAAAACAAATTTAATTTAGGTTAATCTTGCTCCACCAATTTCTATGGCCCAGCTCAGTTGTTGAAATGCACCTCCAGGTATGTCTTTTGATGACTTTCTCTCCCTGGATCACATCATTTAGGTCCTGATTTTTTTCCCCTTTTGGTTTTGATGTGCCAAATGAACCAGATCCAGCACCGTCTATGACCAAGGCTGTTACTAGTTGATTTATACCCTTTGGTCTTTTCTCTCAACGTTTCCCCTTTCTCCAGAAAGACCCTCTCATTCTCAGAACTCATGCCAAAAGTCCTTCAAGATCTGCATCTGATAAAATCACATTGTGGGAAGCTTGAATGCACCTGGCTTCCAGACCTGGTTGTGTGAATACTAATGACAAAAAGAAAAGGAGAAGAAAAAGAGAGAAGAATTGAACATTTATTTCAGAGAAGATGGCTGCCATCCAACAATGTGTTGTACTTGTCAAGTGTGTCTGACTGAAGTCCTTTATTATCATATGCTGTTGAAATGACTTGCTTGGAAGGGACGTGGATCATTAATAAATGGGATGAATTGCTCTTTGTTCTTTGTGACTGCACCTTAGAATGTTCTTCTCTGCATTGCACATTCCAGTGTCCATTCACACTTCATTACCTGGTTGATAATTACGTTATTAGATCACTAGAAAGAACTTGGGATAGGAGCAAGAAATCTTTCTGAAAAATTCCCAAGAGAATGAATAGCAATGGCCAATCTCCATGCACTGGTAATTACTGGCATGAATGTTGACTTGCCAAAAATTATAATTCCTTTCTACCTTGTCAGTTTTGTAAACTGGTTAATCTCTATGTGCAGTGTGACATGAGTGAAGTATAAAATAAAATAGGTATAGGATGAATTGTTGGAAAAGTTTAATTCCATAACATTCAGATACCATAAGGAAGGCTGAGCACCAAAGAATTGAGGTCTTTGAACTAAGGTGCTGGAGAAGACTCCTGTGAGTCCCTTGGATTGCAAGGTGATCAAACCAGTCAGTCAGCTCAACCCTGACTGCCCTTTAGATGGCCAGATCCTGATGATGAAACTCAAATACTTTGGCCACCTAATGATAAGGAAGGACTTACTGGAGAAGAGCCTCATGCTGGAAATGATTGAGGGCAAAGGAAGAAAGGGACCACAGAGAATGAGGTGGCTGGATAGAGTATCTGAAGCAGTTGGTTGAGCTGGGGGATGGTAGAGAACAGGAAGGCCTGGAGGAACATTGTCCATGGGGTCGTGATGGGTCAGACATGACTTTCCCGACTATCAGCAAACATTCAGATTCTTTTGTACATTTGACATTCTGCAGTATACTTGCATATTTAAAGAAGTTAAGATGTCACAGAGGTAAAGTCAGAGAGTGTTTTTGAGACATAGTACATGTAGTGTCTATGAAGAACATTTACCTATGACATGTTTTAGGCAAAAATCTGGTTTGTACTTGATGAAGTGGGCCTTCATGTTACATTTGTTTTTATCTAATAATGGATCTCCAATGGTAGAGGCATAGATACTGTTGAGTTGGGTGCTCTATTAAGGCAAATGTAAAGCATGTAATGTGCGTGGCTGCCTGTGAAAAAATATCTTCTTCAATAGTGGACAATTGTACATATCCAAATCCTTTTAGGTAGTTTCTTGGCTCTTTCAGTTGTCTCACCAAATTTTGGTTGCTGAAATTTAACATTGTAGATTCTTGTTATTTTAACAAAGGAAGCGGCAGAACTAAAATATTCTCCCTAAAATAATCTTAAGGTTTTTTTAAAAAGCAGCCAAATGATCATACCTCCCTCTTAATATATAAAAGAAATGGAACATTTTTGAGAGATGGCTCCACTACTGTCTGTTATCTTCCCAGTCTTGTGCTCTTCCATCTCCCATTAATGTTAACTGTACGTATGTTCCACACCATCAAAAAGTAGTATTTGTATTCTATCAGCATGGATTTTCTAATTGCAGTGCAGCAAACTACTCAATGGTAAAAGTTGTCCTTACTAAAGGTGATGGCTGGAGAACATGACTGATGTGGACATGATTTTGAAGATGGTAAGGACATACTGGGGGCGTACCAGTCATAACCCACCACTGATGTGTGCACTTTCGGCACACAACGACAAAAAGGTTAGCCATAACTGTCCTATTCAAATAGATCACCTGAAGAATGGAACTCCCATTCAGGCACACTAATTCATGGGAAGAAGGGGGGCAGAGTTATTGACAAATACACATTTACTTGGCAACCTGAACTGCACTTCTATTAAAGAGCAGGCAAGAAAAGACAAGAATGGCCCCTAATAGCCATTCTTGATGTTTCCAATCTCCAGATACTTCCCCTGGCCTGCTGGTTAGGATAGCCAGTCTTGCTCCACAGTCCCATTCTTTGTCTTGCAACAGGTAGATGCCAGTCACTGAACCTGACATTAATCTTGAAAATATAAAATATTAAGTGTCAATTGTATGCCGCATATTAATAAAATGAATAAAAGGAAAGCAAGAGAGGCAGTGACGGTATGCCTTTCAATTGCTCAACCTTCCACAATTTCTTCCTATTTCTTCTAAAGGTATATAGCCATAAATGAACTAATCACAACTTTTACTGAGTAGGACTGGTTATTAATTACAATATCCTTATGATTCCTGTGATGCTTTTTAATTGTGACTAAAGGGGTAAAAATTAGAAGGCGTGTACAGTATTAACTAGCCATGGTCTCACTCAGATCATTTTTTGCACATCTTAGTCTTGAGAAGTACTTTTGATTAAATGCCCAGGGGAGAATGATATATTCTCTGACATTCACAAGAGAGCCGAGGCACTAAAATTGTACCCACACTATTTTTAGAAATAAAAGGAAAATGGAACAATTTAATGTAATCTCTGTTGTTAACATTCCTCTGATATTTTTCTGGAATGTTTGATAGGGTTTCTAAGCTCATGTTGTTTTTGTGCAGTTATTTGAGTAGATTTAGAAGCTGAATAGCAACAGAAAGTTGTGAGCATTTGAATACAAACAACATTGTCATAGACTGAAGCCTTTCTGACATATTAAAGTAGTTCTAACAAAACTGTAGGTCAGGAAAATATTTTTTTTTCATCCATATTGTCTTTTAGTGATAAGGCTGTTATTAATTTAAATTTCAGCTAAATGTTTTTTATCTCATGCAATTAGTTTTGTAAGATAGTGTACTCACCAGTGATGGGTTCCTACTGGTTCGGACCAGTTTGGCAGAACTGGTAGTGGTTTGGCGGCCTGGGTCACTGGAACCGACAGCAACCCAGGCATGCCACGCCCCAAACCGGTTCCCCTCTGCCATCTTGTTTTTTAGTTCTGTGCATGCGCAGAACAAATTTAATTGCACTGCACATGCGTGCACAGTGCGCATCAAGCATGCATATGCGAACATGCACACTAGCGAACCAGCAGTAGTGCCTGCCAGAAGCCACCCCTGATACTCACCTTGTAAAGATCTCTTTGGGGCGGTTTCTGAAGAGGGGGAATCAGAAAAATCAACTCAGTGGATAGGAATCTTACTCATTATTTTTGCATGTGTCATACATGCAACATACTTAAATAAAAGTTGGGACTTCACGAAGTCAGGGCTGTCATCTTTACTTTTTTGTGTGGATGTCCCTGAGTATCTTTACAACTTCTACAACAGTTCAGCAAAACTAAAAATAAATAACCCTAGCTAAGTTGAATTCTTCTATGTCTGATGCAAAATCATAGCCCATTAGCTCCTACTGCTTAAATGAAGTGGTCAAAGAAATCACCTACACCCAGAGATAGTATTCATCAGGTTCTGACCAATTCTGAAGAACTGGTAGTGGAAATTTTGAGTAGTTTAGAGAACCAGTAAATACCACCTCTGAATGGCCCTGCACCCTCTATTCTCTGCCTCCCGAGTCCCAGCTGATCGGGAGGGAATGGGAATTTTGCAGTATCCTTCCCCTGACACGCCCACCAAGCCATGCCATGCCCACCAAGCCACACCCACAGAACCAGTAGTAAAAGTTTTTGAATCCCACCACTGCCTACACCCTGAAAAAAAACAGTGGGAGAAAAACCCAAAAGGATGTTATAAATAAACTTCTCCTGGAATACTCTGGAATGAAACAGAACAGCAGCATATCAAAAAAAAAAAACTTTGTATGGAAGCAGCTCAACTTCATACCAACTGTTTTTTTTCCAAAATGAAAACTTACAGCAGGGGGGAAAATGGCAGAGACAGAAGACAGATCTCTAGCAAAAAATGGATCTTTGGCCAGGGTGTGGCGTGGCATTGTGATCCAAAGAAAAGACTGAAAGAGCAGATGGTCTCAGCCTATGATCTTCTCCCTTCAACCCTGTTGGGGTGTTGTGTTTGGCAGTCAGTGGGAAGTCACATTATTTGCAGTTTTTAGGTTTCCAGAGAGAGAGGGCCCCAAAGAAGAAACAAGCAAACATCTCATGAAGGACATGGGGTCACTCCAAAAATTCACAGAAGCATCATCAGAAAAGGTTGGCATGCAGCCATGTATAACATTTAAAAGAACAGAAAAATAGGCTGCTGCTTTTTTGACCCAATTCACCTACTCCTTATTAAACTTTTAAACAAACTTAAAAACCTGACTTTTTCAAAGGCCATCTGGGGACATAATGGCATGCCATTCATTTCATTCCCTGGAGTGTAAGCACGTTAAGTTGGACATTATTTACTTTTTCTGGTGTTTGTTTTCTCTACTGTGTTTGGGGTCTTTGTAAGCTGCTGAGAGCCAGTGGACTGGAGTAGGATGTAAACTGGATAATAAATATATTAATACAGGGTTGACTGTGACAGAAAGGACAGTTTTCTTATAACATAGAATGCACATCAGTGCAGAAATCAATTTTTTCCCCACCAGTTCTGTGGGTGTGGCTTGTGCAGGGTGTCATGTGATTGGGTGGACGTAGCCAACATTTTTTCACTTTTTAAACCATTTTTTTCCTGCCTATTTACCCAAATTGAAAAAAAGTGAAAAAAAAGAGCTTCCGACAATCACACGGATTATTCTGTGAGCTGCACAATTGTGGGAAGCTTCACTTTTTAAAGCTTCACTTTTTAAAGCATTTTTTTCCTGCTGGTTCGCCTAAACCGGCAGGAAAAAATGCTTTAAAAAGCGGAAAAAAAGATTCTGGCGATCGGGCGGTTCACAGCTGAGCTGCGTGATCCTCAGAAGCTTTTTTTTTACTACCAGTTTGCAGAACGAAGGACAATTGTCCCTAACGGTTCAGCCAAACCAGGTCGAACTGGGAGGCTTTCACCTCTGATGCACATGTTTTGAAAAGAACAGGGAAAGCCTTATCCCCTTGCCCATGGGAAGTTGACATTTCTGTCCCACAAGACATCAGTTCATTAGTCCTACATGAAATGGAATTCGAAGTTAAATTGTACAAACGATGGGCAAATAATAGAAAAAAATTATATATGTCTACTAACACTTGAAACAAAAGAAAAATGGGTTAACGATCGCATGATAAAAGATTGCACTAATGGCTATTAATTTGGAATATGATATATAGGCAGATACTTGACAGGGTATGTGGGTAATTGCTATTTAAATTTACACTGTCACAATTTAAAAGAATTATTTAAATAAAATGAAATTTTGGTATGACACTAAAAGAATTATCAGCATGAATGAAAGTATTTCCAACTAAGACAGAAAAAGTAAAATAACATGAGGGACATTTTGTCATGGGTTCCAGACTTGTGAGAAACTAAGAAAATTTGATATTAATTCGTGATAATGCAAAATATTTTAAAGATAAATATTCTGAAGAAACCAGAATTCTTTTTAATCAGAATTTATGGATAATTTATATCCATAATTATCTAATTCTCTAATTAAATGAATTAGAAAAAACTAATGGAAGATTGATTTTTTTGTATATGATAACAGTAGCAAATAAGTATATGTTCAACAATGGAGAAATAAGTATATGTTCAACAATGGAAAAATAAATATATGTTCGACAATGGAAAAATAAGTATATGTTCAACAATGGAAAAATAAGTATATGTTCAACAATGGAAAAATAAGTATATGTTCAACAATGGAAGAATAATGAAATTTTCTCAGCGGAATGAATTATGAAAATGTCAGAATTCAGCAAAATACCAAAGTTTTCTGAAGGGCTGGAAACTTCATATGGACTCTGCTGAAAAAATGATACAAATTGATGAATTTGAGGATTAAAAGTAATGCTAGTGGTTGAAGAAATTTGTATAGCTTCTAAAAAGATAATAGACTGTAAGATTGTAATATGTGGAAGAGAAGGTCGGGAGCTATTATATTTCATTACTTTATTTAATAAATAAATGTACTATTTAAAATAAATATAATAGATTGTTTTCTTTATTTTCTTGTACCCTTTTCTACTTTTATTTTTCTTTAGATTTGTATTTCCTATAAAATTGTTAATAAATATAAATAAAAGAGAGAGAGATCAGTTAATTAGTACTATGATAGACTGCTTAAATTTCACCCTTGAAACAATTTTAATACTACTCATCGTACCAGCATTCAAAGGTCAGAAACCACATAAAAGGTCTCCCGTTTAAATCCCAAAGTTCCATGAAACATATGTCATCTCCCTGCATATGGATCTAATTATGCTAAATAAATATTTGCTTAGCAGCCACAAGACAGCAAAAACAGTATTGTTACACATTTAGATGTCTGTCACTCTGTTAGCACTTGAGATTGTATAAAAGCATGCATAGAAGCGTCCGGGCAGGTAGGCAGAGTCTTCTGCCACCGTTACTATAGTACCGATAGTACTATATTCACTGTTGTGAAAAAAACAGCAGCCACAAATCCCCATCTTTTTTGTCCATTCATTTCCGAAGTGCTCCTGCCACTAGGAAGCAACTCCACAATCTGTCTGACGAAACTGAAGGAGAAAAAAGATCAAATGAAGCTCCATAGTTGCTGTGCTTTATTGCTTCAGAGAATTTCCTGGGCAGAAGGATACTCAACCATAATTAATTGCACTCCAAGACTACAGCCAATAAACCAAGAAAATGCTAGTATCCATTGTAGAAGGTAGGCTTTCTCAGATGAATTGAATTCTGGGAATGCCATATGTGACATTATGTATAATGTTTCCTGAAAGCAGATCTGAAGCAGTACTTACATACTGTGCCTCAGGGGTGAAATCCAGAGAACCGATAGTGGAAATTTTGAGTAATTTGGAGAACCAGCAAATACCAAGTCTGACTGGCCCCAGAGTGGGGTGGGAATGGAGATTTTGCAATATCCTTCCCCCAGGAGTGGGGAGGGAATGGGGATTTTGCAGTATCCTTCCCCTGCCACACCCACCAGTAAAAAAAAATGAATTTCACCACTGCTATGCCTGCCCCGAGCAGAAAAGATATCAACAATTGCAAGTAGATGGCATCTGAGAGCCTTCTTCCATACTTCAAATGATTTTAACGTTTATGGATTTCTATTGCCTAATAATTCTGTTGCAGCTTTAGGTTTACTCTAAAGATGTTAGGAGCACAGGCAGTGAACTGTCAAGGTATATTCATTATTTCACACGGCATTTCAAAATACAGCTACATACCTCACCAGCCACCAAATCCTTTCCAAACAGTTGCTTCACGTTGTCATCGGCTATTTTGCTAACCAGATTGATTTTATGCAGGGGATGTCGAAATCTTTAATCTTCCCCTGTTAAGGCATTATTCAGTGGCCAAAGATGTCCAAGGACAAAAAAGTCATTATGTCCACTGTAGCGATGCAGTTGAAGTCCTCTCTCCTTTCTATGTGTCTCAAGACCATATGCCTGCCCACACGGGACATACGGGGTTGCACAGTTGTCATCACATCTTGACTATTTAAATCACCATACCATGGCTGCACAAATCTGAGGACCCCTTTAAGGTTTTCTATATTTCTTTTCCCCCAGTGAACAGCGGATACATAGGAGCCCTCTATTGTTAAAAAATAGTTATTAAATTTATATGCCACCCATCTCACTATCTCAAGCAATTATATGCCCCAGAAGAGTAATATTTCTGCAGGCTGGGTTTATTGAAGGAGTTTCCTTTCCTCTCCTCTCCTTTCTTCCCCTCCCCTCCTCCCTCCCTACTCCTTCCCTCCTCTCCTCTCCTTCCCTCCTCTCCTCTCCTTCCTTCCTCTCTTCTCCTCTCCTCCCCTCTCACATATATTCTTCCTTGAGATAGTAGGATTGATATCAGGGGTGGGTTCTGGCTTCTGCCACCAGTTTACTCAGGGATGCACCATGTGTGCTCATTTGCACAGTCCTAAAATGCTTCTGTGCATGCGCAGAAGCCAAAATCAAGATTGTGCCACCTATGGCACCGCCGAGAGAACCGGTTCAGGAGCATGGCAAGCCAATGACCCAGGCCACCAAGTTACTACCTATTTGGCCGAATAGGTCCGAACTGGTAGGAACCCACCTCTGGTTGATATGGTCTGATAACCTGGCATTTGTTCAATGTAAGTAGTGTAAGAGCTTTAACTAAGCTGGAGAATTTATTTAATTTGAAAAGGTTTCCTATTCTCATAGTTAAATGATGCTTCTGCACATATGAAAACAGTTCTTTTCAGATGGACGTGCTCTTTTCAAAACCCAGCACAATCGAGAGGCCAAAACCTCAGAAATGGGTGGGGCGCACTTACTGGTTCACAATATTTTTTCCCCATAAACAAGGGGAAAAGGGTATGATTCCTTCCTCTCTTGATACTACAAACTGAATTTGAAACCATGCTGGAAGCTAACATTAAGTTGTGAATGCAATTCCCCGAGGCTTGTTTTATCACCATTAATTTTAGAAAAAGCAGCAGTGATTGCTTGGGGAAGAATGTTCTTGCACCCCCTGTTGCTACAGTAAGCATGACAGCCTTTTGCAATGGGCACACTGGTGATCTTTTATTCTGTTTCTAATAAGAAGAGAGTGAGAAACCTCCAGAACACAAGTGGGCAACTATGGCCCTCTTTATGACCTGTGGACTTCAACTCCCATAATTCCTAGCAAGCAAAGCATGTTAGCTCAAGAATTCTGAGAGCTGATGTCCACAGGTTGTAAAGGGGTCATAGTTGCCTCCAGAGGATAGTTGAAAATGTATCTTTTGATAAGGTATAGGTAAGAATTATTCTTCTAAGGAAGCAAAAATTAAAGTGAAGCAGCCCAGCCCACAGATGTACATCAGGGTCTTCCCTTGCTGCTGGCATTGGTACATCAGCCATTCATAGCTGCTGGGACTACATATATCTTAACAGAACTGGAGAGCAGAAGCTTGAAAAGCTACATGCAGTTAGTGTTTGCAAAGGCTCAGCCGCAAAGATGGCCTTGCAAATAGAATCGAGGCAGTGATGGGATTCAAATAATTTAACAATCAGTTCTCTGCCCTAATGACTGGCTGGGTGTGACCATGGTGGGCATGGCTAGGGGGTATGACACGCAGCACTCAGCCTCTTGCACACCCCTTGGAGCAAAAACAGGCCACAGGGGAGTGTGGCACAGGGGTGGGTGGGCATCCTTGTGCCCCATTTTACATCTAGAAGGCCTCCCTGCAGCCTCCTGGGAGAAAAAGTGGGCCACATGGGGGGGGGATGCCACACACTACATGCCCCATTTTGAGCCTAGTAAGCCTCCCTGCACTTACCTGGGAGGCAAAATGGGGCATGTGGGGACTCCTGGAAAGGGTGGAGCAGGAAGGGGCAGGGCCAGCCAGCAATATAACAACCAGTTTGTTCGAACTGGCCTGAACCGACTGAATCCCACTACTGAATGGAGGGTAGGAGGAGGTCAGGCGCAAAGAATGAACAGAGGTGTTTATTTATCAGTTGGGAGAGTAAGGCACAGCTTGACATTGAACTGCATTGCCATTGCTACAGGGTGATCATTTTATGTCGTCAGTTTAAAGCCAAGATTTTGTCTCTAATCTCTACCCTTCTCCTTGTATTTTCAAACTAGTATTTATCTTAGTTCATTGAACATAGTGGCAAGTTAGATATGAAAGAAGACATGGTTTATCTGGAGATTTCTGGCCTTAATGGGGCCTATTCTTGGGTCCCCCCCCCACAAGTTTTTGATCAGAGATGAGAGAATAATTACATATTTTTAAAAAAAGAAAAAAGCAGGAAATGGACAAATCAGCCAAGATTATTTTGTTTGTTAGCAAGGCTAAAAGAAATCATGGATTAGAATGATGGGTGGAAGTAGCACATATTATTATTATAGCCTGATTTGGGTAGATTAAACTGTGTGTGTGTGTGTGGGGGTAACATTGACAGAAACAAAACTAACTTTGTCTGAGTTGACATGGTTTCAAGCGCAGATGCACCACCCCAAATATGCATGTGAAGTTATGATTCATTCACCTTACTTTTTATTTTTTGAAAAATTCATTGTTTATAAGCCAGGGTTTGAGATTGTTTCAAGATGTGGTTATTCCCAGTGTTAGGCTTCGATTGTACTACATTCTTCAAATGAGCGATAGTGCACCTTGAAATTTATTTTGTGGGGGGGGGGCAAAAAGGAGGGTGTGAATGAGCCAAGTCAAGTCGGGCTCATTCTTATGCTGAAGAAAGGGAAGCCAACGTGTGAATGCAAATAAGGGGTGGGTCTTACTGGATGTAAGAACCCTCTCCCTTAGAATAAACAGACGTTGAAACTTGAGCATGTCTTCTTATTTTCCTTTTGCAAAATTTGATGTTTTTTTTTCAAAGCTTTAAGTTCAAGTATGAAAGGCCAAAAATAACATGCTGGGGTTTTGAATGGTTTGTATTTCCACTAAGATGGTCCACACCCATGAATGTTATTTGTGCTCTAAAGAAACTCTCATTTTCAGTTCAGATCTTGAGTTATCTAAGATTAAAACCCATAACTTTTTATACCTTAATATGCTTATTTTAACTTTACATCACTGTGGGCTCTTTTTTCCATCTGATTTGGGTGAATTCTCAACCGTACTGAATTTGAAAGGCAGAGGTAGTAATTAGTTGGTGGGTTAGTTCCTGAATAAGTGATTTTGTAGAACTTCATAATTTCCAGAAAGTACCGGTAGATGGTTTTCTAAAGAGCAACTTGGTTTTTGTATTTATTGACTGCCAGATAGTAAAAAGGAAGTATGGACAATAGGCCAGTTAAGTTTACATAATTATTACGTTGAGCCAGTGTGTTAACAACCTAATTGACAGACATTTTGTTAAAAAAAAAGGTGGGAGGACTGACAATTTTATGGGTATCAAGAGCAAATGTTAAGTAGAAACACACTTATCTTTACAAAATGCAGATTGTTTCCCCAAAGGCCTAAAGGAAAAGGAACAGGATTATTGCAAGAAGAGTAAACCTAGCAAGGAGGATATAAATGGGCAAGAAGAGAGACAGAGGAGAATGTCAAAGAATCAAGAGAAAATAATGTGAAAGTGAAGGAGCTGGCTGGGTGTCTTCAGTGGAATGCTTCTATAACTTTATATATTTTAGATCTCTAGAATAATAATTGCATTATTAGTTTCCTTCTGGGTCAGGGGTGGGTTGCTGCCAGTTTTACTATCAGTTCACAACCCATGCACATCAGGTGCACACTGCGCACACATGCACTGTTCAATGTAAATTGTTCTGTGCGCATGCTGAAATCCAAAATGGTGGTGTCCCAGCGAGGGAACCAGTTTGGGGGAAGGCCTGGTCACTGCTGATTTGCAACCCAGACCTGATTTCCACTACCGGTTTGACTGAACCGGGCTGAACTGGCAGCAATCCAGCTCTGTTCTGGATGCAATTCAAGGTTATTACCTTTAAAGCCCTGTATGGCTAGATTATCTGCGGCATCACCTTTGCCTAAAGAGATCTACCTGTCCTACCAGATTATATAGGATAGACATGCTCCTAGTCCCTTCCCTTAAAAATTACCACCTTATGGGAGCTGCCTTTCCCCTCCCCTATGAAAAGCCCTATCCCATTAGGTTTGGTTAGCTCCTACCCCCTTAGTCTTCCAAAAAGGCACTGAAGACTTGGCTTTTCCCCAGTTGCTGAGATAGGCAGAGATGACTAAACTTAACTGGATACCAAGTTTTTGTTTTAATGTTTATGATTGTAATAGTTTTAATTTTAATTTATTTTTTTAAAGCCAACACAGCTCTAGGCTGCATTAACAGAGAGATAGAATCAAGATCACATGAAGTATTAATACCACTTTATAATGCCTTGGTAAGACCACACTTGGAATACTGCATCCAGTTTTGGTTGCCATGATGTAAAAAAGATGTTGAGACTCTAGAACAGGGGTGTCAAACTTGTGTTGTCATGGCGGTGTCACATGGCATATTGGGACTTTTTTTCCTTTCACTAAACCAGGCGGGGGCGGAGCCAGCATGTGACGCATCTGACTTGCAGCCCACTGGTTTGACACCCCTGCTCTAGAAAGAGTAAGTTGGAACAATTAAGCAGTGGAAAAACTTGCCTCCAGAAGTTGTAAATGCTCCAACACTGGATGTTTTAAAGAAGAGATTGGACAACCAGTTGTCTGAAATGGTATAGGGTTCCTACCTGAGCAAGGGGTTGGACTAGAAGACCTCCAAGGTCCCTTCCAACTCTGTTATTCTGTTCTGTTAATATAGTTTTTAGGTTATTTTATTATACACATCATTTTAATTCTTTATTGGGAACTGCCTAGAATTTGATAAAAGATGGGTGGCTATATACATTTTTTTTTAAAAAAATGAAACATTTACTTAAAAATGTTTTAAAGAAATAACTATTCTTAGAAATAGAGTATATATACATTTCTTTCCTCATTCTTAATGGGTTGTAGACTTGCCCCAAAGATATGCTCTTGGTGGCCTGATGAATCCTATATCTGAGAGATAAAAGATAGAAATGAAAAAAATATGTTCATGTTAAGATAAAGTCCTTTTGCCCAAAGACTGTGACTGAAGATAGTGAAAAATCAAACAATTTAGGACATTAGAGTGCTCAGTGAACATTTGTATGCCTTTAAGGGAAGTGCAGTGTCTTCAAGGATTTTTCAAATTCTTAATCCAGGGAGAAAAATCTGTCCCTAGCAGCCTCATGTAGATGTTAAATAGAAGCGAAGAGAGCACCAACTCCAGTGATCCCTTCAATCATCATTAATGGGAATCAACCCCTATGGAAGGAGACAAGCCAGCAAAATGACTTGCCATCCACTTTCAATCTCTGAATTGATCCAGAAGGAAATCAAGTTATTCCATCGTCTTTCCCTTGCTACCCATTACCATTAGGAATAGAATAGAATAGAATAGAATAGAATAGAATAACAGAGTTGGAAGGGAGCTGGAGGTCTTCTAGTCCAACCCCCTGCTTAGGTAGGAAACCCTATACTACTTCAGACAAATGGTTATCCAACATTTTCTTAAAAGCTTCCAATATTGGAGCATTCGCAACTTCTGGAGGCAAGCTCTTCTCTGCACTCTTTCTAGAGTCTCCACATCTTTTTTACATTTCAAATGTTGGCTTCTGTTTCAAATCAGCCAATCACTACTCACCTCTCAAGGCTTACCATCAGCCAATTGTAGGCCAGAGGGAGGTGGGAAAGGGGAGATGAAAATGGACATACATACATCTCTTCCATCTTCTCTGTTGACACATAACCTTGGGTCTCTGGGTAGTTGGAAGGTGCAGTGGTAGTGAAATGGCCACAACTTTGCCAAATTTTAATTCTATGGAAGTAATGGATTCCAGATTTTGGATGCATTCTTTAAGGTGCACATTTGAGTACGTTAATACAAAAGCTTTTCCTATGGCACACCATTTCATCCAGCTAAAGGCTACAAACAAACATAGAGTTTAACAGTGTATAGATTTTTATCAGGGTTATCTGTGACTGTATATATTACTAGGGGCCAACAAATATATATGATACCAGTTCTTGAAAAGGAGAAGGAATGGACAATCAGTAAAGTGAATGGATAACAATTTTCTTCCTTGTATTGCTTAAGACAAAAAGAGAGAGCAAATTCATCCTTTGAGATTAATGGCTGGTTGAAAGTAGCTATTCTACTACTTTCTCTACTTTTATTTGACAATATAAGTGGACTTTTACTGTCCAGCAAAAGCTATAATAAATGTAGACACAATTATTTTGATATCTGGACGATGGTCACACACTATAGATGTGCTTATGTACTGTATATGCCTATGTTAAGATAAGCGAATCTTCAAATTGTTAACCAAAATTCCATGAATAAGCTACCACTATTTTTTTGGGTTAAAATTTGAGGGTCCACTTATTCATGGATGGACTTACACATGATTCTGTACAAGATGTATGGATAATTTTAAAAAGTATTACCATATATATTTGTGGGTAACTCATCTCTAAAATCTTTTCTTCTCTCATTGGGCGCATATATATATAAGGTTCTTTTTTTGGTTGCATGTTTGTCCCAATGTGAAAGAGGAGAAAGGGATAATAATCAGTGGATTTGATTATTTGGATAAGCCTCTTTGTAACATGTTTGATTTTTGCACCAGGGAAACAACATAGCTCCCTTGATAGGTTGTCTGGTCTACACATTTCTATTCTGTTCCTCTCAAGTAAGTCACCAATTACCACATGCCCTTTTCTTTTTGGTGAACTGTGAGACTCCTCCTCTTTGTGAGAGACTGAGCTACTTTCCTTCCTATCACTGGAATATTTGATGAAGACACTACTTCATATGCTTGCTTGCTTTCTTCCAGGGGAAAGATATGAAATTGTTTACTCCAGTGGCAGGGACACTCTCCTTTTTTGGTCCTCTGAGTGATACCTTGCTATTGGTCTTCCTCTCTGGCAGGAGTCTTCAACCTTAAACAGTCGAAGAACCATTTGGACCCATTTCCCACAGAAAACACAGGGAACCACAAAACCTAGGTTGGTGTGGCCAACTTGACATCACTCCCACCAAGTCACATGACATCCCCCAGGCATGCCTACCCAGGTTTTGTGGCTCCCTGTGTTTTCTGTGTGAAACAGGTATCTGTCTCTCTTTCTCCCTTTCCCTCTCTCTCATCTCAGGCGATGCAAGGTGAGAAGTGACTGGAAGGGGAGGGTAAGGAGTGGGGCTAGCCAGTGGTGGATTCAGACAACAGGGAGCTACAGTAGGGGGTCGAAAGAGCCGCATGGGGCTCTGGAGCTGCGGGTTGCTGACACCTGTTCTAGGGCTCATTTTTCATGGTAGTTGTTTCTTCCTTGCTGCGTTTAATTTGAATGTAGACTTCTGCCTTTCTGAAAAATTATTTATTTTTATGGAGAAGACTCAAGAGTGGTTAGACATGCCCCTAGACCAGGAGTGTCAAACTCATGTTGTCATGGCAGCGTCACATGACGTATTGGGACTAACTCCTTCAATAACCAGGCATGGGTGTAGCCAGTGCATGAAGCATCTGGCCTGAAGGCCAGGTGTTTGACAGCCCTACTCTAGATCTTCCACCTTCTCCTCTAGCAATCTAACAATCTGATCAAGTCTGTCCATGGATAAGCTGAACCTATTTTTTTAGGTTGATTTTGGCACCCAAAATTCTTGGTTGTAGATGGGAACATACAATATTCAGAATATATCTACCCTGTTTTCCCCAAAATAAGCCCTCCTCAAAAATATTGCAACACAACAGCAGCAGCCATGAGGTTACCACACTCACCACCTCCTGCACCTCAAAAATAATAAGACCTCCCTGAAAATAAGGCCAAGCACTTATTTCGAGGGTCAAAAGAAAATAAGACCCTGTCTTATTTTCAGGAAAACATGGTATCTTGTTCCTAAATTAAAACTCAACTTTTCTACTCAGTTGACTCTACTGATTAACCGTGACCAGGACAAATCCAAATCTCACCCTTGCAATTTAAAACTCAATAAGTGATGTACTATCGAAGTGACTTTAAATCAGAATTCCTTCACCACAGAAGGCTAAAGAAGAGGAAACTTGTACTTTCTTGGCAGAGAGTTCCAAGGATTCCTGGTTTATAGGTCATAGACAACCCTTTAATTAAGTGTATGTGTTTGTGTGTGTGTGTGTGTGTGTGTGTGTGTGTGTGTGTGCATGTGTACACACATGCAGATATATGTATAAAGAGTGGAACATTTTCAACAATGTCTCCCCAATTTTTACTAGTCCAGCATCAGTACTTACAGGCCCATAGAAGTTTTCAAACATCAGACTTTCCTAATATTATCAATGAAATATTTTCCTTGAAAACTCCCAGCTGAGCTATGAAAAGTTTTAGATTTTTTATTTTTAATTATAACCATTCGTCTCTCTCCAAAATCTATTTTCTTTTTGTATCTTACAAGCTTATAAGAAGGAAAGTTGCATTATTAATCTCCATAAGACACTTTGTAAGCTTTGTTTGGTTGAATGCCCCAAATGAAAGGGGTTTAAATAATAATCACACCTGAAATTATCATCCGCCAACACTGTATCCAATCTTCAGATAATGGAAGTGTTTTATTGTCTGCAAGATGCAGAATTAAGTAAAAGTTCATTCATGCACTTAGGATTGCAGATAAATTTCCTTTATCTTTATTTTTTATATAAAAAAAGAAGTCAAATGGGATATTATAAAAAAGGGAGAAAGAAATCACAATAAATTAGAATAACAAAAGGAGGACAACCATCCAGGAAGAAAGGAGAATAAAACCTAGGAGCAGCAACCAAGAGAGGGGAGCAAATTTAAAGTACATTGTATTTGCTAAAGGTGCTTTAAAAATGCTTACATCAAATAGCAGCATAGAGGAATCATAAATACAAGTGCATGCGTGTCTCTCATAGATCTTCGTTTTATTAACCAAAACAGTAGTACTCGTTGGATTCCATCTTGGGATGTTTATGTAGGGGCTGTGAGTCATCTATGAGAGAAGAGTCACTGAACTGGTCCACATCTGAAGGAGTATGCTGGCCAGGGATATCGTCTACCAAAGTGTCCAGGTAACTTCCCACCGATATACCATCCAGTCCATCACTACAGTCTTGCAAGCTGTTGTAACTGCCTCTTAAGGAGGTATCCTGGCTGCCCAACAAACTACAGAGGCTGCCACTCAAGCTGCTGCCTCTACTAGTGATGGTCCCTTTTTCCTCAATGATCCACTTGATGGATTCAATGCTTTCATTGATGATCAGAAGCTGTCGCATTAGCTTGACATCGGTGGCTCTGAGATCAACCTGTAACCACAAAGACAAGTGGCCAATTAGAGACTATGATCAGCACAGAAAAGGATCATAAGGCGGTCCCCATGGGTCTGTACTACTGGTAGGCATAAAATGTTAAATATAAGATGAAACATGCCGAATTGCGCAGATTAGTCTGTTTTTGAGAAGATTATCAGTTGAATTCTCATTAGCATGAGCAAATTGAGGCCAATCTTTCATGCACATTTCATGAGCCTTTGGTTCGCCAATAGAAGAAGCTAAGTACACAAGGATATCTGCTTGAAAGTATATACTAACAGTTTAAAAAATGCCCATTAAATGCTGGACTGTACATAGAAATGCACTCTATAAATCTTCATTACAGCTGAATGGGTTGGCAAGGACTAGCTTTGGCTTACTTCTCTATTATTTATTAAGCTACTATGTTGTACAATGTAAAACTTGTACATGCTTATTTTCAAAGAAAGTCCCGCTAAACCAGTGGTTCCCAACCTTTTTTTGGCCATGCCCCATCTAAGCATCTCTGCCCCCCTCCCCCCGAACATATAATTCTTACTTTGCTCAAAAAGTGAACTCTACCTACACAGAGAAATCCTAAAAGACCATTAACTTGGTTTAAACAAGATTCAAATTGCTCCCATTGAAAATCAAATTGCCCCCCTGTGGGGTATTGGGAACCACTGCGCTAGACTCAGTGGGCTTACTTTAACATAGGCATAGTTAAATGTTTTTGCATTACATGTTTTTGTTTTGCAGGACTGCCATACAGTGGCTGATTTTTGCAGAGATTATAAAAATAAAATCCAGTAAAATAGTCATTTTGCTTAGGGAAGTAAAGGTATTGTTAGTGAGGCAAACAACTATGGTTAGATAATATGACCTTGCTAGTCCTATCACATTACTTTTATTTCCTGTCTGTTTTGGTTTGGCATCTCCTGGACTGATAACAGAACTCAAGAAAAGAAAGCAGCAGACTAATTCTCAAACATAATAATAAAAGTTTTGCATATGGGTAGAAAGCACAGCTGGTAATAACCTATCTACTGAATCCTTATTAGGCATTTTTCCTTAAAAATGCTTTCCTTAAGTATTTTAAGATGATGATATGCACCCATCGGTAAAGTTTATATGCAGACAGACTTGCAATCTGTTTCTCTCTCATATAGTATGTATATTAAACTTCCCTGCAGTAATAACAGGTGGAAAAATCAATTGTTGATATTTTAGCCGAGGCGCATCAAGCTTTTCCATTCAGTTCTCCCTTTTGGGGAATAAAACATAACTATTACATACACTTTATTATTTCATACTTTAATTGAGCAGCACACCTAGCATGTATCTCTGTGTGATTTAAAGTCCAATGAATATGAATTTTGGAGGAAATAATAGATTGCCCAGGAAATAGATTGCTCTTTCTTCTCAAACAATTAATTTTACTTACTTTTCCAAAAATTAGCTGATAATCTGTGTCTTTTAGCATACTAAATATGAATATGTATCTACCTATTTTTACTGATTAAAATAAAAGAGGGTTCTAATTAAAATAACAGGCATTGAAAAACAGTAGATTTCAAGTGAGAATATACATAGATACAGCACTGGCATGCAGGTATTGGTCCATATATCTATGTGTATTTATATAAAATTAACTGTTATCCTCTTTGTTACCCAGCTAACCCAGAGTAGTCAAATTGGATCCAACAATCTCCATAGATTTGCTGATATTTAAAGTGGGCATTTTTCTGGGTAAAATAGGAAAAATGAATAGGGTGCATTGTGTAGTATAGCCTTTTATCCACCACTCTTAAGCACCCCCCCCCCCTTTTGATATATGAATATAACATCTGCATTATTAGCTCGCAATAAACTGAAGGGAAAAAATCCAGACTCTGAGGAAGTGAGTTCTTTATCTTGTTTTTGGCACATTTCCTTTTTTGCATATAATTCTTTCCATGGTTGCTCTCCCCCACCCATCCATAAATTCAACTCTGTTCAAATATACTCTTTTACACATTACCCTCTTTTTCAAAGGATTCCTTTGGTGGTGGTTTCCTGACCACTGACCAAAGAATTGGTGCATTCTTCTTCTTCTACAGTTCTCACATCTGTTCCACTCTTCTCCATTCATTCTGCATTTTAAGAACCCTCTGTAACTATTTCCTCCCCCATTTTTTGCACCCCATCTTCAACCTTTCAAATCAACCATCTTCCTTTCTTTCTTTTTCATGATGCAACTTTTTCATCCTTTCCTAGAAGACCTTGCCTCTTTGATAATTCAACCTTTAGGCTGTATCATAACCATGTGTCCTAAGAGGAGGATCCACTAAATGCACAGTGGCTCAGTGGCTAAGAAGGTTGGCAGTTCAGCAGTTCGAATCCCTAGCGCCCATAACGGAGTGAACTACTGTTACTTGTCCCAGCTTCTGCCAACCTAGCAGTTTGAACGCATGCAAAAATGCAAGTAGAAAAATAGGGACCACCTTGGTGGGAAGGTAACAGTGTTCCATGCACCTTCACCGTTTAGTCATGCCGGCCACATGACCACGGAGACGACTTTGGATAGCGCTGGCTCTTCGGCTTTGAAATGGACATAAGCCTCTAGAGCCGGAAATAACTAGCATGTATGTGCAGGGAAATCTTTACCTTTACGTAACAGCTTTCCACAATTTATATCCAAGCAAATATCAAGGAATACAGTCTGGTACAGATCTATAAGAAACTTGTGATTTGAGAGACTGGGCACTGGTAATTATATTTAGGAGTTGAGACACCTATATTATTCCCTCTTCATTCTTTCAGTCCAAAAATTCATTATTTAATCTATTCTGCATGTAAAGGGACACTGCCTTTTATAAGGCTACTCTATTTTTTAAAAAATCAACCAACAAAACTCCTTCATGATATCACACACAAATTGGATAAAGACTAGCAACAGTTATGGTCACATCCTGTTCTCATTTAGCAGTTAGTATTTGAATAAACATTATTTGAAACATTCTCTTAGTATTTCTGCTTTTAATTTGCTTTGGTTTTTCCTGTAGAGTATGATAATGCATGCACCACATCAAATAATGAAATAGTTTCAGCTGTGTTGTAACAGCAGCTATTCTAAACTGTCTTTATTGCAAAAATGCAATGTTATTATAATTAAAGACTTAGGTTCAGTATCTATACTCATCCTTCTTAAAAAGTGAAGAGCAAATTGTGAAATTATTATCATCAAACCCAAAGGGCTGTCATTAAAACATTAGAAAACTGCACTTGGTATATAAAGTAACAGGTAAATATCATAATAATTTGTCCAAACATAAATTAATTAATTAGGAAGTATGACCATATAAATATCCATATTGAAAACTTGTATCAACATTTTACAATTCCCACTGACTTTGCAAGGTGGTAAAAAGTATACAGAACCTAATCCTAATCTGTGGCTGTTCAAATGTTGGTAAACTACAACTCTCCGCACCTCATTTTTAGCTATGGCAGCTGATGGTTGTGGATAAATTCATCAGTATATTTAACAGTGATGCACATTTTTAATAACGTTGCATACTTTTAATTTGCTTCAATAAGTTGTAGGTTGGAACCAATATTGTGAAAAGTATCAATACTCCATTCCCTGAACATCTTATTCAGGTTTTCAGTTATTTAAATTTTCATTATGTTTTAGTCTTACATTTTAAGTCAGCTTCTGAATGTTCATACTAGAAATATTTTTCAGTAAATAAAATAGAGACTAAATTACTTACTAAACTGTTCACATCAGGGCAACTGTAGTTTTTATTTTATTTTTGCTTTTGTACATGGTTATCCCTACACTGCAAACTAGCAAAATCACTTGGAAATATATGGTCTTATGTTACATGTAAATGTAAAAGCTGTTAAAAGATAAATATACCCATATTTCCAATGCAATTGTCCTATTATTTCTAGCATACACACAGAAATTGTGTATTACAACTAAGCTACTGAAAACAACTAAGTCAATGCAGAAGTTTTTCTTCCATTTTGCATATGGCTTGAGAATCGTATGTTTGCTGTCTTTCCTATAAGAAAAAGCAGGATATTGCTGACTATGAATATTTTTTCCTGTCTTCCAAAACTAATGTAAGAATCTGCAAACCACATTGAAGGACTCCACATAGAAAACCACAAAGAGGTATTTGAGAGGCTGCCACCAAGAGGAAGGGGTCAATTTATTTTCCAAAGCACCAGAGGGCAGGACAAGACACAATGGATGGAAACTAATCAAGGAGAAAAGCAACCTGAAATTAAGCAGAAACTTCCTAACAGTGAGAATAGTTAATCAGTGGAACAGCTTTTCTTCAGAAGTTGTGGGTGCTTTATCGCTGGAGATTTTTAAGAAGATACTGGAGGGTCACATGTCTGAAATGGTATAGGAACTCTTGTCTCGTTACTTGTCTCACTACCCATTACTCTTGAGCGCCATAAAGAAGCAACATGGTAGAGTTTCCTGGGCTTCTTGCAGGGGTGAAATCAACTTACTTTTGCTACCTCCGCACTTGCGCAGGACCTTCCATGCATGCTCTGAGCATCAAAAACGGGACAAGATGAAATCTGGGCGGGTGGGCAGAGCCTCCTGCCGTCACTGCTACTGGTTCACCCCGAACCAGATAGAATGGGCTGAATTGCACCACTGGCTTTTTGTGTTGTATGAGGTAAGTCTTTTGTTCCACTGGTGAAGCAGAAGAGGGAATACAATATGGATTTAAATCTTTGAGTAACCTAAACTTTTGTGTTATGAGAAATGCCATGATATGGTGATTAACCTCAGAATGGGAAAAGCAAAGTTGAAATCCTCATTCTCTTAAACTCTTGGAGAATAGAAATAGATGAATGAATAAATGAATGGATACAGCACAAGATGATTCTATCTCAGCAGGACTTCCGAAATCTAACCTATTTGTGTTTCACCAGGTGCAGAAATGCCCATTTAGGCATAACTCATAATACTTGATACTTCAAACTGTAAAAAAAAGAGCTTGTTTCAGACATAATTCATTTCCCAGTGGTGATTCTTTATATTAAAACTACTGAGAAAACAGATGGTTTCTTTTAATACAGACATAGCTGCAATATTTAACACTATCTTATATTCTTTATTCTTTCTTGATTATTATTTTATATTGTCTTTTATGTGTATGCTCTGTAAAAGGTAATAAAAATATTTGAGACAGGAAATTGTAATGCTAATATTATAACCAGGTTGAAAACATATTAATAAATTCCTAAAGTTTATGCGCATTATTTTCTTTTAAAAAAAACCACAGCATTTTTTTGCCAACCCATAAATTATTGGTCAGCACCAAATGTATTTCAATGGAAACAAAAGCCCAATTATAGATTCCTATAATTTAGTTACATTATTATTTATAAAATCAAAGCCCATTTTCAAGGCATATCCACAAGTAGATTGTGTAAATTATAAGATGAACCAAACAAGTTAAATCCCTTTGCAATCTCATTCACACAGTGAATACACTAAACATAAAATTTGTTTTAATTTTGCAATTTAAATTCACAGATTTTTAATTGATTAAACATTTATTATTCTCATTTGTTTGATTATTTTAAGGTTCACTATGTAAATATATTTATATAACTGAAGAACAGAGTTTTCATTTTTATATTTGGTTTATTATACAGGCAAGATATATAATCTTTAAGAACTTACAAAACCTTAGCATCTGCAGAATAACTAAGGCAAAATGGAACATTTGTACCACACAGCAGTAAATGAATTTTCAGATACAAATTTCATGAGCCAAGAAAAGCAGTTAGCTGATTCATCAATAATGCAACAGCACACTCTTGAAAAACACTTAAGAGATAAATTGCAATTTAATTTCTGCTGGACCTTACTAGCACTTCGTTCTTGATACCACAGAACACTAAAGACTTGAATATGATAAGGTTACGCGCGCGCGCACAGACACACACACACTCCAGCACATTCCTTAGTATGATAGATATGTGCATAGCCTCAAATTCCTTGAACATCCCTCTCAATAGATTCATTAATCCATCGTATATTGGTTTGCAATTCAATCTTTGTTCTCTTTATATGAATGAATCGCTTCAACTGTTCCTTTTTGTTCGTTCATTCCATATTTATTCCACTTCCAACCATGTATTCCTTATAACTTCTGTTTTTATCCTATATATTTTGTAAGAATCTATTTCCACTTCTTTGTTTTTCCTTATACATCCAATGTCTATGTAACAAAAAGGACTTCACATTTTCTTCATCTCTTTTAATTGCTTGTTCTCATTGCAACTGTCCTTTTCTTTGTTTATAGATTATAGCAATAGCAATAGCAATAGCAGTTAGACTTATATACCGCTTCATAGGGCTTTCAGCCCTCTCTAAGCGGTTTACAGAGTCAGCATATTGCCCCCAACAACAATCCGGGTCCTCATATTTCTCACATTCAATTCATGTTCAATTCATTATTTCAATTTCAGCATATTGCCCCCAACAACAATCCGGGTCCTTATATTTCTCACATTCTCATTTCTTTGCATTAATCATTCTCTTATGCATTTTATTCACTTGCTCACTATATTTTTCATTTCATTATTCTATAAGCATCATTATTTCTATTTCCCATCACTGGAACTTCATTCACTTCTGTGGCACTCTCTAACGTAATTCTTTTTATTTTGATCCAAGGGACATCCACATATACTTGTCTTATGTTCACTTTCTATTCATTCTTATAAATCTTTATAAATTATAAATCCTTCTATTCTGGATAAAAACTCAAAATAAAAATAATTGATATTTAAAGTTGCCTTAAACACAGATTAAGGTAAAAGTAAAGGTTCCCCCGCACATGTGTGCTAATAGTTTCTGGCTCTAGGAGCGGTGCTCATCCCTGTTTCTAAGTTGAAGAGCCAGCACTGTCTGAAGACGTCTCTGTGGTCATGTGACTAACATGACTAAACACCGAAGGCGTACGGAGTGCTGTTACCTTCCTAACAAAGGTGGCCCCTATTTTTCTACTTGCATTTTTTATGTGCTTTTGAACTGCTAGGTTGGCAAAAGCTGGGACAAATAACAGGAGCTCACTCTTTTTTCATGGTGCTAGGGATTCGGACTGCTGAACTGTTGACCTTCTGATTGACAAGCTCAGTGTCTTAGCCACTGAGCCCTAAAATAGATTATGGTACAAATGCAAAGGTGTTAGGTGCTGACCATACATCCATGATTGTCTCAAAACTACAAAACAGAAGGAAAACTATCAATTTAAACATGTAAGATTATCTAGATTTACAGCTAACCATATAATGTAAACCTGTATTCCAATATGTTACTGGACACCTTATTGCAAAACTGTCTGGGGCTTCTCAACCTTAGTGCTTTTAAGAGATGTTGACTTCAACTCCCAGAATTTTCCAGTCAGCACAAAGTCCATATCTCTTAAAAGAGCCAAGGTTGAGAAACACTGGTTTGGATCATTCTTTTGGCTAATGGCAGGATTATCCACTTGACCTCTTTGCTCATATGAACTGGTCTTGCTATCCTATTCCATCTCTTCCTTTGGTCATTCTGCTTGATTTCTCTTATTTCTCCCACATTTCAGAAGACCATTCTACCATGACATGTTCACTTTTTGGCGTGGATCACAACAGCAAAAGAATGCCACCGTCTCGTGTCTCTGTATACAGAAAGAAAAGCAGTGCTGATGTAGATATTTTCCCATTCTGTCTCACACACTTTTTTCAGAGGCTTCTCCTGCATCTTTCTACAAAGCCGGAAATATCGTCAGCAACAAAACAGCTTTTATGATCTAGCAACCCCTTTGATTTAGGACTCATATATAAGATTAAGATTGTGAACTTCAGCATAACTTATTAAGATAAGTAAAGACATATCATTTGTAGAGGGTTACTCTCCGAAATCACCAAGTCTTGAATTCAATTTGGTGATATGACATAGTACACAAGAGAACAGTAGTAAAGTTATTTTAAAAATGTTGAACTTAAAAAATATTTTGAAAGCTGTTGGAAAGTTAATAGTTTGGCTGCTGAAGAATGAGCAAAAACTTGCAGTCAAATTATCAAAATAAATATCTTTTTAATAAATCTTCTACAATTGTCCTAGATCTTTCTCTATGTACTGTTTTAATTGTACAAACTTGGATAATTGTTACTCAAATAACAATAAAATGTAGCTGATATCATTCTCTTATGTTTGTTCCTATATCTCTGGGGTTCCCAACCTCTGGTCCATGGATCAGCACTGGTCCATGGCATGCCAGGGTCACACAAACAAGTGAAGCCCCATCCATGGGATGCAGGCAGCACACAAAACCACAGCCCCTCTGGTCTGCAGAAAAATCTTTCTCTGCTAAACTGGTCCCTGCTGACCAAAAGGTTGGGGCCTGCTGTTATAGCTGAAAAGCATTTTACTTCTACACAGCTACATCTCTTCTTCACTTAATACAGCTCAATGTCTATGGAGATTCTCAGTCATCCAGGTCATGGTTGTCTCAAAGGTGCTTTTTCAAGAGGCAACTGGAAAACCAGAGAGTCTACCCATAAAAATAAGATACTCTTTTCTGAGCATGTGGAAGCTTCTGAGCATCCTCATTTCTGTATATAAGCAAGTGGGATTTACCCAAGCAGATATACTGTTTCCCAACATCTGTATAAATTGTATATCCATCAGCATGGATGTCATATGTATTCCTGGTCTTGATATGCATAGGACTTTTGAGATCTGATACTGAGAGCACTAAACTGTAACCTAAGTGCTATATTAACATTACATGTTTGCAAAGAATTAATTACAGCAACTGTATTCAAATCAGTCGTTCTATTGCAGAGGTAGAATGCCTTTGGATCTTCAAAAATAGTTGGTTAGCAATCCCTACAGCTTACCCTATATAAGTGATGGTTAACCTTTTCCAGACTGAGTGCCCAAAATGTGCACGCATGGACATGAATGTGTGCGTGTGCCCGAACCCCCAAAATGCAATATATGTGCAGCCCCTGCATGTGCCCCACCCCAACACCTTGCTCCACATGCATGCACATGCAGCCCCCTGCAAACCCCCGCACATGCATGGCAGAGACCCAAAGATCAGCTGGCTGGCAGAGGGCACACGCACATGGGAGCTGAACTGGAGCAACGGCTCGTGTGCCATCAGAAAGGATGCAGCGTGCCACCTCTGGCACGCATGCCATAGGTTCACCATTACAGTCCTATAGGATCTTTGCCTAGGAAACAATTGAATCAAAGTTGACTATGAGAAGGATGCTTCAGATGTCTTCAGCTTCTGATTGACATATATCATGGCTATCTGCTTAGATGGCAAGTGATGCTGCATATACATTTTGGGGTCCCAATTTTTTTTTTCCAACAAGGGGCACTTTTCTATCCTACCTATACCCATTTTACCTCATTGAAATTCACAGGCAAAAAATGTTGTTTGGCAGAATATATGTTAGGGCTCTGGCTAAGGTACACATGGCAGGTTCACTCGGAAGGTATCACTGTCCTCTTCAGTAATGGTTTTCTCTTACCTTCACTACTGGTTTGGAACTGAGAGCATGCGTGCGCGCGTGGGGACGCTTCTGGGCATGCGCAGTGTGTCCATGATGATGGCTGGGTGGGTGGGCAGAGTCTCCCGCCACTGCTGCTACTGGTTTGGCTGAACCAGGGAGAACCGGCAGAATACCACCTCTGGTCCTCTTGCTGAAAATTCATGGCAGCCCATTCCAAATTAGTATAAAAATAACATGCTGAATATTATCCATCCAAGTTTAAATCCTTTTTCTTTAAACTCAATTATCAACTTGGCCAAATGTGTAGTTGACAGATTTTAAAAAATGTTTTACTGAACTAAAGACCATGTTAAATAGTAACCACTTACATTAAGTGCAGTGGTGGGTTCCGGATCCCATTACAACCAGTATGGTTGAAATGGACCCGGTGTCTCCCACATGGATGCGCGTATGGCACATGCCTGCGTTGTACCTGCCAGTGATGCCTGAGCAAGCCTCCCCAACACTCCAGCTGCTTGGAGGAGCATTGCGCAGGTGCTGTACACGCCATGCCCGTGCGTGGAAGCGCTGAAGGCTTTAAAGGATAGGTAAGGAGCTCGGGCAGGCTGGCGGGCCCTCCGGAGCACCATACCATAATGGTACCCAGTGCTTCGGGCAGGCTCCGGTACACCCGTACTGGGGCGTACCGCCTACAACCCACCACTGATTCAGTGTATCTAAATATTAGTTTTCCTGGTTGGTATTGAAAATGTGTAACTTGGCAACAACAAACATATAAGACCTCATCTCAGGAATTGGTAAAGTAAGCTGTTCATTGCATTGTTTGGGGCTTAACTTGCTGCCACATGAAGACCAAAACTACCTTTTTCCTTTCCTTGAATAAATAGCAATTAAAGCATGTAGAGGAAATGTTCCTATATCCAGCAAACACATAATTGCTGGCTATGTACTATTAAGTGCTCTTTCCTAAAGTGAGGTTTTTTAGATGTAAAAACCAGATAGTGGGGATTTTTAAGGGAAAGGGAGATGAGAACAAAAATGTACATATATCAGACCAAATATTAAACAGTTATTATTCCCATCAAAGTATATCTATTAAGTCTTTAAAGGGCATGTCATATAATGGGATAGCTAGTTGTACATGATTGGCATAAAATTGTGTGCATTAAAAATAAATACACATGATTTTATGCTGAGGTCAGAAAATTCATTTCCTTAGAAAAAGCGGAGCAATATGAGTATCGTAGGCTGAAGTGCTTCTATGATTCTGGATATAGTTTGGCAAGGAGTATATATAAAGAACATTAACTAAGTAATTAGATTGCTTTGGAAGCCTTCAATGTCAACAGGCAAATTAGAAGCTTGCTGCTTAAGATTTTTATCTACTCCTCCTGTGTATATTTCCCCAGCCACAGAAGCATTGTTGGTTAATACTATCCCTAAGGTCTTTTTTGTAGTAGCATCCTGATTGTGAAACTCCTTCCCTTAGATGAAATTGGCTCTTTTATGTGTTTTAGAGTGCGTTGCTTTGTTAGATTTTTATTTTAACAGTGCCCCGAGATTGTTTATCTTATTCTATGTAGCATTAGGTTGTACAGTAGTGTATTACCAATGGGAACAGAATACATGTAGCTCAGGGTTGAGTTTTCGATGCTTTCTGAGTTTGGTTGTTTGGTTTCATTATCCCACTAGGTAACATAGTGCACTGATGATGTTCCTTAGTTGGTTAGTGAAATGTCTGCAAGCAAACAAACAAGTTCAGAGAGCACTAAGGATTCCATTGTAACAATATCAGATTGTTTTAAAAACCTTCAATACCAAGAGGGAAATTAGAAGCTTACTTCTGAAGATATTTATCAGAGCTCTTGTGTATATTCACCAGCCACAAAAGCGTTGTTGGTTGAGACTATCCCTGAAATTAGTTTTTTATGTGTTCTACAGAGCAAAGATTGCTTTGCTTTGTTAGACTTTTATTACTGCTCCAAGATGGTTTATCTTATTCTATAACATTCCTTGAAATATATATCTTAGGTTGGGTTTTATGAATGATACTGCAACAATGTTTATTGTTATACTAAGAATGCTTTGAATGTTTGAGTGGTATTTATATTGCATATTATTTTAAGGACCTATTAGGAAACAGTGCTTATAAGGAAGCCAATCAAAATTTCTATGAAACAGAGTTACAGAATCTGGCAGTTTTCCTAAATCTGGTATACTCCCAGTATTGCATTATATTACATTACATTGTATTATATTAATTCATTTCTGAAACTCCCCAAATTCTCAACAAACATGTTGTCCTGGATAAAAAAGAAGAGCACATGTCCTTCACTTTTCTTTCTTTAATTATACCCACCTTTCTTCTAGAAGTGATACTAGCCAGTATACCTGCCATCTATATCTTCTTTTACCTACTAACATCACAATCCTTACATAGGTTATATTTTGTTCCATAATAGCTTTCTTGATTATTCACCATGCCCCAGGTAACTGGAGAAAGCAGACCCTGAGAAACCCTCCAAATAATTTAAGGTGGAAATAGTCATCTAAGTCTACTTTTCTACTCCTTCACTAATAGTATATCTGCTCCACTTTTCTTCCATCTCAGACCTACCTTTTTTTGCACACAACATGAAAACCTTAGGCAGCAGGAGAGAAAAGCAGAATCATAGAGTTGTAGGAAGCCATTCATATCATCATGTTCAGTACAAATATATCCAACCTATACCTCATTCCATTTTTTCAGCACTACTCTTCCTTCAGCCAGGATAATAGAGAAGAGGAAACGATGCAGGGATAGTTTTGAATCAGTTAAACCGATCAATCTATTGATAAATTTTGAAGGACTACGGGGCCCTTAGTTGTCTATCTTTATTTTATCTTGTCCTGCTGGCTACATCTAATAATTTGAAATCAGTTGCTCTAGGGCACTGTGGGAAAATCAAAGTAGTGTCTGGCTTCCCATTCTTGCTACCATAAACTTGCTACAATCTAGAGAACTTGGAAGATGAGTAGGATGAACTATTGCACACATGCGAGAACACAAATGAGAGGAGATCCAAATTCATTCGAAGCTTTATACCGCAATTAACAAGGCCATACATTCAATTTCAAGGTTACTACAATTGTTGGCCAAGCAGGGATAAAAATAGCCAGAGAAATTATTGAAGCCTGGAAAACAGAACCTTTGTTAGTCAAGAAGAGTGCTGATTTACCACCAAATTATCAGGTATTTTAGAAGCCAAGGATGCAGTGGCACAAGGAAAAAACAACCAACAAGTTAATAGCCAGCCACCAACACCCTAATTAACAACTAAAAGCTACATACAACCAGGCACCATAATAAAATACAATGCCTAGAATAACACAGTGCACATATTCTGGAGAGAGAGAATTTCCCTGATGATGGGATCCAGCATGACCCCAAAAGCAAGGAAGAATAAACCTCTGATCCCTGTGACTGACTCAAGATTTGATCCAGTTGCACAAGTGTCTAGGATGATTGTGTTCCAGCAACTATTTGAGAGTGTTTGAGTGCTCTTGACAATCCTTCTATGTATCTTCTTAAGATAAAGACCTTCTTTTTTTTTTTTTAAGAAAGCTGAAAATGTCAAGGAGCAAAGTGAAATGACTTGAGAAGGCCAAGCCAATTGCTATGCTGTGATAGTAGCCACTTATCTTCTTTTAGTCTCTGATTCCTTTGTATAAGAGATGCTACGCTGAAGAGAACTGACGGGGAAGTATCAATGCAACCAGAAGATTGTTATCTTCAAAAGAACTCAAATTTCTTTACAAGAGAACTATTAGCAGAAGTATTTGAATTAGTCAGCAAGTACTTATTCCATAAAGTAGGAATGGAAGATTCTTTTGGAGAGAATAATCTTATCATCCAGGCTATCAAAAAGTTGTAAGTCTATGTGGGGCAGAGCAAAGATCTGTGAGAGAAGATATTCTCACAATGTATTTGTTGATTCTACTTGGAAGGCATGCTTCTCAAGATTGTGAAACAATCATGAGAACATCTTTGAATGTTTCACTAATAAAATGAGAAAATTAATTTTGAAGTAAAACTTGTTTTAATAATACTCCTTATATTTCCTTGCATTTAAGATATTGACTATAAATTTTAATTGGATATATCAGCTTACATTTAATAGTTTATTTCATCAGTATCTAGCATGCGGCCCTCAGTCAGGATTCAGATCTCGGTATGGGACAGAAACGGCACTGGTTGCACTTTAAGATGACCTCTGGCATGGGTGGGATGGGTGTACCTAATACATCCATCCTTGCCCTACTTGACTTCTCAGAGGCTTTCAGTACCACCAACCATAGTATCCTTCTGGATTGACTCAGAGAATCGGGGGTGAATGGCATGATGTTATTCACCTCCTTCCTTCACAATTGGCACAGAGAGATCCCACTTTCCACTCCCATATGGGGTGTTACAGGGTTAGGTGCTTTCTCCACTCCACTTAACATCAACATGTGGCCCTAGGTGAGTTCATTTGTGAACCTCATACCTCATGCAGTATGCTGATGATAAGAATATATCTTCACCCATGCCAATTTAAGTGATATCATGAATATCTTGTCCTAGTGCAGGCGTGTCAAACTGGTGGGCTGTGGGCCAGATGCGTCATGCCAGGCCATGACCACCCCAGCTCCATGAATAGAAAAAACATCATGAAACGTCATGTGACGGCAACGTGACAGTGAGTTTGACACTTGTGTCCTAGTGTCTGGAGGTTGTGAAAGTCTATATGGGGAACAACAGGCTTCAGCTGAATCCTGGTAAGTGAGTGGCTTTGGGTTGTGGGTCTACTGACTCCAGGGCTTTGCCATCTTTGGTGCTGTATGTAGGGGTGGGTTCCGGCAGGCACTACTGCCAGTTCGCTTGTGTGCACGGGGGCATGCTTGATGCACAGGCAGCACAATTCAAATTCTTCTGCACATGGGTAGAACTGAAAAAAAGATGGCGGGGTCACAGGCACTGCCTGGAGAACTGGTTCAGGGACATGGCAAGCCTGGGTTGCTGCCGGTTCCAGCGATCCAGGCCGCCAAACCACAACCAGTTCGGCCGAAGCAGTCTAAACCAGTAGAAACTCACCATGGCCTGTATGGGATTGCGTTATCTCAGACAGATTCAATCCATCCCAAAGGGTCTTTCTAGACTCATGTCTCCTTTTCAAGGAGCAGGTAGTAGCCCTGACTAAGACAGCCTTTGCACAGCTTTATCTGGTACAGCGGTTGTGCTCTGTCCTGCATCATACCTTGATCACCTCCATATTGAATTATTACAATGAGCTCGACATGGGGCTGCCCTTGAAGAGTATCCAGACACTTTAGCCAGTACAGAATGCCACATCGCAGATGTTCTCTATACAGAATTCACTTCCATTCCACAAACTGCATTACCTGCAGGTTTTCTTTCAAGTCCAATTCAAGGTGCGGGTTTTAACTTTTAAAGCCCTTCATGGCATGAGACTAGGTTATCTGAGGGACTACTTCTCCTCAATTACATCAGCCCACCCCACTAGATTTGATAAAATAAGCATTGTGTAAGTACCATTGCATAGGGACATTAATTTAATGGGTCCCATGAAATGCATTTTTTTCTACTTTTCTACTACCTCCTAATGGCACCTGCCTTATGGAACATTCTTCCCCTGAAAATTAGATTACCTCCATCCTTTTTGATAATCTGTAAAGCTCTGAAGTCTTGGCTGTTGTCAGGGCTGCAGCTCCCTGGCGATTTGATTTAAATGGCTCAGATGGCTCCATTGTTTAGGTGGACTTTTTAAATCTCCCTCTCTTGTGGTATCTTTCATTATTATCATAAATGTTAATATGGTTTTTCATATTGTGTCCTCTTTTTTTGGTTTTGTGTATGTTTTTTATGATTATTATTTGCCACTCAGAGTCTCCGGGATGGTAGGATATAAAAATCTGATTTATAAATAAACAAAAGGAGACTCAATGTTTTTCAATATTTAGTTGCAGTGAGATCTGGGAATCTAGTTTCATAAAGAGAAGGGGATCGAAAGGGTAGTAAGGCCTTTCATTGCCTTTTCACAAAAATTGTATTCTTCGTGAACTTTCATCCAAAGTTTTTCTGGTATGTTTTCCCAGCTGTTTCAGTTGATATCTGAGGCAATATCTGCCAATGTCTCTTCATTATTGGACAAGCTACTTGTATAACTAGAATACAGTGGCAACAAAAAGTGAATCCCAGAAAACCTCACAAAACACTTTCTAGTTGTTCTGGAAATCCTGGTGTTGAAAAAGCACCACAATGTGTGGTGAACAACCTCATGTGGTATTCCCTTCAGATAATCTGTAGGAGGATGCTTGTCAACAAAGGTGGGGCTGAAAAACATGGATGAGACAAACTTGTCTTTTTTTCAAATATTCCTTTTTTATGTCATTCATACCTTCTTTCTTTTTCTTACTCCCAATGTAGAAGTTTGGAAAAAAATTACTCCTACAATGTGAATGGGTGGCTTTTAAATAAACTCCAGGAATGCATGAAATTAATTTAAGGGCGGCTAGAAGCTCTGTGGCCAGCAATTGTTCATTTCTTGCAATAGAAGCATAGAAGCCAGCCGTGAACATTGTTACAAATATTCCAGAGGAGGGATTCAGCCGATTCTCTTTGGTTCAGGCGAACCGGTAGCAGTGGCTGCAGGAGGCTCTGCCCACCCACCCCGATGTAATGTGTGAGCACTGTGCATGTGCAAAAGATGGTGCCCATGCACAGATGTGGAGTGTGTGCTCACATTTGTGAACCGGCAGGGAAGATAACTGAATCCCACCTCTGAAATATTCCCTATAATTATCTGCTCCATGCAGAGATTCTAATGTTCAAATATACATTGCTACCAAATACACAATTTCTATTTCAAGTGTGACATAACACAAGACTCTATTGAAGAAGGAAGAAATGCACAATTGTCCTGGGGTCCATACATGGAAGAGGCCCCATTGAAAAGATACGTCAGCTATTGGATAGGTTAGCTGGATCTATATTTTGCAACAGAAAAGAATGTATGTAGCTCTGGTTGAACTTCAGGACATGAAGTCCTTGGTGCAACCTGAGCTTGGGTTGTTTGCTTGCAGATGTTTCATTACCCAGCTAGGTAACACCCTAAACACTAATGATATTACTTAGTCGGGTAATGAAACCTCTGCAAGCAAACAGCCAAGCTCAGAGAGCATAAAGTATTTTATTGTTTCCCATTCAAGGAAGTTTAAATAATGGATTGAAATATACTTTCATAACTTACTTCAGCTATTTCACTTCCGTACAAACTCCCATTTATTGGATTTGTTAGACATAAAAGAAGAAAAATCAAACACTGAAACAGGACCCAATGAGGAGAAAGTTGAGGACAGAGATCTCAAATCAACATAATGGTCCTGGTTTCTCATACTCTTAAAAACCTAGCCTGCTCCTCTAAAAATAGAGGGATCATTAAAGTGATTTAGTCAATCCTAGTCTTTTGCACAAGTTCTCACATTAAGTATATCTGACAAATATATGTCCACCGATCCAGGATCAGTGTGGGGAAAAAATAATAGTGTAAAGGGAAGCAGAGTCCTTTCTTAAGGTAAAGATTCCCTCGCACATAGGTGCTAGTTGTTCCTGACTCTAGGGGACGGTGCTCATTTCCGTTTCAAAGCCGAAGAGCCAGTGCTGTCCAAAGACGTCTCCGTGGTCATGTGGCCGGCATGATTAAACACTGAAAGCGCACAGAATGCTGTTACCTTCTCACCAAAGTTGGTCCCTATTTTTTTACTTGCATTTTACATGCTTTCCAACTGCTAGGTTGGCAAAAGCTGGGACAGTAACGGGAGCTCATTCCATTATGCAGCACTAGGGATTCGAACCGCTGAACTGATGAGCTTTCTGATCGACAAGCATCTTAGCCACTAAGCCACCATGTTCCTTTCTTAAGTATAGGAAAATGGAACAGTTCAAACTCTATTCAAGTCCGCATTATACAGTATAGCTACTGTAAATATGAACTGCTGTATATCTTCAAAAAGATATGTATCTGGGAACCATATGCATTGTGTAATGCTAGTTTCTGCTTCCCTGGCACTGCTACTTGACAACTATGATTGCCTCTCAGGATAAAGAACAGCAGCTGCTGAATGTGTCTTTAGAGTAGAACAGGTGCTTCAGATAGTCTTTAGGTGCTCTTTTTAGCAACACATGGACAAACAAATTTACCAACACAGTAATCCTGAATTATCTGAACAAGGAATGATGGCCCGGCTAAACCACACGTATGGAACATCATTAATTTATCTTCTTTCGCATCTAAACTATAGGTCATGGTTTGGGTAAGTTTCAGCACACACACAATTTCATTTTTCATTCTTTGTAAAAAAAAAAAAAAAGGCAAAGGAGATTAGAAGGGTGCCAAACTGGTGCTGTTTGGATGGATATGAGGGTCAGCAACTAATTTAAGAAAGGACTGGTCAGAGCATGCCAAGGCTCTAAATTAATCTACCTTTTTGAAGCCAGTCTTTTCTTTTCTTTCAATAGTTTCAATCGCTGCTGGTAATTTTTAGAGTTTGCTGAACTTCATAGTGGAGACTGAGCAGGAATCTCCCTCTAAAATTCTCACATTCTTATTATAAAAGAGGACTGCATAGCACCATTATTGGCTGTTTTGAATTTCATGGGGGGGGGGAGTGGGACTGTACTTCTTGAACAGTTCTGAATAAATATATAAGTTGCTTCAAAACGATACTATGTGAAATGAATTATTAGCGCAAGACAATTTTGCATGCTTGTTTGCTTTGTGGATAAAGTTAAAAGGAGAAGATGTGCTCCTAATAGGTATGCTAAGATTACATATTGCAATTCTATTTTTCCTAGTCAAAGGACCATGGAATACTGAAGTCAATATATTAAAGTTAACAGAGTTAAGATTATGAGCAATGCAGTTAGTACAATGATCGATTGATTATAGTAAACTTCCTGGGTTTAAGAACACTGGGATGCATGTGGTTCCAGTGAGTCAGTTGTACATACTCTGCATGTGTCCAGTGGCATTTTTCCTTACAGTGACATAAAAATGTTCTAGGAACTAGCCATGGTCCTGAGAAGAAATTCGGGATTAAATCAGGGTACAAGTTAAAGCTTTGAAAGAATCCCAAGGAATGGAGTGGTGATGGAGTTGAATCCAGCATTAAGAAATAACTGAATTCTAAGCAAAGGTGAATCCAGGCCCTCAACTGGGAAATGTTTAACTTATCAAAATAATCCTTCTGTATTTGTAGATTCCTGACTGAACACTTCATTAGGAAGTATTCATTATTTTCAAGTTATTTAATTATTAAAAAGACACTTCTATTAATTACAGAGGGTTCAGCACATTAGTGGATACTAAGAAAGACAGACTTTGGAAGTTGGAAGTTTACTCCAGGAACCTATAACATGCAAGAGAAACTGCACACACATGCACACCCACAAGTGGGTTGCAATCCACTTTCCAATCTTTTAGAGCCAGACTAGATACATGGCAGTAAGAAGAAAATGTGCTGTGGGGTCCATATGAAATAACATGTCCATCAACTACATTTTGACTTCTGTCCATCATTTACCTGGATTATTTAGGGGACAGGTGATTTTTCCATCCCTTGTGAGGAAAAAGGGTACTAAGGAAACTCACCTAAAACATATCTTTGAGGAGTCCAGAAGGAAGGAGACATGCAACACGTTGCTGAAATGTCTCAATGAAATATCCTTGTTTTGAAAGCTGGATCTCAAGCAGACAGTTTCCCACCGAATACTTAATCCCAGGATCCCAAGGGAGCCAGCAAAAGTCTGCCTTCCCCTGCACTTGCACCACGCTCAGAAACACTCGTTTATGTCACAGGCATTTGAAATCATCACACACAAACAAACAAACAAACACACACACACACACACACACACACACACACACAGAGAGATAGGCAGACAGCCCTAATCACTTCTGGGCCCATCTGGCGTCCTTGGCCTCCCTCCCAAGTTTATTCTCGCTCTCAATTTCTCTCGGAGAAGGGGGCACCCAGAAACGCTTTCCAAACCGAGGAGCGGCGCTCCAAAGTGAGCAGTAGCGCACAATGGTCAGATCCGGCGCTGCTGCCTTGTTATTGGCGGCTGGCTGGCTGGCTGGCTGGCTGGCTGGCTGGCTGGGAGGGGGGGGGATACTCACCATTTCTTGCCTGAGGAGGTGAAGTTTGGTCTCCAGTCTTTCCAGCGCGCTGGAGCCGCTGCCGCCTCCGCCACCGCCGAGCATGGCGGCTCGGGGGGCTCGAGCAGCGGAGAAGCCGGCGACGCCAGGCCCTCCGCCGGACTGCTCCCGGTCTTTTTCCTTGTCGCGGGTAGCGGCGGTCTCGTCCCCGCGCAAGGAGCGCGCGAGGCTCTCGGGGACTTTGCGCCCCAGCTTCAGCTCGACGTCCCGCAGGTCGGGCAGGGCGCAATCTTCCATGGCTTTTGGGGCGAAGGCGGCTTTTCGGATTAAGGAACAGCAACCGCGGAGGGAAGAGGGGAAAGGGGGAGGGAGGGAGGGGGTTTGACGGGGAAGAGCTAAGCCTTCAGCCGCGCCGCCCGACACTCGGCGACCTTCCCATGTTCGTCCCGCTGGGGTTGTAATCCACCCCGGCCGCGACCGTCAGAGGTGGAGCGGGGGACGGGAGCGAGCGGCCAGCCAGCCAGCCAGGTGACACGCCGTAGGAGGCAGCCCGAGTGGTCGCCTTGGCCGCTTTCCGGCAGCAGCATTATTTGGCTTGCAAACCCCAGCCCCTGGGTTGCATCGGCGGCGGGCGGGGAGAGGGCGGTTACGGAAAGCGGGCACACTCACATGAACCTGCGGGGCGTTGTTATTCTTTCATTCGGACTATTCTGATCTCGCCTCGGAAGGCAGCCTTGGCCTCGCTTAGCAGCGGCGGAGAATACCATTAGCAGCAGCATTTAAGACTTCTATACCGCTTCACGGTGCTTTGCAGCTCTCTCTAAGCGGCGTACAGAATCAGCCTCTTGCCCCCAACAATCTGGGTCCTCATTTTACCCACCTTGGAAGGATGGAAGGCTAAGTCAACCTTGAGCCTGGTGCGAAACTGCACGCAATCAACAGTCTTCAGTCAGCCGAAGGGGCCTGCAGAACTCCATTCTAATCACTGTGCCACCACAGAGAAGAGGGCAATTCCCCCCTCCTCTTTAGTACAGGTAGTCCTTACTTAAACCAGTTAATTTATGGACTGAAGTTAACAGTGGCACTGAACCTTTTTTCACACCTTTCAACCATTGCAGCATCCCCATGGTCCTTAACGGTGTTATTAACTTAACAAGTGCAGTGATTCACTTAACAACTGTTGCAAGAGAGACCCTAAAATGGGGGAAAACTCGCTTAACCAATGTCTCGTTTAGCAACAGAAATTTTCTGGGCTCATTTGTGCTTGTAAATTGAGGATTACCTGTTGTTTTGTTTTCATGCTAGTGTCAGTGCTTGGGTTAAAAGCAGGGGGTGTCCAATGTTGGCAACTTTAAGACTTGCAGACTTCAAATCTCAGAAATCCCCAGCCAGCCATTTCCCCATGTGGAATGGGGAATTCTGGGACTTGAAGTCCACAAGTCTTAAAGTTGCCGAGGTTAGACATCCCTGGATTAAAGTCTGTGTTTATGGTACACCTCTATTAGGAATGCAATTTGTAGCAATTGTGCTATATTCAGCCTCCACTTTGAGGCAAATTTGGACAAGTAGCTGGTTTAAGTTGTCCCCCAAATTGGAAAATTTACACTCCTGCAGCAGAAGGGTCAGCCCTTCTAGTCTATAGCCTGGAGAAGATGCCTGTTCCCCTATTTTAAGTTAACCTGCAGCTAAATTTTGCCAACTCTACATTTGATCAAAAGACGTATCTTCAATGACAATAATTAATAAAGTACATTCCTTTTCCATTGCACTTCTAGGGAAAGGAGCAAAATTGTACACCTGCTCTGTACTTCAAGGAGGCAAAACTGGGGTTTGCAACAAAATGTGGTTGTGTAAAAGGTACCTGGCTAATGTTTTGATCTGCTGAACCAGCAGTGCCCTTCTTTAGGCTACTCCCATGATGGCGAACCTATGGCATGTGTGCCACAGGTGGCATGTAGCACCCTCTCTCTGGGCCTATGAACCATCACCCTAGTTCAGCTCCACTTTGCATGCGCACGTGCCTCCCATCAGCTAGCTGGTCATCAGGTCTCTGCCGTGCAAGCACAGGGTGAATGCGGGGGCCATGTGTACATGAGGGGGGGCAGGACATGTGTGGAGGGGGCATGTGTGGGGGTGCATGCATGTGTGGGGGTGGGGTGGGACCCATGCACAGGGGCTACATGCACATTGCATTTTGGGGGTTTGGGCAGACATGCATGCCTTCGCAAACGCATGCACACACTTTGGACACTCGCTCCGGAAAAGGTTAGCTATCAACAGACTACTCCATTCCATTTTGGTCCTCTTGTTTCTCCACCAGCAATAAGCTATTGAAGCTTCCGGGATCTCTTGTCTTATAGAATTCTGCAACTTGTCCAGTTTCTTTGAAACTTCTAATACCTTCCCATCTGTGCAGATGGTTCCTAAGAAATCACTCAGGAAATGAGATTTGCAGATTTTCTTAAGATGAAACCCTACTGGGAATTCAGCTGGAGATAATCACCATCTTAGCTTGTTGTTGTACTATAATACTGTATTATCAAGGGCATTTTCCTGCATCACTCCCAAATTATGGAATGCATTTCCTAAGGAATTGTGTGTGCTTCAGTCCAAATTTCCCATCTTCCTTTTCAAACAGTGCCTTTTCAGTGGATTAGCATTTATTTTAGCTCAAAACCAACAATTAGATTTAATTGTTCCATATTTTCTTTTGGCATTTCTACCCCAAGGAAACTTGACAGTAAATTTTAATAATAATAATAAATCTTAAAGATATACTTCAGAGGGAAGAACTAATGAGTTTAAACAATAACAAAATAAAAACTCAGCGGAAGTTTTATCTAGACTAAAACATCATAATAGTTCCATGTTCTCTCTTCCTTAAAATTCTAGCTGAAAACCCTTTTCTTCAATGAAAAAATGCATTACACTGAAGCTTAAGCATTAAACTAGGTATAGGATTTCAAAATTTGATTACATCAAAACACAACCATAAATTATATTTTGCATTTCAGATACAAGTGTATTTGACTGTATTATTGTAACAGGATAGTTTAACTCTTTCTTCTCTTACTTGAAACAACAACTAGATTTGGAGGAAATGCCCATCGGATTTACGAATACATTTCACAAAACATATTTATAGCCCGATGAATGGGAAAAAAAGGTAACAATGCTTGTCTCTGATGGTCACCATCTACCATCCATCTCCAGTCACCACTTAGCTGGTTTTGTACTTTATGGACTAGAAAAACTTTCCATTTTATATTATATTTTTTCCAAGTAAGTTAAGAAGACCAGAAACTTGTTAAAGGCTGTTTCTTTGGTGTATATCCTGGACGGAACTGATAAATCCATTCATTCATTTATTTTGTTTGTACATTAAGAGTAATTTATTTCCCCAAAGTTTCCTGTAATGATGGAGAAATATTGGGGAACCTAATTCCCTTGAGACATGAAAATTAGGTACATTTTAAATTATTTACTTGATAGATTTTTATCTTGTCTTCCTTGCAAGATCTCAAGGTGGCTTAAATGGGATTCATCAGTTCATTTTATTTTGAAAATAAGCATGTGGGTCAGTTTGGGTTGAGAGAGAATGACTGGTTTAAAACTACCATGGTAACTCCCAATGGCTAAGGAGGATTTGAACCCAGTCTTCTCTGATCCTAGTTCAACGTTTTAATCACTACACGTATTCATTCTGCCATATAACATTTTTCTGAGACTTGCCACTCAAAACATGAGTTTTAAAATTGCCATTTATAGGCTCTACTATTTGAAGACTATATCATGCAGGTCTTTGCAGTGTTAGGTGCAATTCAGGACGATTTGTACATTATCTGTCCAGATCCTTGAGTAATTTTCTTTTTTTCTTCCTCTTGTGTCTCCCTTTCTCTACTCACTGGCTTCCAGTGTGGATTATGAAGATCATCATACAGTTAGTCCTCATTATAGTGACCATAACTTAGGGTGACCAGATGTACCGATTTCAGCGTGACAAGCACGATTTTTAACCATTTTTCCCGCGTCCCTCCGCCTTTTAAAAAAGTCCCAATTTTCTGACTTCATGTTGAAAGCCCAGTGGATTTGCTTAAGAAATCCTAACCGGGGCAAGACAAAAGACACCCTGTCTAAATTCCCCCCCTCTCTCTGTCTCAGTACTTTCACTGAAGATATTAAAACGTTAAAGCAACAAAACGGACCCCCCCCCCCCGCGCCGGTCGCGTTCACCTCATTTTATAAGAAAAAAGTGATCTAGTACCATAGAGCTGCAGGAAATGGCTAGAGAGGTCGCCAGTGTTACTTCCTGGATTTTCCGGAGGGGAGGGGCAGGGAGGTTGGAGGACTCTCCAAAATGGTGGGAAAGTTTCAATTTGCTCAGTTCTGGTAAGTGTGCTGGGTTTTTTTCTTTTATTTTTTAATGCATTTTAAAATAATGTAGGTTTTTAAAAATGTGCAGCTGCTGTTTTTTTATTCAAAACAATATGTGTAACACTATGATGTGCCATGGAAAAATCATTTTAAAAAAACCCTGAAAGAACAAAAGGTTTTTTTTAGGGTATTTTCCTGATCAAAACTATAATTGTTTCTGCATGATACCTTAATCACAAATAGCCAACTACAATTCATTCTAAATAGTTTTATTTCTTTTATTGTATGTGATTACTCAAGTCCAAAAACTGAGTTAATTGGATAAACTCAGCTCCACAATTTACTAAATATACAGTTACAGGAATTTCATGTATAGTATGCTGTCTCTTAGGGTTTATTGAACATAGGAGAATAATATGAGAGCGATTTGATGTAAAATAAGCTCTTTTAATGAATTCAAAATCAACGCAGCAGACAAGACATGGGAGTGAACATAATACACACTTTTTTTTCTTTTAGCCATCAAATACTGCAGCAAGTGTGTCAGTAATAATAGCAAGACAGGCATAGGATTTTCCAGCCAGGTTAATTTTACTTTTTTATGGTTTCGATGTTGTATTTAATTTTATCTGTATTAGAAACTTATGAAGGCTGTGCAACATTTTGAGGTGATATAGAGTATGTAAAGGCATGAATACAGTAGAACCTCTGGTCACAACCATAATTCGTTCCATAACATTGGTCGCAAATTGATTTGGTCATGAATCAAACCTAATTTTGGAAATTTGGCGCTTCCAAAAAAAATGGTGCAGAAGGGGAAATCAGCAGCGTGGAGAATGTGAATATTTTGGTCAGAAGCATTCGTGACCAGAGGTTCTACTATATAACATCTTCACTTAAGACTTAAGATTCACTTAAGATATAACATCTTCACTTAAGATTCACTTAAGAACTGTGGCAAGAAAGGTGGTATAATGAACAAAGTTACAATGGCATTGAAAAAAGTGACTGATGACCAATTTCACACTTAGCGACCATTTTCACACTTAGCGACCGTTGCAGCATTCTCATGGTCACGCGATCAAAATTTTGATGTTTGGCAACAGATTCGTATTTATGATGGTTTCAGTGTCCTGGGGTCATATAATCACCTTTTGACAAAGTCAAATGGGGAAACCAGATTCACTTATGCTACTAACTTATCAGCTGCAGTTATTCACTTAAGAATTGTGGCAAGAAAGGTGATATAATGGGCTTAGTGACCAAAGTTACAATGGCATTGAAAAAAGTGACTGATGACCATTTTTCACACTTAGCGACAATTTTCACACTTAGCGACCGTTGCAGCATCCTCATGGTCACACGATCAAAATTTTGATGTTTGGCAACAGATTCGTATTTATGATGGTTTCAGTGTCCTGGGGTCATATAATCACCTTTTGACAAAGTCAAATGGGGAAACCAGATTCACTTATGTTACTAATTTATCAGCTGCATTTATTCACTTAAGAACTGTGGCAAGAAAGGTGATATAGTGACCAAAGTTACAATGGCATTGAAAAAAGTGACTGATGACCATTTTCACACTTAGCGACCATTGCAGGATCCTCATGGTCACGTGATCAAAATTTGGATGTTTGGCAACAGTTACAATTTATATTTGTAAATTGTAGTTATGTTGAAATTAAAAAAAAACATTACAATACTATTTTTGCGTTGTATGAAAATTTTTGTTGCTCCGTATAAAATTTTTAATCAACCCCCCCTTGCCCCCCAGTCAAAGGTGTCCCTCTTTACCAATCTGAAAATCTGGTCACCTTACCATAACTGGAACCAGCAACTCAGTTGTTAAGCCAAGCAGTCATTAAGTGAAATTGCAATTTTGTTTATGATCTTAGTTGAGCTTTCCTTTCCATTATAGATTTCCCAAGGCGATAAACATAAAGACTGGTTGCAAAGTTAATTTTTCATCAGAGTAATAAATGCAAATAAATAAATGCTACATGAAATATTCACTAAACGAGGACCATCTGTACATGATTGGTGAGTTAAGATTTCATCTTTCCATAACTGGTTGTAACATGGCATGGCTCATTTTGGCCACATTGATTTCCCGTGTGTCTGACTCGGTAAGTGTGTTACCCTTATCTAACAATTGGAACTAAATATTGGGCCTGATATTTGTTCAATGTAACTTTTCTTTTTCCACTTATGGTAAGGAATAAGAGGATTCCTTGAGCTCACTGCATTATTGCTAAACCATGGGGAACAGGCTGAACAACTTTACCTGATCTTTTATTTGTTTTTATCTCACATAGGCTGCCCTTTAAAAGAATAGCAGCTAATCTGCCTGTGGCTTGCTTTTCTTGAGGCCTCAGCAATGTATACAAGATGAAAACATGATAGGTTCTTGTCTCAGAAAATGAAATACTGTAATCCGAAACAACACAAGGCATCTAATCTCTTTGCATAATTAAGGCATACACCCATTTTAAAATAAGCTGTTACGTTTACATTAGGTAAAGGTTCCCCACACACATATGTGCTAGTTGTTCCTGACTCTAGGGGGCGGTGCTCATCTCCATTTCAAAGCCGAAGAGCCAGCGCTGTCTGAAGATGTCTTCATAGTCATGTGGCCGGCAGGGCTAAACTCCAAAGGCACCCAGAACGCTGTTACCTTCCCACCAAAGGTGGTTCCTATTTTTTCTACTGTACTTGTATTTTTACACGCTTTCGAACTGCTACGTTGGCAGAAGCTGGGACAAGTAACGGGAGTTCACTCCATTACGCGGTGCTAGGGATTCGAACCACTGAACTGCTGACCTTTCTGATCGACAAGCTCAGCATCTGAGCCACTGCGTCCCTTTACCATGTACATTTACAGACAAAGGCTAAAATACAATGTGATAACAATCAGCCACGTTTACTGATCCACAATATTTTTTTCTAAATTAACTTTTTTTTGCAACTGCACATGCATTTTAAAACTTTGCCCTTTTGCTGATCTATAATCAGCCCTTTCTCCCTTTCCATATCTGCACACCTCTATAACCCCACTTTTTAGTTTGCGGTTGCCATGGCTGCAGTTTTTATTTTATTTTAAAAAGCAACAACAAAACTTTGGACACGAAATCCATCTCAATGAATAAGCTCTTTAGCGTCATTCATTGCCTACATGACTGACTGGATGCTCAGTGGGGAAAGCAGGGCACAGTCCTTGGTCTGAACCTGCAAGCATGTTGTTGCTATCCCTGGTCCAATCTATTCAAATAGGACAGTCTCCCCTTCAGATGCAGCTCTGTTGTGTGTAAAGCATAGCTACAGTGAATTATAAGATCCTGAATTCCCTCCAGTTCTTATCAACATCTCCCACTCCTTCCACCCAAAGTGTTTTCTGGATTTTTTTTCTTTCAGTAACGAGCCACACTTCAGCTCCCATTGAATGCACTGCTGGAAGACATTGCCCTGGGATTACAGGGAAGGGAACATATCAGTTTCATTCTAAAGTGGCCAATGAACTTTGATTTTGTCAGTGGTATGAGAGTTCATGACTTGGCAGAAGTATGGTAACAAGGTCAGACAATGATTAGGCATGGCAACTGCATCAGTCATTGGGGACTGTTTGGAAACTGAAACAGTATTTGCTGTGTGAGCAACAAGGAGGCAGCTAGGAGCCTGGGCGTGGCTTAGCTCTGTACTAAAGCTCTGAGTCTGTGCTGAGCTAAAAACTAGTTTGCTGCTCTGCTCTGAAACTGAACTTGTTCTCTCCTCTGCCTATGTTTGCTTATATTTGCTAGCACATTGGAAGAACCAGCTTCTGGTATTGTATATTTACTTCATGTATTATATATAAAGAGAAGTTAGTGAATCCTGCTGAATCAGTTATCTATGTGCTTTCTGGATGTGATTGCTGCTGCAAACTCTGACAGGTTTATTCCCAACCCTCAAGTCAACTGATTACACCTATTGTGACTGTTCAGAATAGTAGATAGCAAACAAGTTTAATCTGTTGGTTAAGGCATCAGGTTAGAAACTGGGAGACTGTGAGTTGTAGTCCCATCTTAGCCATGAAAACTGGCTGGGTGACTTTGAGCCAATCGTTCTTACTCAACCCACTTCCTCAGGGTTGTTTATAAAAAAAACAATCAAGGTGGAATATTAAATAACAAAAATAATTGGATTTTATCCATAGGGAAAAACTGCTAGGATGGCAGGGGGAGGGGGGTGATCACTGATTTTTTTTTTAAGAAGGGTGGACAGCCATTTGTCTGGAATGGTACCAGGTGTAATGGCTCCTCTCCTAACTTAAGAAAGTAAAGACTCTTGAAACGGATTATTTCAAAAGGAACCTTTAATCAAGCAGGATGGAAAACCATTAGAGGCGAAGCAGCATCTGAAACCCTTTAGGTAATACAAGTGGGATTTAACTGATAATGACTTCCCCCCCCCCCCATGCAGATTCTGACCAATACACAAGTGTGAAGATGTTTCCTTAACTCTTCTGCCCTGAGAGTCAAATAACACACGTTCCCATGGCTATCTCTAGTTAGACATTAAAGTAAGATATCCTACATGGCCATCATAAACATCCCTTCAGAGGTGCTGGGACCTTCAGTTTTCCAGTGACAGGAAACCAGTTGTAAAGTTGGAAAACTCAGTTGTTACAGATACAGCTAGTGATTTAATTCCGAGGCCCCCCCTTCTCCCAATTGAATGGCAGTATCACTTTTAGGGATCTGACACCAGGTCTCTTGCTTGAGCCGTGGGTTGGACTAGAAGACCTTCAAGGTCTCTTCCAACTCTGTTACTCTGTATTCCATATTTTTTTAATACTGGAATAAGTAGATGACTTAAAGCTGCCTCAGCTATGGACTGGGGAATAGAATAAAGTGTTATTGTTCATCGTATCTTACTGTATGTTATGTATTGAGTCAGTTTTAGATTGGGTGTTTCAACTGCAGTGGCATCGAAATATGTTTAATAAATTCACCCATACAAATCATGGAAACCCAGCAGGAAAAAAAATGGTTCTTGGAGCATATTTGTGAGAAAAGGTTCTGTGTCTCAAGGCCTTGTATATCATTTATATCCAGGCCAAAAAGGAGATTATTCTCCTCTCAAAAAAATGGGGATTAAATAGGAGTCCCTCATCATCTGCCATGCCTGTTTTTTTAAAAAAATAAGAATATCTAGGGATTCTCCCATCATCAATTAGTCGGGGAAAAGTATATTTTGTTTCAAGTAAATTCAGTGCAAATGAATATTGTTGAGTTTCTATTTGTTGTCATTTGTGTGCCCTGCAAAGATTGTAGGTTAAAACATGGAAAGGATTAAAACAAAATTCCCTTAGTGGTTGCCTTCCAGTCTCAAAATTTTGAGATTCCTTCAATGTTAGTCAGATTCCTTCAATGTAAGATGCAAAAATAGAAAATGTTTCATTAAGCGTAAAATAATGCCTTTGGCAACAGACTTTCAAAGTTTGTTCATTCATGGCAATAGTGTTAAGTTAACAGCCTCTGACTACACTGAGGTTTACTAGTATGAAGGTTGTAACTGGCTCACAGTACAAAAGCCTCTGACTTAAGGTCAATTGTAGTACTACAGTAATGGATGTTAGCATGGATACATTTTTTTCTCCAGAGAGTCATAATCTGCAGGAAGTTAAAACCCATCCCTCTCCCAGAAAAAGTGGGGGAAACGACACTGGAGACATGGAGACATGCAGAAAAGGTGATCACATGCTTCAATGTTGGTGTAGGAAAAGAGAAGGGTTGAGGGAGGGGCTTGCTAGGCTTTTTATAACCTGTTCAGTCCCACCTCTCTGTTTCCTGTTCCTGTATAAGGAATGTATTCTGATTGGTTGTCAGACTCCTATGGGGCCATGCAGGGGCAACTTTCTAGGCTGCGTTTTGAATCCAGGTTTGGTTGAATTCTCAGATGCCATGTGGTGAGTTGGGTAAAGGGCAGATATTATCATGCCTTAATCCCATCCCCTGGGGTGAAGGGGAGAACTCTTTATTATGTAAAGGGACTGGCTTGGACATCTTAATGGCCCATTGACAAAGTGAGTGGGGGCAGGAAGCTGCAGGGAATTAGTCTCTCTTTAAAACATGTTTCTTCCTTTCCACATCCAGGGAAATATTCTGCCTTTTCAATATTTCCTAGCATATTTCATTTTTCTGGGAGAGTGATGGGTTTTAACTTCCTACAATCTCAAGATTCCCACCTTTCATTTTTTGAAACAAGTTTTTAGCTATCTTAGAAGCTGAGACAGGAAACAAAATAAAACACTGTTCTATCCATTTTGTTTTGTTCTTACCTCTAAGTGTATTTGGCTGGTAAATGAAGTCTAACTAATCATTAACATAAAGATTAAACGAAGAACCTTATTGTCTTTTTCCAGACTTGAGAGAAACTTAAAAAAAAATTTCCATGGTGATCAATGGTTGCTACCAGCTTAAAACAAAAACATTAATGGAAATCTAGGAAGTAAACGTAGTTGAACAGTAGCATACTCCTTTCCCTACACGCAAAATTAAAACTAGTAGCAAATACAGGAGTTCCTAATCTGTGTAATTTGGGACATCTCCAGATTGTTTTTTTGGGGGGGGGAATCAAGATGATAGGTGAAGGAATCTTTGAACATGTATTCTTTCAGCTGCAGGTAATATTCACCATTTTGTAGTGTGGCAGGAAGTAGGAGGCCTACCAGTCATACAATGTAGACCAAAGTAATCCAAGTCTTCTTCTGGAGAAATTTTTTTTTTAAAGGAAGTACTAGGACAGAGAATTGGAGTTTACTTTAAAGTGTCTAACTTGTTAAGTACTTGAGAAGTTTGTGTTATATTTACCTGTGACTATGATATGTTCAATGAAGTTGCAAATGTTAGCATGTTTTGTCTCTTGGATAGAGCTTCTTTCCTTCCTTCCCTTAGCACAGACTCTGAAGTTTAGGCAGCATGCCGGATACCTGCTCAAAAGTTAATATTTGGTTTCCAAAACCGATTCTATAGTTGCTGAAGTTTCCACATGCTTTGAATGTGAGTCACCCTCAGGCAACTGCATTCTAATAGTACAAAAGTCAACACAGTGAGATCCTCAAGAAAGCTGCAGATGACGATCTAGCCTTAGCTGAACAAACCCACTCTTGGCAATCAACCTGGATGTTGTTCAGGTTTGAATCCAAAAACACATCAAACTATGAACCTGACTTTCAAAGAAAATATAATCCTATTCAACAAAGGTTGAACACATATTCCTCGGATTGCCTTTTGACAGTTCATTAGTCCTTCTGACTTGTTTGAGATCAAAATTTCTTTGCCTTCCTACATTGCTTTACTGATATCAGACACTTATTTGGAGTGTGAATGAGCTCTTAGGAATTCAACTCTCACCTGGAGATTTAATCCATGAGTGGAAAGTTACTGCATTTGTGTCCTTGATCTATCCACCAAAAAAAGAAGAGTGTTTTATAAAAGTAGACTTTATTGACTTTTTGCTGAAAATAGATAAGAAATGAATTGGTGATCAAATTGGTGACTGGTAATATTCACCATTTTGAACCTGTACAATATGGCAGGAATTAGGAGGCAGTGTCTGCTATTACCACATAATGTAGACCAAAGTAATCCAGGTCTTCTGGAAAATTTGGCTTTTTTAAAGGAATTATTGATTGAAAATATTTTTTATGGGAAGAAGGACCCATGATACATAATTTGGAAGGATAGAAATGGTGATAATTATGTTTCCAACTGTTGCAAAGAAGATCAAAAGTCACTTCTTTAAATGCCTTTCTTTTTTATTCTCTTTTTTATTGTTTCTCATTGTTTCTATTGCCTTTTATACTTTTTTGTTTCTCTTTTTTTACATTTTTGTAGTTTAAAATTCTTTTTCAATAAAATATAAACATATTTTTTAAAAAGGATAAAAAGGAGAAAATCTATATTTCTCTGTTCTAGAAATATCTGTCAGGCCTGCAGCCATGTTCCTTTTGGATCTTTGGCTTGCCACACTTCTATTATTAAACTATGCTGTTTCTATAGTGGGAATAGGGAGGGGTACAGAGTAGAATGTTACGTAGCAAACATAAAATTCCTTTCTAGATTGCCAAGGTCATCCTGTGTCTTGGCACTTCGGCACCTGACTAGAACTGGATGGGTAGAACTGCCAGCATGGCAGTAGAAGATTGGGATATATGGTGGACTTGTGGGCATGTGGGCAAGATCATGAACTTTAACTTGGGTGGGGAAAACTGTGAAGCTTCAGATTTGGTTTTTTCCAGATGTACCAGCATGGCTCTCTTAATAAATTGGAACTTTGAGCAGTACTTGGCCTTGGACTCTGATTTAGCTTTGGATGCTATCTGGAACGCTGACAATATCAATCTTTGGTCCCCAGATCACTTAACAATCAAATCCATACCTTAAATAACCATAAGTGATGTAAATGTACAAAAAATTACAGAAGAAAAATTGCTAGTTTTATCTTGCACATAACAGGAGACTATATATTCCTCTCCCTTTCCGATATATTATCTTCTACTGGATTTCCAAAGAGGAAGCAATTTGACTAGGAAAATAGCTGGAGAAAAGAGATTTATAGAATGGTAAGTAATTAAGTTGCAGGAAATAACTTTTTCTTCATATACAATCATAGTGGTACTTTGGTTTGCTATTATGACCTAGATAAATTCCAGCACAATTTTTTTTCCCACTTGCTTCCTACACTTTTTTCTATCAAACCTTATGTATCTATTTACATTGAAGCTTGGTATGTTCTTAGACGTAGAAAATAAATGTATGAATAGGTGCTCAAAATTCAAGTTAATGAGTGGCAGCAGCTGCCTATAAAAGTTGATCAGGTCTCTTATCTGTATTTTTCATCCTTGGTATGTTGCCAGTTTCACCAAAAGTTCTATTATTTTTGATCCATTGGTTTCCTCCAAAAATGGTTGAGGTGATACTTAACCTGGCATTACATCATGCTAAAATTGATATCTGGGGGGTGGGGGATATTTGGTTTCTAGAGGCAGCGTCTATATTTTTCAGCTCTTTTTGTTTTGATGTAACCAAGTAACTTCTAATTATTGAAGTCTGGGCTGTTTAAAATAGTAAGGCCAAATGTGAATATAAAATTTTTAGCTTGCTAATGAGTTGAGTAGCTCTTCAACCTATAGGAATCCTTTTCCAGGCAGAAATCAGTGAATTCTTGGCTGTTGTTATACTCAAGACCAGGGCTCCTCAACCTCCCTTCCGAGGCCTGGAGCCAGGCCACAGTCCATTTGGAACTGGGCCATAGTTGTAGAGGGCAAGTGTGTGTACATGTTTGTGCATGAAGCTGCATTTGTGAAAGCAGTGTGTGCACATGTGAAACCATCCCCTCTACTCCCCCTTGCCACCACTCACTGCCTCCACCAATCCACCGAGCAGAAAAGATTGGATACCACTGCTCAAGATCACATCTCATTTTACTAAATTGCATTGGCTATCAACCAGAAGGCATTTTTATAACTGAAATGTCAATTCCACATTTCTTATTTAGGCAAATCATGACCTTACAATGACTTAATTTGTGTCAAGGGCTTTGTTGCTTTTTCTTCTTCTCAATTTGCTGGTTTTTTTTTAAATGTCTAGCAAGCAAGATTTACCCATAAGGACTTCTTGAAAGAACCATCAGTACCTTTTATAACTAGAATCCTAATGCTTTGAATAATCTCTACTCATTACATAAAAGTCTAAGTATCAAAGGGAAAGTTCTCTCTCTTTGCTTCTCATTATGCATGAGATGTGAAACCTACAGGGCTTTGTCTTATTATGCAAGTACCTATCTCCTTGTTTATCTACCGCTCCCTTTTCTTAAGATTAGGTCACCTCACAGAACATTTTGCTTTTCCATTTGATGTGGTGTTCTGTTAAATGTATGAAGCATTGTAAAGTCTTCTGTTTTAGATGATGTGAGATGCTATGACATTCTGTCTTGTATCCTGGATGAATCATTCGCCCTTTCGAAACTGATGTCTTTCAGTGAAAGAGAGACGGCTCATCATCTACAATATTGTGTTTTCTGGGTCAAAAGCAATGACCCACAACACTACTATGTACTAAACTACTGTGTGGCTAGGCAGTCATCAGATCATTCAGAGCTGGAGCGATGAGGTCAAAAATGAGTCCGCAAGCTATTGAGTAGTAAATGATTCAAATTACACGAATGGCTTGCAATTTCTCCAGCTTGTTCTTAGATTCTTGAAAAAGAGGATGTGGTTCTAAAAATGTCTGTGAGTTGTATTCTGTTGACCAGTTTTTGACTAATCCAGCTTGCCTTGCTTGGTTCTGACATGCCTGCTTAGGGATCATGTACTCACAATGGAGCCTCTCTTGAAACTGATTGAAGCCAGATCAAGGTAATTTGACAGGAAGAGGGCATTTTCCAATGAAGGCAGAATATGATTTCTTATTTCAATCTAGATATCCAGCCATAAGCTTTGCCACTCTAGTAACTGCTCATACATAATTTAATTTTTTTAATCATTTGTATTGGTTTTTTTTTTTTTAAAAAATCAGTTTTCTGGTGTTTTGTATTTTGGTATATATTTTATAAGGGACATGGTGGCTCAGTGGCTAAGATGCTGAGCTTGTCGATCAGAAAGGTTGGCAGTTTAGCAGTTCGAATCCCTAGTGCTGCATAATGGAGTGAAATCCCGTTACTTGCCCCAGCTTCTGCCAACCTAGCATTTGGAAAGCATGTAAAAATGCAAGTAGAAAAAATAGGAACCCCCTCTGATGGGAAGGTAACAGTGTTCTGTGCGCCTTCAGCATTTAGTCATGCCAGCCACATGACCATGGAGATGTTCTCGGACAGTGCTGGCTCTTCAGCTTTGAAACGGAGATGGGCACTGCACCTAGAGTCAGGAACGACTAGCACATACGGTATGTGTGAGGGTTAGGGTTAGGGAGCAAAGCATGCAGTGGTGAAATTCAAAAAAATTCCCTAACAGTTCTGTGGGCGTGGCTTGGTGGGCATGGCTTGGTGGTCATATGACCAGACAGGCATGGCTTGGTGGCCATATGACTGGGTGGGTGTGGTTGCACAACTGACTCACACACAATGTAAAAGCAGCTGGACTTCACACAAAATGTTCCCTGTAACAATCAGGAACCTCACAGAGTCATAGAGAGCTCAAAAACCAACTATTACACTTTACACAAAAATAACACAAAAGTTACACAACTGACTCACACACAATGCAAAAGCAGCTGGACTTCACACAAAATGGTCCCTGCAACAAGCACAGACAATCAGGCCTAGCTAATTGTTGCACAGCTGATCGTGAGAACTTTTTAAAGCATTTTTTTTACTACTGGCAAACGGTCACATTTTTTACTACTGGTTCAGGCAAACTGGCTCAAACTGGTAGCATTTTACCCCTGAAAGCATGTCAAGAAGGCTAGAGGATAAGCTGCCTCATTGTGTCATTGGGATTAGGGTTCTCAGCTGCTATCCAGTCAATCAGAGGGCCCAGGGACTGAGAACGACAAGGCTTATCACTTCAAAAAGATTTCAATCTTATGTAGCTCAGTGTCAGCAGGGATATAGGAAGGAGGAATCCTGTTTGGCTATAAAGCCTTTTCAATCTAAGGAGGCTAAAGAATTCTTAGCAACATTTATTTGGGCAATTTGATAAAACATACTCTTAAGCTATTTTACAATTCCAAGAGCTGGAATGACAGAAAACATCCATTGGAATAGAAAGGATCCCTTGGAAATATTAGGCTTTTGCAGTAAAGCTGAGTTCTTCAAGTATTTGACCCCTTGGTCAGGATGTGCTTTCTTGCCAGAAGCTTCAGTAACATCACGTTTAGATCAGTTTCTTACTTACAACAAAATTGAAGCTGTATTAACATAGAAGATCCACATTTTATAGTGCAGTGGAACAATTACTGACCTATTTATCTCTTAGAGTTATGTTCTGTACTTCATTTGGGAGCTCAAGATCACACACACACAAACACATGTATGTATGTACGTACATGTGCATGTGCATACACACACACACACACACACACACACACACACCTCTGTCCTCCTGCTTTTCCATAACAACAAATTGTGAAGTATTGTATATTACAGTGATGGCTAACTCTTTTCTCCTCGTGTGCCGAATTTCCATCTGTGTGGGCTGCGCATGCGCATGCCCACACTCATAATGCAATGCACTTCACCTCTCTGCACATGCACATATGACCCCCATGCACTCCCCCACACTATGTGCATGCATACGACCCCCACACTCCTTCTGTGCATGTGCACAACCCCCCATGCCCAGTTTAGGCCTAACAGGCTTCCCTGAAGCCTCGTGGGAGCAAATATTGGCTGCAGGGGGGGCAACCACCCCCTACGCTCTCCCATCCCCATGCATGCATGCATGACCCCACCATGCATCCATGTGCTCATGTGTGGCAGAGACTTGAAAATTGGCTGGTAGGAGGTGTGCTCATGCGCGGTAGAGCTGAGCGATGGCTTACGTGCCTGCAGAGAGGGCTCCGCATGCCACCTGTGGCATACATGCCTTAGATTTGCCATCACATGTATATTAGATTCAGTGAGCGTGATTGACCCAAAGAAACACAGCATGTGTCTGTGGCTGAAGGTAGACTGGAACTGGGTGTCAGGCCTGCAGTTTTCTTTTGGATCTTTGGCCTGCCACACTTTCTATTATTCTACTATGCCTTTTTCTATTGTGGGAAAATGGGAGAGGAGATTGTACGGAGTTACTTAATGTGGAACCAAAACAAAATTACTTCTAGAAAGCCAAGGTCATCCTTTGTCTCTGCACCTGACCGGAACTTGATGGGTAGAACTGCCAGCATGGCAGTAGGAGATTGGACCATGTGATGGATTTGTGGGTATGGGGAAAAATCTTGAGCTTTCAACTAGGTGGGGAAAACCGGGAAGCTTTCAGATTCGGGTTTTCCCAGATGTGCCAACATGGCTCTCTTAATAAATTGGAACTTTGAGCAATACTTTGCCTTGGACACTGATTTAATTTTGGATACTATTTAGAACCCTGACACTGGGACTCCTTGGTACCTGTTGAACATCTGAATTACTAAAATACATTATCTCTATTTATTCCAAAGTTAAGGTATAGTCATTTCTATACATATTTCTGGGTCAATAATATTGGCTGTTCCTTCAAAGTCAAAGAAGGAGCTGGCTATGTTGACCCAATAATTCTCTTGACTGTGGGAACTGCTGATTCTTGTCTCACCAGCTTCGCCCTTAATGGGCACTCTTCTATCTCATTGGAATGCTTTCTCAATACCAATGTTTAAATAACAATGGGAACACATAGTCTCTTCCTTGTTCAAAGTCTGACTTCTGAAATGGGAAAAAAAATAGGGCGTGTACGAGGTGGAGAAGAAGAATGAATTTTTGTGCTTCAAGATTGTGATCTCCGCTCATGAAAATATATTCCAGATCCAAGATTATGTTCCAGGACTCTTTTATTGGAAGAATATTGGCATTCTAATGAAAAACAAACAAACAAACATTGAGGATTCAATTGTCCAGGTCAAGCCCTTCAAACATGGAGGTCCAACTTTTTGGCATGCCTGAGCAGCATTGTGTGAAGAGGAATTGTCTTGGACTGTGTATAAAAATATATGATCTAGTTAATGTGTAGAAATCACATAATAATGATAAAAGTTTATGAGCTTGTGGAGCCTCGTTATTAGCTATCCAGGGCCACATACAGCCCATGGGCTGTGGGTTGGACATGCTTTACAATGTTGTCTCTGAATGAAAAGATGTACAGATATAAAATACAGAAGAAAGCATTCTTAAAAACAGATTGGCTTCACCACGAGCACGTCGAGCTCACCAGCTTGCTCCCATTAGATCACATCTTAAAAGAAGGGAAATCTGGAATTGTGTTTGGTTAGGTAGATAAATTTTATGGCTAGACTCTCATTCTTAATCATAACAGATACCACTCCTTGAGTCAGCGAACTGCAATCTGTGAAATCATTCTCAGCTTAAAGAAGAATTTGGCACGGGAATGTTTTTATGTATGGCAATAGATAAGATCTCATTCCATATCATTAGAGGATCAAAGCTACTAAATTACTTTCCTTGTTGAGGAATATGACATTTGTTGCTTGCACCCTTTTTCTTGAGGTTTCTTCTTATGCTTACTTAGCATGTGCTACAAATCAGATGGAAAGGAGGATGAAAGAACAACCACATAGTCACCTTGGGCATATCTGTTATCACACTGTGGTCTGTTCATCTGCGAAATGAGAATCACCATTCCTCACCCTGCAATATTTTTATGTGACAAGAATTACTGCTGAAGAAACATCTCATCCTCTGATGCATGATGTTGTGGTGAGGAACTCTTCTGCAAAACCTATACCTTGAAATGCTGATTTAATTTGAGGAACGACTGCAGCTAGCCACTTCCTCAACTATAGAAGTATTCCAATTTCATAAACCTGATATAGGTAGTCCTCAACTTACAACAACTCAGCTCCAAATTTCCACTGCTAAGCAAGACAGTTGTTAAGAGAGTTTTGCCCCATTTTATGACATTTGCTCAATTTTACGACTCAAAAACCATGGTAGTGCAGTGGTTAGAATGCAGTATTGCAGGCTAATTCTGCTCACTGCCAGGAATTCGATTCCTTCGATTCTGATCGGCTCAAGGTTGACTTAGCCTTCAATCCTTCTGTGGTCAATAAAATGAGGACTCAGATTGTTGTGAGCAATATGCTGACATTGTGAACCGCCTAGAGCAGGCTATAAAGCACTGTGAAGTGGTATGTAAATCTAAGTGTTCAGGCTAAGCGCTGGTGTTGTTTCTTTCTTGCCACAGTTGTTAAGTGAATCCCCATTGACTTTGTTTGTCAAAAAGCTGCAAAATGACTCTGGGATATGAGCCATCATAAATATGTGCCAATTGCCAAGCATCTGAATTTTGATCACGTGACCATGGGGATGGCTGCAATGGTTGTGTGAAAAATGATATCACTTTTTCAGTGTTGCTTGTGGATGGGGACAAACTAGTGGCCACATTTGGGTCACTGTCACACAGCCCGGGGACAAACTACTTTGTTCTACTGCCTTAATAAGGTCTCCTCAATGTTGTAGAAGTAGTTTGTCTTGGGCAGTGAGAGCGAATCTTTTTGGCACTGAGTGCCCAAACCAGGGGTGGGTTTCTCGCCCCGTTCCAACCGGTTCGGTTGGAACGGGGCCGGTGGCGTCCTCGTGCACGCGTGCAGTGCACGCATGCGTACTAGCGTCTGCGCGACGCTCCAGCTGCTCCTGGAGGATCGCGCAGGTGCTGTATGCATCCTGCACATGCGTGGAAGCGCAGAACTCATCAAAACCGGGTAAGGACCGCGGGCGGGCGGGCCCTTCGCCGTTCCTGGAAGTTACTTACTTCCGGGTTCGGCGACCAACTGGTTCGCAGGGACCGCCGCGAACCAGTTGAAACCCACCCCTGGCCCAAACCGAAATGCGTGTGCACGCATGTGTGTGCACCAGAGCATCAGAAACCCAAAGACCAGCTGGCTGGTGCGCATGCACTCACCGGCCCCCTGGCCTTCAGGTTTCCGGTGTGCGCTTGTGCACCAGCCAGCTGGTCTTCGTGCGCTCTGGAGCGCATACACACCGGCCAGCTGGTCTTCAAGTTTCCAGCGCTCCTGAAGAGCAGCTGGTGATGGCACGGGTGCCCACAGAGAGGGCTCTGCATGCCATCTCTGGCACATGTGCCATAGGTTCACCATCACAGGTCTAGGAGCTGCTGTTTTGCCCAGCCCAAAAATGAGCAGGACAAAATGATAGCTGCATTAGGGTTGCTGCTGCTTAGCAAATTGTTTCATTTTGCTGCTTTTGAAAGGTCTGTACAGTGCTGAGAAAGTTTTCAGAACTTCTGCAGCCCTATGCTGACCTCTCTTAGGCAGGAAAATGAAGCATTTTATTTTTTTGTCCTGCCACAAATGGGTGGGACAAAATGGTGGCTGCATTTGAATAATTAGCGTGCAGCCCAAAGACACATGGCCTGCCCTCCTTTCACAATCTGAGGTCTGAAGAGCTCAGAACATAAGTGTGGGGCATGAGAGGCATGTGAGGAACAGGCTCAAGCACTGCAGGGTTTCAGCGGGTTGGGATGGGGAGAGAAAGGTGAGAGAGTGCTGCAGTGACCCCATGCTAAGGACAAATGACTGCTGGCCCACGGTAGGTGTCCTAACTTTGAAAAGGGGACATATGGGGCTTTTTTTTTTGGAGGATCTGCCATAATTTCAAATGTTCATTAAGTGGCCTTTCTTTTAATCCATTCAAAGCCATGAATCTTTTGCAAAAGGTTGCCAGAATGTCTAAAGGGAAAATATGGAACAATTTGTATTCCTAAGCAGTATCTGCTTTGGCTCAAGAGAGTCCCTTTTCTTCCCTAAGACCAATTAGAAGGAAACTTTAAATGATTCTGAGTTCGGCTGATTTATCAAAGGTGCCCAGTGACTGCTACACAATAGCTGTCATCACTGGAATTGAATTACTGCTCCCTGTATTGTTCCATGCCCGTAGCTCTATATGGCATTTCAGAATCTGTGACTATTGCATTCCTGTCCCTTGTGACATCATGGTACCCAAAAGTGCACCTGTTTCCTCCTGATTTCCTGACAACAAGCACTGGAGCAGATTCAGAGCCACAGAAGGTTGTAGGAAGTATAAACCTTAACTTTAAACTGGACCCACCTTGCAAAAAATTAATAAATAAAAATGCTGAGATGGAGTTTGGAAAAATCAAGAATCATTGCAAGCCAAACATCAAAGCAAGACTCCCATGATTACCTAAGAAGAGACTTGCAAATTACTAATTTACACACTTACTGTGTTTCTCAGGAGGCAATTCTTAATATTTAACCATTGACTATTGTTAATAGGTCATATATACAGGGTCACTGCTTTTTTATGTTTGAGTCAGTCTTGACTCCTTGTGACTTCCTGAACAAGTCCCTGTAGGGTTTTTTGGCAAAATTTCAGAAGGATTGTCTGCTTCCCTGGGCTGAGAGAGACTGTCTGAGAATCACTTAGCTGGCCTTGTGGCTAAGACTGGGCTAGAACCAGGGCTGGGTTTCAACCGGTTCGCACCGGTCCCTGTGATCCGGTTGGTCGCCGAACCCGGAAGTAAGTAACTTCCGGGAATGGCGAAGCCCCCCCCCCCCCGTGCCCGCGTGCGCCCGCACACCCGCGCCCGCTCCTTACCCGGTTTTTTTGAATTTCGCGCTTTCCACACATGCGCAGAACGCCTGCGCAATCCTCCAGGAGCAGCTGGAGCATCGCGCAGATGCTAATATGCATGCGTGCGCCGCGTGCGTGCACACGCGTGCCGCGTGCGTGCACGAGGACGCCGCTGGCCTCGTTCCAACCGATCTGGTTGGAACGGGGCGAGAAACCCACCCCTGGCTAGAACTCAAATCTTCTGGTGTATAGCCTGCATTTTAACAATTGCACTGAACTACCCTGTTTCCCAGATAATAAGCACAATTGGGCTTTTGAGTGCATGTGCTAAAATAAGCCCTCCCCTAAAATATTTAAACGCATGCACAACTGGTCTCCGCTATTTCCTGTGGCAGGGAAAGGGGGGAACATGCCCCCCATGCATGCACCTGCCATCCATGGGGAACAGCTTCATGGAGGCCACTCCCACAAACTCTAGCTACTGTGCCCCTTCTCTTAGTGGTGGCCGCAAATAGAGGGGCAAGCCCAGCGGTGCTACAGCTGTCAAGAATGTGCCAGAAACAGAGACAGAACTTCTGGCCCTCTCTGGATCAGCTGATCTGCGGGCCATGGGCCAAGGTTAAGCGGCCTCCTCCACCTAAAAATTATAAGACCTCCCCGAAAATAAGGCCAAGTGTTTATTTTGGGGGTCAGAATAAGGGGGTTCAGTGGGGGTTCAGCAAAACACGGTAGCTCTCTGCTTGATTGTGATTATGTATGTATGTATGTATGTATGTATGTATGTATGTATGTTTGTATGTATATATCTGTTCAGAAATTGTACAATACTGCGAAATTTACTTTCAGATAAGCAAGTACAGGTTTGCAGCTAAAATCATTTTCAATGATTCTCAGAATTTCCGAAAACTCTTCAGAAAACTGTAATAAATAGAAATTTATTTTTCCCCATACTCCATAAACCTTTATGGACAGGTTCAGATTTACTGCGCTGCTGCTTTAAGGTACTCTGAGAAAAGTTGCCAATTTTTTGTGCTCCCTCTTTCATGCCTGCTGTTATATTTCTGGAATAGCTGAACCAATATATTGTTAGGTAACTGTGTTCAAAAACACTATATAATTGCAGATGACTGATCAGTTCTTGGAACTCACTGTGTTTTCCAGTGAGGCCATCTTTAAAATAGTTCAATGTAAAACATCAATATAAAAGAATTTATACAGCACCGTGAATGTGTTCTCTACTGTATAAGTATAAAAAGCTGCCTTGAAGCCTGAGAATATTTTAATAAAGGACCATGAAGAGGTAAAATATAATTAATTTGATGGGTATGGAGAACTGAGGACAAAAGTTATAACCATAATTCTAACCCTAACCAACTGTAATCCTAACCCTATGTGTCTTCCACATATTTGTGGAAGAGCCAAGGTGGCGCAGTGGTTAAATGCAGCACTGCAGGCTACTGCTAGATCAGCAGGTCAGCGGTTCAAATCTCACCGGCTCAGGGTTGACTCAGCCTTCCATCCTTCCGAGGTGGGTAAAATGAGGACCCAGATTGTTGGGGGCAATATGCTGACTCTCTGTAAACCGCTTAGAGAGGCCTGAAAGGCCTATGAAGCGGTATATAAGTCTACTGCTATTGCTATTGCTATATTTACATCTGGTTATTTGTAATATAAATATTCCTTAACTTTTCTTCACTCCACATTTCTTAGGAATACTTAATACTTAAGGAAGAGTACCTGGAGACTTTTGTAACAAGTGATATAGATTGGTTTCTATCATGAAAGAGCCACCTCAAAGCAAAATGGGTGGCAAACATATCTAATAAACAAAGCTTCAAAAGCTTATTTATCATGCTACACATATCTTGTTAGTTGCAGGCATATAACATACTATCTGTGCTTTAAAAAGTAGTGAGCTAACTATATAATTAGACAGCTTTCAAAGGTAGGCCTTAGATTATAGTAATACCTACAGGAGTGGTATGTACTTAAGGTATAAAATTATTGTTTCCTTAGACGCAACACTAAAGTATATAACTGGCCCACTTAGCAATTACAAATAATAGCAGCTCAAAATTAGAGTTTATGAAGTACTTTGCAAATGAGACCAAACAATAACCACAGATAATGCAGAACAAGAGAATGTGTTGGGCTCATTCCAATTTCTGTTACTCTTTTTCAATTCACAAGATCCTGTCATTCTTTTGAAATCTATTTTTCATTATTCAGGTGTCTGTTTCCTCCTTTTTTCCCCTCCCTCTGTGCTTGCCCAAATAGGATTCTTCATATTTTTGATGTGCCAGTGGAAGCTTAGAAGCCAATGTGACAGCAAATAATAGGTCCAAACTCATTCAAATATCCAAAATGTTGCTACTCTGTATGTCAAGTTGTAAAACTTATGCAAGTTCAAAGGACTTTGGACTACAAAAAATGATTTAGTGCAGCAAGGTTGGATGTGGATTGGCATTTATCCAAACTAGGAATTAAAAGAAACACTTGGCACTACATGAAACCTACACGAACAATAATGAAACATGCATATTTTAAGATGTATTTTCTCAAAGAATGAAAAGAATTCATTCCACTTTCTTTTGGAAATAGCTCATGGCAACTGTGTTTGATTAAACTATTGTCTAACTGCAGCAGTTAGCATCATCTGTAGAAAGTTATAATCCAAAATGTTTAGTATGGAGTTTAATCCTAACCTCTCCAAATAATCTGATATTGTTATATGTACATGTTAAGAAGTATTGAGAAAATGTCATTGAGTAACACATGGAGTTGCAAAAGTCACTGCTGTTGCCAGATTCCCATACACTGAAAATGAAAAATGAGAATATGGATGCAATTTATTTATTGTCAAATTTATTGTCAAATTTATATAGCCATCCATTTTACAAAGACTCTGGATGGTGTACAACAAAGCTAAAAAACATTAGTTACTAAACATCAAACAATTGTTGTTATTATTATTGCAAACAGGAAAAATGGTTGAAAGAACATTAATATCAGAGCCACCTCAATAATTCACTAGTCACCTGGGGTCCCAAAACCTGATGGCATAAGCAGGTCTTGAGAAATTTTCAGAAAGCCAGCCTCATTTCAGTGGGGAGGATATTCCATAATACAGGGGTCACAACAGAAAAGCCCATTCCCTACAGCCCATCAAAAGTAGCTCCCTAGCCAATGGAACCACTACCATGCTCTCTCTGGTGGATCTGGTGGGACAAACAGATGTAATTGGGGAGAGGTTGTCCCTGAGAAAACCTTGTTCTATTCCAAAAATTATGTTGCTGTATCTAGCTATATCTGCCAAACTCTTACTTCTGCAGCTATTAAAAAAAACCTCCTGCTTTTATTGCCAGCTAACCTGTTCCTTGTAGCAAACCTAGAGCACTTAACAACTGATAAACAATTGTTCATTCTTGGGCTTAGCAGCTTGTAGGCCCAGGGCTAAATCAACTCTGTAGATCCTATCTGCTCACTTGTACTCAGTTGACTTCACAGTGGCAAAAGAGAAAGTATGTGACTTGTGTTTAAAGGAATAAGTCAGTGTATGCTTCTAAGAAATATCACTGCTGGTGAGATCCCCAAATAATATCAGCTATGATGCTTCTTGGTCAATGCCATAGTCATATACATATTTATACTTTCTGATATATTTTTCTATGATCTATTTTCCCCATCTGTGCCCTTTATTTAATCATAAGAAGTGTAACGTTTCATCAGTACATACACAATGCAAGCCCCATTTTCTTTGAATTATAAATGTCATTGAGCTTCTCAACCCCTTTGGATCAAGTATGAATGTTAGCATCTCACACTGTTTATTTAAGAACGATGTCAATTTTACCATCTTTAAGTTCAATTTTAATCCAAGAAATATTTTCTTATTGTTCTGCCCTGTGCTGATCCATGCTAATCCCAACAAAACTGAACCTAGTGGAGTTTATTCACTAGAATAGTTGTGGAATGTAATCACAACAATATAATTAAATCCATACCCAGGAAGAAGGGATGACCCCCTTCCCCTCAAAACTGGAAAATTATATCCTGTGCATAAACTTGACATAACAATTCAGTGCTACAGTTCAGCCGACATAACTAAGGAGGTCCAAGAATTCTGCCTACCAGAGCTGTATTTAATGAGCACATGATTTTCTGTGCTGCTAACCCACTCAAATTCCTCTTGGCTGGGCAGATCAAATGTTGTAGAGTTAATAATAAAGAGCTTTGATCTCTGATGTACTGATACCAGAACAAAATTAAATGATCTTCAAGTAGGGGCATCAAAAGGGTTAGCCTTGACCAGGGGAGACCAAGGTTGTAGTCCATTCTAGCCAATGAAATCCTCAGAGGATTTTGGCCATTCTCTCCCTCCCTCCCTCTCCTCCCCCCTCCCTCCCTTCCTCAGCTCAACTAACTCAGAGTTGTTGTTATGGGGAAAAAAAGGGGAGAGGAAATACAGTATATACTACCCTAAGTTCCTAAGAAAAAGTGAGATTGAAGCAAAGGAACAAGTATCATACATGCAAAAGCTATGGATGTTCTCTTTTTTTCTCAATAGCCAATATAATGGTTCCTACTGCAGTTTAAGAATGTGCTTGATTTAATGATTTTTTTCCTCTGAAAATGCACAGATTATCTGAATAAACAACAACAACCCCCCCCCCCCCCTGCAAAAGATCTTGTCATATTCCTTGCTCTGGGAGTGCTACTCGGAGGCATTTGGGAATTTCTAGCTCTTTTGGCATTATGGGTTTATCCCAGTGGGTCTTAATCCCACTTCTCACAAGGAGGTGTGTGCTAAATCAGAGTAGATGTGGAGGATCTGAGGAGGGATGATATTTTTTTTAAATCAACCTTGTGCTACAGTGAAGGTATTTTCTTGTCAAGTTGTAGACTGATGATACTCTTTATGTCTGGGAGGATGGGTGACTGGTTAGGATGATACAAAGCCAGATATCTGATAGACCCTGGGGGCTTTCTGAATGCATTTGGGGATTTTTCCCCAGTTATTTTATAGGCAGTTTCATCATACATCTAGGCAATCGTTGGAATACAGGTAGTCTTCAACTTATCACCACAGTTAGAACCAGAACTTCCAGTGCTCATCATTAAATGAGCCACTTTAAAATATTTTTGTCACAGTTGTTAAGCAAATTATCATGGTCATTAATTGAATCACACAATCATTAAGCTAATTTGGCTTTTCTGGTTCCCCATTGCGTGTCAGAAGTGTCTTGGGAAGGTCACAAATGGTGATCATATGTACTTGGAACACTGCAACAGTCATAAATACAAGCCAGTTCCCAAATGCCTGAATTTTGATGTGTGACTGAACAGGGATAATGCAGTGGTTGTAAGTGGGAGAAGTGGTCATTAGTCACTGTTTTTTTTTTCAGTGCCATCATCACTTTGAATGGTATTAAATAAATGGTGTTAAATCAAGGATTACATGTATAGAAATGGTATTAGGGTATTAGACAAGATTGCTCCCACGTGCCTCTCTACAATTGCTCATCCTTGAGGGGAGGGTGTCTTTCATTTACTGAGGCAATTTGGAAAATAAAGCTACTATAGATATTTCCTGGAACAATATTGGCAAAGGAATAATGGGCTGATTATGACTGAATACAGATAAATGCCTAGATTTGGGCCTCCACTGTGATGATAAGAATGGCATAAGAATGCATCCTTATTGCATCTGTAGAACTCTGTCCAAGGAGCCTGCTCAGAATTATTTACACCTGTTATGGAAGGAATGACATATTCTAGGACAGTGATCCCCAACCTTTCCAACCTTTCTGTGTGTGTGTGTAAGTGGCAGCTGTAAATGGAGTTTTGTGTGCAAGTGGAGGGAGCACACACACACGAAGCTCCACTCGTGTGAGTGTAGAATGCTTGTGTGTGAAGCTCCATTCACACAAGTGGAGCTTTGCATGCAAGCACAAGGACTTGCTATTGACGTGAATGGAGCTTCCCATATTCACCTTTACTTATTGGTTGCCCAGTTTCAAACAGTCCATTGCCCGGGGATTGGGGACCCCCTGCTCTAACAGACTGCTAAAATAATGTCTGCCAGTTCCTTGTCAGATTTAGTCATTTGTGTTTGGTTGGATTGAATGCCAGTTGGGTGTGATCTAGCATGATGAGTGAGGTAACCTCTTGCAAAAGGATCTTGTTCAGCCTGAGGAGGTTGGGAGGATCTTCTCTGATATCATCAGTGGATTGGACAAATGCCCAACCTGGATGGATTGATATGGATGGATCTTTGGGATTCAAGAGTTATTAATATCTCTTTGAGGGAATTTTTCCAAACAATGTCCAGAGCCTTATTTGGGCATGCCTCAATGTAAACTTAGTTACAGAAAAACACATCACTATAGGCTGCTGAGATACTAGAATTAGCTTGATATTGAGGTGCACAGAAACAATCTAGCTGGTGACTGAATCCTAAGAAAACAGGACAGCTGTTTCTTTGGTGCTAGTAGTGTTTTGTGACATCTTTTTACAAGATTTGTTTCCTTCTGTTCAATTGTATCCAATTCGGAGACTGCCTGAATTAGTCTCTGAAGTTTTCTTGGCAAAGTTTTCAGAAGTGGTTTGCCATTACCTTTTTACTAGGGCTAAGAGAGAGTGACTGGCCCAAGGTCACCCAGCTAACTTAATGCCTAATTTGAGATTAGAACTGATGATCTCCTGACTTCTAACCAGATGCTTTCACCACTACATCAAACTGGCTCTTAAAACAAGATTAGCATAAACATAATTTTTGCGCCATCTTCCATATAAAAGCAGTTAATACATATTTACTAATTACTTTAACTTCTGTAAAATATTCATTGTTAGTCTTTTATATTGTGAAAATACTGTAGATAGAATAGAAGTGAAGTGGGTGAAATCAGTAGAAATATTGAACCAGTCTAAGAAAGAATATGGATTGGAGATAAATATTAGATAACGGAAGATTTTTCTCACTCTGAAATGGCCTTTCCTGCAAGCATGGAGCAGACACAATAGAAGCCATCAAATGCAGATAAGTCACTTATCTTCACACATTTGACTGCCTTGGGGTTGGAATGCTGTCATAATCATCTGAATAGGTCAGATGGTGGTCTGTGAGAAGTGGCTGGTGCTCTTCCTGTCTCTTGGAATACACAATACAAGAGGCTGCAGCGAATATAATTGCAACCAGTATCAAAGCAGCAACTATTGCAATCGTTATGATTTCAGTCACATGGAGAGCTGGAGCTGAAAGAAATGGGGAAAACACAAAGAAGAGTATTAGTTTTGGGAGTTGTTAACCCACTTGGGAATTTATTTTTGGATGATGTGGAAGTTAACCGAATTCCAAAAATTTCAAGATCTTATTGATTGCAGCCTGATCCCTCTAGATAGTTATTTTTTTATGCCCCCCTTGCCATAAATCTAAAATCATAGGCTTCATGGGTTGTTTATTTATAAGCATTTCTATGCTGCTCAGTTCCCAAAATCATTCTCTGTTTTTTTTAACCAATTGAAATACTGAATTGATGGAATGCATCCTTTAGGAGTCTGAATTCAGTTCAAAATTTGAGCTATTTACTCTGTAATATAAACTCATGCAATGAAATGAAAGCTTTTGGTAGCATTACTAGAAAATATGTAGCCAACTCAAAATATTTGTTCTTTCTTACTATTAACTAAACTGTTCATCAAATCAAGACATTGTAATATTTAATTTATTTGACTTAAAAACATGCTTGCTATATTTTCGATCATTGATTCTGATGCTAAAAAGGAACATTCACCATTTATCAAATACCTTTTCTTAAACAGATCAATCAAGATATTTAGATTTTAAAAACCACACATTTAAGACTTATCCTGATTAGTATTTAATGGTCCAAACCAGTCAAAGAAACTGCAAAAATCAGTCCAGTGATGATTATTTTGCATATGATATATACGCAAATAGTAACATTTCTTTTGATCTAAGAGAAAAAAAGTAATGTGCTACCTGATGAAAAGAAGAAATTATATAACTTACATGGCCACTGAACTTCATAACTGTAGCCCAGGTTTTCTGGTGCTGTAACAAACATCTCATCATTGGTTACAGGGGGCCAAAATGGTACCATATTGTACTGTCTGTTGTGTCCAATGGGGGCATTTTCTAATGGGTATGTTGAGTTATCTAAACAAAAGGAGGCAACTATTAAAGTTTGAAAACTTGGAATTAAATACTGAAATGGCTTTTCAGAAAAACTGGTTTGACATTATTCATGGCTAACAGAACAGTACTAAATGATAGATTAAACAACAGCATCTGCCTATCTATATCCTTGGGAAAGACTTGATGGGTGGACAATGCTAAATCCATTATAAACAGCAGGCTGACTGTGAGACCAAATGTAATATTCACCTAATGCTGCCCGGCTTCCAGTGTTATTTGGTTAGTTAATGGACTGACAATCTATGGATTATTTTAATAATAGAGGCATGACTGACATGCAAATAAAGTGAAGCTTTTAGTCTTGAATTATTGTTTAATGCCACCTTATATGAAAACCATCCTTCTATAGTTGCCAAACATTACAAAGCTTAGAATAGATTAATGGATAGAACCAATTAATATTCTATAATAATGTAGGTTGAGTGAATCAAAGGTAGGTGTGTGTGTGTGTGTGTGTGTGTGTGTGTGTGTATTTCTAAACCATTTAGGTGTCGTAAAGCTTCTAAAAATCTAAACTTATACCTTGGAGTCTCACTGTGAATCTTTCATAGAACTTTTTTTTATTGAAAAGTATTCTAGAACAGTGGTCACCAACTGGTGGTCTGTGAGAAAATTTTGGTGGTCCACAGAAAAATTATTTGCATTTTTTATATTGCACTAAATACTATTTATCTTTTAAAAAAATCATATTAGTGATCCGTGGGATTTAAAATTATGAATTTAGTGGTCCCTGAGGTCCGAAAGTTGATGGTCCCTGTTCTAGAACACATTCTAAAATAAGGATTGTCAGTCAGATGCACTCCAGATGCTTTGAATTAACAATTCCACAACCCTTCGACAATCATCATGCAGACTGAGACTGATGAGAGTTAAAATCTAAGTTATTATTCCTGTTATAAGTAATTTCCCCCACGCATGAATATTTGCGATATTCACAAAGTGTCACTTTTGCCTCATGAAAGCTGAAAATTTATTCATGCTGGACATTCATGCTTGGACATTGATCATGGGTACAATGAATTAAACTGGGCCAGTACTTAGCCAACTACTTTATCCACTACTAATTGTCTCCTGACATAATCTTGTGAGATTCACCATGCCTTCCCATCTTTCAGTGCAGTTGAAAGCTATTGCTCTCATGGTCCAGTCCCTAAAAGTTTCTTTTCATCATCATTTTTTCTAAATTCTACAAGACTTACAAAAAAAAATAATCTAACTTCTACCATGCCAGTTCCTTTCGGCTGTTATTGCTCAGCAAAGCATGCCATGAACTTAAGGAATTCTCCTGCAGCAATGAACAGTCATATGAATCTTAAGAAATGCCACTTGACTTGCTATTTTAAAACACACAGAGAGCATTGCTGTAAGATTTTTAAAGATTACCTTCAAATGTATACCCTACAACAGAGTGTGTATTGTTTTACTTTTCTTTTGGGAGATGGAAATACAGAGAGCTACACATTCGGGAAGTTAGGAGATGTAAAAAAAATTAAATGTTAGCATTTCTCTTTCTTGGATCTGCAAGGAAATACCAGAAGAGCTTATGATCTTCGGGTGTGATTTATCCTTTATCAGCAATATATACAGTAATTCCTTTTGGGGGCTAGATTTTATTCTGCTTCTAGGAAGAAGAGATAAAGGATGCAGTTGCAGTTGGTTGCATTGCTGCTGTGGGATCTAAGCATCTTCTTTAGAGAGGCAGAGATTGTTGCCTGGATAATTTATCTCAAGGACTGTGTTGGGTATGGATTGTACCTCGGATTCTATACAGAGGAATAAGATAAATCCAAATATCTCACCAGGGTTATGCCTTCTCAGCCATTCATCAAAAACAGCATCTGTAAACGTGTGGAGGAGCACGAAAATGGGATCATTTGGGGATAAATGAGTTTGCCCTCCAGTTCCATTCAAAAACAGATGAGCCAGGTTGTGAAGGCTTCGCACTGCCGGATCGTACTTTCCTGAAGGATTGCTGTAGCCTGGACATGAGAATAAAGAAGAGGGGAACAATTGATTTATATTGATTTTTTCCTAGTATGATTTGATTACTTATTTGTACCCCATCGCTATCATTAAGTGTTATACCTTATGATTCGTGATAAATATATCTTTTCTTTTATGTACACTGAGAACATATGCACCAAAGACAAATTCCTTGTGTGTCCAATCACACTTGGCCAATAAATAATTCTATTCTATTCTGTTCTGTTCTGTTCTGTTCTGTTCTGTTCTGTTCTATTCTATTCTATTCTATTCTATTCTATTCTATTCTGAAGCAATTCTGGAACTCTCGCCTGTCCGAGTTAAGCGCAATCCTGCCTAGCACAATATCAAATAAATAGCAATAGCAATAGCAGTGGACTTATATACCGCTTCATAGGCCTTTCAGGCCTCTCTAAGCGGTTTACAGAGAGTCAGCATATTGCCCCCAACAATCTGGGTCCTCATTTTACCCACCTCGGAAGGATGGAAGGCTGAGTCAACCCTGAGCCGGTGAGATTTGAACCGCTGACCTGCTGATCTAGCAGTAGCCTGCAGTGCTGCATTTAACCACTGCGCCACCTTGGCTCTTAATCTTTTAATGTTTTAATCTTCTCCACAGAAATTGCTTTCCTAAAAGGCTGGGCCAATTATATGAAAAAATGGATCATCCCATAGCCCAGACATAACTTCCTGTTTCCCACGAACAGATAAGTGTGAGATCAGTGACTCTTAGCAATATATTACAATATGCCTGGCTCAGACATTGGTTACACAAAATGAGGTAGAGCACATGGCTAGTGAAGACAAAGGAGGGAGGGAGAGAGAATGCGTTTCCAGCCTTGAATAAAACAATTACTTTGTATCAATCTGGCAATAATATAGCAGAAATCTCTGTATGCATTCAATAATTATGGGTACTCCTCTGTTCTCTAGGGGCCAAGATGTTTTTTTCAGTTCTCCATGTGTCTTTTAGAAGTGACTTGGGGCTTCTGAAAAACCTAACTAGCACTCTAGATTTCTTGGCATGTATGAATCTTGATTGCTATTTAGCCTAATGGTAAGATGAAGTTAGGTGTCTGAAATTGGAGTGAATAAAATTAAGCATTTAGTATAATGTATTTATCATCCCGTATATTAATTCCTTGCAAAATCATTCTTGCAATATTACTATGTTTTTGTTTAACACACTTATGGAATAGCTCTGTCCAGATTCTGTGGTACCTTTCATTCTTGAAACTCTGCTTTAAATATGTACCTGGTGCTGTTTTTAAAGCTTTCTATTAAAAAGAGAGGGGGGAGGGAGGGAGAGAAGGAAGAAGGGAGAGAGACAGAGAGAGGGGGGGAGGGAGACAGACAGACAGACAGCAGCTAGAGAGGGAGAGAGGGAGGAACGGAGGGAGAGGGGGAGAGAGAGAACCCCTGTTATGTGGCACTAGGAATTTGAACAGCTGAACTGCCGGTCTTTCGATTGACAATTTCAGCGTCTTAGCCATTGAGCCACCGTGTCCCTTTATTCCTCTGCCTATGTGCTGTCTAATAACTAGGGGCCTGCAGATATAATGTAATGTAATATGGCGAGAGAAGAAATTTGAGTATGTCACTGCTTTTAACAAAGTCATGAATATACTATGTTTTGAAGTGCTTTTTTTAAAAAAAAAAATTTCCAGAGGCAAAGTACCGTAAGCCTTAGCCTCAAATAGTATTGCTTGCTGAAGTTGATAAAGCCAACATTTGCTTTCATTTCACCCATCACTGGCAGGGCCATTGATTTTGGGAAAATCTGCTGAATTCAATAAAGGAGTTCCCTCACATCCTATTTGTTTCCAGATGTGGAAAACCAGATAATGAATCTTGGGGTGGGTGGGGTGGGGTGATTTCCTAAACAATTTCTTTTGCCACAAAAGGATTTGAACCGGTGGGTTTTTTTTTTAAAAAAACCCACTTCAGTGTGAGAAGTGTGGTGGATTTCATCTCTGGTTTCAAGAGTTTGTTTGTTTGCTTTGGAGTGACTTGCCTTCTACTGTGTTACGGAAACTGTCTGCTGAATTGGAGTAGAATGGAGGTGTGTCAAATAATCCAACTTCTAAGCAAAGAGCAACATCCTCAGGCTCTGGGAGTCGCTGCACCATGGGACGGGCGACATTTCCGGCTGGATTGCGTCTAATTGGACCACCTTCTGTGCCTGACATTTGAAAAAAACAAAACAAAAACAGAGGCATGAGGGAGGGGGAATAAGATTTAATGGATTATCGGGTTAATCTCATAATTTAAGAAATAATGCAGGGAAGGCATCTTGGAGAAAAAAATCCCATTTTTAGCCAAGAACCACTCACAGTTAATGTTGCGTATCACTACTTAACCTGCTGAATTCCTTTTATTTTTCCAAAGACAAGTTATCATATGCTAAATACAGAAAATACATAGGAGATTTATGCACGATCTGTCCACTTGGTTGTGCTCAATTGTTATGTTTTCCCCCCTTTAACTTTATTTCACTCTATTTATGCATTGGTTTTCCCCCCAAAGCAGACTGGATAGAAATATGGTATTAATTTGCATATACATTGTTTCCCTTTATGTACATTTTTGGTGTAGATATTTTGAGCTGTGAATTATACTAGAGAATTCTAAATGTGCAGCTGTTGATATATAAAAGGTATATTGGTTTTTATGTAAGTTTGAACGGGGTAACATGGGAATCACTAAAACATAAAGCATTAGTCTGAATAGATTTCTTCTCTTTCTCTGCTACTTTGGGGCTTTTATAGTAGAAGGAGGATGGTAGCAATATTATTTAGGCGTATATGAAGGGTAATAGAAAACATTATGATATATAAAAGTAAAGTAAGACCTAGTTCTAAGACATTGAGTCAGAAAGATGCTTATTTAAATTTTGCCTCTGCCATTAATTCAATCAATGGCCTTAGATTACAGATGTAACGCTGAGACAGTAGGGTAATTGGTAATCAGCTTTGACAATTTTAAGAAAGATGGACTTAAACTGAATTCTAAAAGTTGCCAAGGTTGAGAAACATTGTGCTAGAGTCACATTCATCTTCCTCAACCTCTTGGACATAGCACATATAGCCTCCGTTGCAAAATTGTAACGGTTAATGAAACAGTAGGGGAAAAAAACAACATAGGGAAAAAAGTATATATTTAAAGTTAATAAAACCTATGGCTTTTCTCTGGATTTACCCGGGTTTTTTTTTCTTTTGAGCCCTGTGCATATTTTTCAATTGGAAGCTTAAAGTGTGGACCACAAACCAGTGTGTCCCAGAAAGGAACTAGACATTCTGGAATGAGTCTTTCTTCTTAGTTCTAGATTGGACCCCTCCTTGATACTGTCAACCCTGGAGCTGACCTGACCAGAGCCATATTGGAGTTCCAGTGTTGCCACACTGAAGCTGAGGGATAGGGAGGGGGGATTAGAGATAGAGGGGTTTGTGTACTCAAAATAAAATACTTTCTCTTGGGAACCAAGGACATTCTCACACCTGGACCGTGGAATAAGGAGAGAGGTCTCCTTGACAATGTCTTGATTGGACCATGTGATTGATTTTTTGAGGTTTGAGGAAAAACGTTCTCTTTTATCTGGTGAAAACCGCGGGAACCTTAGAGTTGTTTTTCACCAGATATGTGCCAATATATTTCCAAATAAAAGTATTCTTTGAGGAATCTATATGCCTCAGAGTCTTGCTTGCTATGGATTTATTACTTGGAACCCTCTCAGATAGGTTTCCACCTGTTATTTCTTGTCCTGACCTCAGGTGCTTTGGAGAATCGGTTGAGCCCCTCTTTTCTGTGACAACCCAACACCCTATGGTCTGACCTAAGCATAGTACTCAAAATTATCTGCTACAACATCCTACCTGTCAACAACTACTTCAGCTTCAACATCAATAATACAGGGGCAAACCAGTGGTGGGTTTCTAACCGGTTTATTACCGGTTCACTCGTGCACACACTTGTGCACCTGTGCAACACTTCTGCATATGCGCAGAAGTGTCTGGGCAGGTGAGCAGAGCCTCCTGCCACCACCACTACAGGTTCAGCCAAAATGGGAGCAACCCACCTCTTGGGCAAACAACAGATACAAACTCAAGGTAAACCGCTCCAAACTCGATTGCAACTTCAGCAACAGAGTGCTTAGTGCCTGGAATGCTCTATCTGACTCTGTTGCTACATCCTCTAACCCCCACAGCTTCAACCTTAAATTGTCTACTGTGGACTTCATCTCATTCCTAAGAAGTCCGTAAAGGGGGCATGTATAAGCGCACCAGCATGCTTACCTTCCCTGTCCTACTGTTTTCATTTATTTGTAATCATTTCCTTATTCATGTTCATGTTTATACTTATACCTGATATCTTGTACATGTTTGATAAGCTAAGTAAAATACAAATAAAATTCAAATAAATTTGGAACACTGCTATCATGTCACTCCATGTTCTTCCCTTCATTAGGCTAGGTATACATTTGAAAGAAAGCAGAATTTTCCTCAAAATCTAAAACTGGAAGTGTTTCACATGATGATGAACTTGATTGATAAAAAGCGTTCATGCCCTCTGAATGAAACATGCAATGTTTTGTCTGTATGTGCATAATTTGAGGTAAAGATAAAATTAAACCTGCTAGGTTCCATATCTGAACCAAAAAGAATTCTTAAATATATTTATTACTCTTACGGAAACTCTGATAAGAGCTAAATAGCACTACAAATCTAGGCTTACTGTTGCAAATGGTTCCCAATGTGTCGTAGTCTTCAATAGCCTCACACAAGATGCGCCACTGTGAGAAGATTGAATTGGGGCTGAGAAGAGAGTCTTCAAAGCTGCTTCTGGATCCCATGAGATCATCTGTACAGATGTCACAGTTGTTTCTACCTGTGGCAAAGTTCCAATAAGGGAGGGCAAAAGAAGGATCCTGTAGCATATCCTGGTGTAGAGAATATGGGATTCATGATGAGCCATGCTGTGTTGCAGACAGAATCACACAATTCACAAGGAAATGCAAATCATTATTAGCCGTTCCTTCCCTAGCAGGCCAGTATAATTCATTTGGAACTTCAAATATATGAATTTGAATATGATACTTCTCATTCTAATAAGAGGCATTTGTGTGGGGAAAAAAGCCCAGGTTCCTACTTCCAAACATAGGGAGTGGCCTTGTATACTCAGGGTATCTGCAGCCTGGATAAGTCCCTGGTGCTATTCAGATGTTTTGTATGTCAACTAATCTGACTTTTTTTGATATGTGTGTGTGGTTATGGAAATTTTGAATGATTTTATATTTAAATAATTTCCAAACAGCAGGTTGCCTAGGCCACCCAACATTAATAATCTACAGCAGGGGTGCCCATCTTGGCAACTTTAAGACTTATGGACTTCCAATTCCCAGAATTCCCTAGCTAGGCATGAATTCTGGGAGTTGAAGTCCACAAGACTTAAAATTGCCAAGATTGGACATCCTGATCTATAGCTTTCTCAGTAGCTCCTTTTAGGCAAGGAGCATCATTACTCCAAATTGAAAATGAGACAGGGCTTGCCTGTTCTTTGATCTGATACTAGGCAATATAAATAATAAATACTTCACCTGAATATCTCTCTCCAGTTGTAGCAGGTGATATCTGTGCCAGGTGAGAAATGCTGGTCCTTCATGGGAGAAATCTACTCCAGCAAAACTTCGCTGTCCAGGCCCAAGATAAGTTTTTCTGACCGAGTAATAATGAGACCACACAAAATAGTTATAAATGGACACATTTTCAAATTGTGGAGTGTTGCCATCAGGACCCAAGATCTCCTCACGTCTTCTGGTTGCGATCATAATGTCAGGGTGGGTTGTAGTTTTGGCTTGTTGTAAGACTCTTAGAAACTCACTCTTTTCTTCACTACTAAAATCCAGAAGATTTCGTCTAACTGGAGATCAAGGAAATAGAATTAAAGCCATACAAAAGAAACAGTGGAAATACCATCAGAAGACTGAAAATACATGCTTATCAATATCCTGGTTAAAAAAGTTCTCAAATAAAATCACATTTCAACAAAATGTTGAACCTAGAGAAGATGGATAAAAATACTTAAATATTTCGAAATAAAATATCAGAACTACAGAAGCTAGAATGTGGGCTGCATAGTATAGGCTATTATATCATATAATTTAATTCAATTTAGTTTATAAATTAAGCCAGAGATTTTAAGGAAGGCTTCTGTAGTTCTGAAGCATGCAAATGCAAGCAGATAAACACGCACCACTTTGGTGGGAAGGTAACTGTGCTCCATAATCTCATGCTGGTCACATGAACATGGAACTGCCTTTGAAAGCATGGGCTCAGTGGCCTTGAAACGGAGATGAACACCGCTCCCATAGTCAGCAACAACTAGCAGAGTAAAATCCACAGGTAAAATCCTTTACCTTTTTACTACTATAAATAATGTGATTATTTTGGGAGCTGGGAATTGGAATAGCCTTTTGATGAAACCTTTTAGACTTTCTGTGATATAATAAAGTGTTTTGAATTAATATATCACCTCCTCACCCCTCACTGCCGGCAGAGTAAATACTTTGTGCATGTAGATCGTTTTATGTAATGCAGTTGCTTTTGATTCAGTTTACTATTTATGAAGCAAAAATGAGAGATACGAGGCATTCTGCAGATACATAAACATATCATCTCATGAATTTCAAAAAATGTATTTGATGAAGCTCATCAACTATATGAGGGTTCTAAATTCCACATTTCACTTCATACCACGAATTAGCTTATCAATTAATATGTCCCTTGAATGTGAATAAATGTGGAGGTAGGTAAAATGAACCTTGATTAATTTATGTATCAGATTTATTGGCCACCCATTTTACCAAAGGGTAACTCTGGGTGGAATGAATGCATGATAAATTCAGACTTTTTCAGCAAGTAGAGGATGCACAAAAGATTTAGAGCTGCATTGCAAAAAAAAAACAAAAAAAAAACATGATGAAGAACACATCTTCATGATCTTCATTCACTAGTTACAATGCTTAGAAACTTTCCCACACTGCATATTTGGAATGAAGGTTTCAGTAAGGGAAAGTTATAGTAACTCATATTTTACCTTCATGTAATTAAGCAAACAAGGAAGCTGGTACTTAAGCCATTAAAAACAACCAACAATATATTTTCCCCACTGAAAACTTTACATGCACATTGCAATTTGGAAACTTTTTTAAAATTCTGAATAGCTATTTTAGGTATTTCTTTGGAGTATTTGCATATCATTAGCTCCACAAGGATCTTTCATGAAGTTAATAAAAAAAAGTTAAAACAATATATCTCCATCACAATTGCTGTCTCTATAAAACCACAACCTACAGTAAATTCTGATAGGAAACTATTTCACAGGGATAACTCATACAGTAAAAAATGTCATGCCCTTATTTCCTTCCATGTGATCCCTAAACACAGCATTTGGATCAACAAATGCACATAGCAGGAAGCAATAGCATACCCAGATGCCATGCAATAAACAAAATCAACTCAAATTATACTCAGAAGCTTATTGTAAATTACTGTGGCACCCCCCAAAACACTGTTTTATGACATGGATAGCTGTTTCTTGCCCGCAACCTTCCCAATCCCATGGAGCACACATTTCAGTCAACAATTTTAAACATGATAAAGGTATTAGTATTTGTTGTCAGGACCTCATTCAGAAAAGGCTGAAGCTAGACAAAGTCTTCTCTAGCTACAATCTCCATTGTCTAGCATTAGATGTGAATCTAGGAGGATCCCTAGTTGTGGATTTTTGATTTTAGCAACAGTAACTCCCCATTTCATTATTATTGGGGCAGGAAAAAATGTCAAATGTCTTCTGGACCAACAATAACTTGTTTTGCAGGGATTCAATCTCAGTTTCTATCCATACGTTTCTATCCAATTTCTTTTTGTGTGTGTGTAAAAAGTTTTTTATTTTTCCCTTTCAAATTCATTCTTAGATATACATTTTTATAACTGCTACTTAACATTTGTCTATTCATCATAGTCTTTATATTCATTTTTATACACATATATACAAACCCTATCCAACCAATTTCTATTGGCCTGCAACTAATTCCATCGCATTCCCTGATTGGTTGGGAGCAGAAATGTATAGCTGGCATACTGTGATGGTTCTTCAATCCAAACTAGTGAATGACTTCTCCAAATATCTCCATGTATATATCAAAGAACAGTTACAAGAGTGTGATAGCAGTAGAGGGGGAGGATTTTGGCAGCTCAGAGCTTTCCTAGAAAGAGATCCATATCAAGAGACTACACAATCCCGAGCTGGATAGGAGAGTAGGAAAGCTGTTCAGGGCAACCACACCCTAAAATCTTTCAAGATATGTTAAATAGCTTAGAAATTTATAGCTTTAGTTTGGCAAGATTCTGTCCATTGCGTGTCTAACACATTGATGTCAGGTCCAAGCCAAGAGATGAGACAGTGAGATCCAACTGAGTTCATTATTTTATTTGCTTGAACCTAAATAGAGATAGTCCTTGACTACAATAGTTCATTTAGTTACTGTTCAAACTGAAAAAGTGACTTATGACCATTTTCACACTTATGACCATTGCAGTATCCCCATAGTCACATGATAAAAATTCAGATGCTTGGCAACCAGCTCCTATTTATGTCGGTTGAAATGTCCTGGAGTCATGTGACCAGCTTTTGTTACCTTCTGACAAGCAAAATCAATGGGCATCCAGATTCACTTAACAATCTTGTTACTATCTTAACATGTGTGATGATTCACTTAACAAATGCAGCAAGAAAAGTCATAAAATGGGGCAAAATTTATTTAACAAATGTTTCAGTTAGCAACATACATTTTGGGCTCAATTGGGGTCGTAATTTGAGGACTACCTATATATCATGAACGGTTCTAGGGTTTGGTTACCCTGAACCTCTTCCTTCCTCCCCCATCCAACTCATGACTCTTTATCTGAGCTTCTTTTGTGGAATTGGCAAAATCCTTCCTGCTCTGCTGCCACAAATGTACATCCCATCACAGAGAGTAACAAATCATCACTGCCTAGATGACCTTTCTTTTCCACAACACACTGGTACTGTCCACTTAGGAAGGAATGGAATCACAATAAAACAGTGCCTGCAATCCTCAGCTCTAGTAGATGCTACTGAAAAATAGCACTGTCAACAGTCTTGAAAGCTGTTGAGAGTTCCAAAAGGACCAGGAGGGGTGCACTTCTGTTATCTAGGTCCTGATGAAAATCATCCACCAGGCTGAATGACAGTGGATTCTCTCCTATAACCAAGCCTGAATGTTGACCAAAAGAAATCCAGATAATCTGCTGCATTTCTCAACATACCTAATGTAACTTCTGAAGGTTCTAAGAACTGTTCTTAAAAAGATATATCTGAATTTTCACTTTTTCCTTGGTTTTTTTAATTCAACACAAAGTGTTTATTTATTGGATTAAATGATACATTGGGTTGAGAGGGGTAATTTTTATTGTTCAATGAGAAGAACAAAAAATGCTTCTTGAAAACAAATTATTTTACTGTTTTTTGAGATCGTCTCAGATTCATGCATTAATTATCTTTTTACTAAATATTGTTATGTGCTCACATTCTTTGATCTTGCTGAATGCTTGGTTTTGGGAATTATTCAAAATCCATGTAGCATTAGCAAGACAAACAAAACAGTCACTTCTTGGAATCAAACAACATAGAAAACCTCACTTAGAATAATTCTTAATGGCCTGAACAGAAAGATATTGCTATGGGCTGCTGTTTATATCTTCTACTGACTTTACTACCAGGAAGCTTTCAAACAAAATATATATTTTGTGATTTTTATATTCCTTCTCTCTCGGGTCTTCTTGTTGTTCTGATCATCATCCTCTATGGCAATTTTTTTTAGTGGAGAACACGCATGAAGCTGGAAGGCCCACTACATTGGTGTGAAATAAATTAGCACTAGATTGCCAATCCAGTCATGAATATGCATGCATTTCCCAATTATTTACTTATGGTTTATTTGTTTTCTTTTTAAAAAAATCTTCTTTTTTTAAGACTTAGAGACTTAGGCTTGAGTGAGCAAAAGATGTAAAGATAGATGCCAACATATTTATCATTTGAGATGATCAGGCAGGCACCTCGTGAAGTCATTCTTCAAACATCAGCATCATTACTGGAAGAGCTAAGAAAGAAGCACCAGGGAGCCCAAAGGTAGAACAGAAAAAGGGTTGCATTCTCTTACTATCGTGCTTACCTATATTAATCTTCCGGTCACAGGTGGGGCCAGTCCAGCCAGGTTGGCATGAGCCACAGTTGTAACCATAATAATTGTGGTTGCACTGACAAGTTTGATTGAAGAAACGAAGAGGCCACTGCTCGCGGTCATCTCGACCATCATGCATATATTGAGGTCCATGGGGTCGGGAATCTGCTATTACTTGTACGCACTGGCCTCTTCCAGAAGATGAGCCACAGCGATCAGAACCAGGAACCACTCCGGGAGACAGGTCTGGGCAACATTCACCTTGGATCAGCACATCCACTGTAGCACATTGTCGTGGGAACTGAGCATTAGTTGCTTCCAATAGGAGGAGTAGCGGTATTGCAAGATGCATAATAACTTTCAGATCCCACCAAAGCAAAGGCGTAAGGTTGCGTCTCTAGGTATTTGGGAAATTCTCTTAATTTCTTTGTAGGAAAACACGCTCTGAAATAAAAAGGGGGGAAAGCGTGTAAAAATCCCCTGTTTAATACTATAAACTTCTATTTCACCTATGAAAAGGAAAACCCCACTTCCATTTTTTTAGGGTTGAATACATGGTTATAAATAAAAAAGTAAAGGTAAAGGTTCCCCTCACACATATGTGCTAGTTGTTCCCGACTCTAGGTTTAAACATAGTTTTCATCATTCCCAGAGGAAGCTGTAGATCCATACAGCCATTTCTATATTCATATAATCAATCTATTTCAATTTCCATATCTCTTGCGTCTCCCTCTTCACAAACATAAAGGATCATGATAGCATTGTGTCCAATCTTCCAATTATATTTCAAAGTATATAAAGCAATCAACCTTTTCACATATTAATTACCACAATAATAGTTTACAATACCTATTAGTTTTAACACTCCTGCTCTGATAAACATATCCCCTAGATTAACCTTAATTTCCTCAACTCCAAGTATAAATTACATACATTATGCACTTTATCACTCTAATTTCTCTCCAATGTATATTTTTCAAGATCTCTGCTTTTACCTTTTTTATTTACAGACGTCTTGAGCCCTTCTCGGTAGAATTTTCCTTTCATTCCCCTGTTTTCCCCCTGTTTCTCTACTCCCGAACCAAGCAGTGCTAATTTGTTTGGGATAATCTGCTTTCTAATCCTGGTCTTGCCAACTATTTGGTTTGGCACAACCCTTTCTCTTTCTCTCTGCTTCTAATCCTTTTCTACCTCAATGGGCTTCTTTGAATAAGTAGCCGAGCAGCACATGATGCTTTTCATGCTGATCTTGTGATTTTACAAGTTTCAGGAAATGTCAAAGGCAAGTAATTGCAAGGAAAACACAGAACCCCAAACTGAGGAGGCTTAGTAGTTTTCATGCCAAGTGCAACAAAACCCTTGTCTCTCTGTTTGTGTGTTTTTGTTACAGCATGAGGGTCTCCATAAAGCATTTAATAAGTGCACCCCTTGTTGAAAGGCCTAAATAAATAGAATTCATCCTTTCCTGCTAAATTGATTGGTTATGTGCCATCAAGTTGTTTTTGATTCTCACATATATAGATTTTTTTCCCCATGACAATCTGTCCTCAGCCTGTTCTTTCAGGTTTCCCAGTGGTCCATTCATTGCCATCGCAACCAAGTCCATCCACTTTTTTTCAAGGTCTTCCTCTATTCTCCATCCTTTCATCTCTCTCAACATAAGAGCCCCCTCCAGAGAGCTGGATCTTTGTATAATGTATGAAAATTTCCCCCATATAATCCTTTTCCGCAATGGCAGAGTTAGTGGAAGTAAAACAGTGCCTTCATAATTCAGCAATAAGATTGTTACAATGGTTTGGCCATCAGGTAATTTTCTAATTTGCAGACAAAAACCGTGAATCAAAAATGGAACTTTTTGCTTTCTGTGAAACATAGAAGATGGTTTAAGGATAAGCCATAGAAAGAAGAATGAGCAGGATAAGCATACCCAACTGTATACATCAGGGGTGGGTTGCTGCCGGTTTTACTACCAGTTTGCAACCCACGTGTGTCAGGCACGCACTGTTCAATGTACAGCACACACACAGTCACTAAAATCCAAAATGGAGATGGCCCAGCGGTGGCAAGGAGACTGGTTTTGGGGGTGGCAGGCCTGGGTCACTGCTGGTTCTGTGACCCAGGCCTGAATTCCACTACCGGTTCATCTGAACTGGACCGAACTGGGAGAAATCCACCTCTGATATACATATAAGAAGTCTAAGAAAGGAGCAGGAAAAAAATTCAAATGGGATTCTACAGGTTTTGGAAAACCACAATATGGTAAAGTTGGAAGCAAGTTTAGGGTGTGGTAGGAGAAATTTGGGGTTCCAAGGTTCCTAAGATTTCTATAATCTCCACTCCAGAAATACCAACCAACTTAAAGTTATGGTTTAAAAAGATTTTGAGACAAAATTTAGGATTGGTTGCTTCCTAAAGATGATCAGAAGGGAAACACTTTTCAATTCCTGGAGTTCATTTCATTCTTCCATTTCAGCAGTTTTCCCAAAATTGGTGTCTTCCAAAAAATAGACAAGAATTCTGGGAGCCGCAGGCCTAATACAGTCGAAAGATTCCAGGGGAAAAAAAGGCTTCATTATTTTGTATTATTCAAGATCTTTTTGGAGGTTTCCCTTTCCACATAGATGTTTAGATGTTTTTCATTTGCCACATGGAAGATTCAAGACTTTCTTCTTCCCACTCAAAATTCTATTCTTGAAATTATTCTGGAGAAATTGGTATGTTCTGATTTATTCTCATGATGGTCTTTTGTGGATTATTAATGTGTCTGTTTTGTGTTGGAATTCCACTAGATTGGAATTCCACTATTCAATTGCCGCATACACACACACACACACACACACACACACACACACACCTACATTTTTTGTCACACAGTAAAAACCCTGAAGGAATGTGGCTACCCCAAAATGAACCTCTATACAAGAGAGCAGGTTAAAACCTAATTCACTTCAGTACTCTTCCAATATTTTCATCTTTATATCACAGTGACTCTTAGAAACAGTGGTACGAGCAATCGCCAGACCAGGGGTCAGCAACCCACGGTTCTGGAGCCGCATGTGGCTCTTTTATCCCTCTGCTGCAGCTCCCTGTCAACAGTTGGCACCACAATTTTGAGAGGAGCTTCCAATTGTGGGGGGGGAGCAGGGCATGCCAGGAAGAGACTCTATGGCAAGGGATGGGTTTTACAGTGAGCTCCACAATTGATAGGGCTTTCGGTTAGGACAGGTAGAGGAAAATGGATGTCACACTAGGAGGAGACTCTATGGTGGGGACAATGGATTTCTGGTCAGCTCCAGAATTGAACTGGTGTGGGGGGGACTTCTGGTTAGGACCTTTGTGGCTCTTTGAATGTTTAAGGTTACTGACCCCTGCCCTACACTGATGCTATCATCACTTATTTTCTTCTATTATTCCTTGTATTTTACTCCTGCTCTTTTATTCTCCTGTTTTTCTCTGGCTCTCTCCTCCAATCTTTCACATATGTTTTTTTTTCCAATTGGCATCACCCTCCAGGTACATTGCATCCAAACTTCATGCAGTTGTCTTGGTTTAAATGAAGTTAGTTTGCATTGGTGAAGGCAGTATCTAATGAAGCTCTCAAGGGAAACGACACAAACATTTAAAGTTCTGACTATATTCATACACCCTACTAGTTTAGCATCAATTGTCATTTGCTCATACCTGTTGACTCCCCGTGAGCTGGTTAGACTCTGAACTAGAATGCATCCTGGTTTTGTCCTTCTGAAAACAACTCAAGAAATAACAACAACTACAGCCCATTGCTTAATGACTTCAGCTTCTTCTTGGATGCCACATAGAACTGGCTTACCCAGCTTGTGGATGGCTTGTTGACTTCAGTAGCTTGCAGGTAGAATCAGAGAATGCGTGAGGGCACCTTTGTGACTCAACTAAGATGGCTTTTATGATCGGATACAAGAAGTTTCTTTCTTGCTATGGGCTTGCTCAGTCCTGAGAATTTCTTTCAAGAAAGCAACAAAAAGTGGATAAAGCTTAGACAAAATGAAACATAAACTTATAATATAATTTAGTTTTACATTAAATACAGGGACTAACATTGTACTGCTTATGTTTAATAATCCGTTGCATTAAACATGAAGGTTCAAAGGCAACTTTTGGAGACGCTCTTCATGTCAGCTTTCAAGGGCTGAGTGTAAAATTGGAACCATAGATTCCATATTCTTTGTATGTATATCTCTCTCTCACTCTCCTTTTCTCCCTCCCTCCCCCCTCTCTCTGCATGAAGTCCAAGCTACCCAGCTAAAAATGCCCTGGACTTCAAAACAGCCCTAAGATTTTCAAAGTACTCAGTTGTCACCTGTCCTAGTGACTTCAAGAATCCCATTAATAGATTATCTGACCAGCAGCATTTCGTGTGGGTAGGGGTGGGGTGGGTGATAATCTCTTGTTTCCTACCAAGAAGGAAACACAGTACATTGTATTCAGATCCAAAATATCATCTAGCTATCATGACTAATAGCCATTGAAATGAATGTTCTCCATTAAATTCCCATGTAATCCATTTTAAGGAAACTTTTACAAGCATTTCACAGTATGTCAAGTGCAAGAAAGTTAAAAATGGCACCAAGAGTTATACTAGAGTGGTGTCTTTATCGTTGCTCGCCTATAGACAGGAATCTTGCTAGACTAAAGCACAAATTTGCATAACTATTAGATGCACCCCTTGAAAGGTTAAGGAGAGTCCACCTTGGCTCTCTTACTACATACCAAAGATTCCAGACTGGGCTGCCTCTTTGCTGTTGGAAAAGCTCCCCTCCCTACTACATTCCAACACATCTTTGCTTGGATTTTCATTATCCAGAAAAAATTAAAGTCATCTCCAGACTTGGCTCACTGTCCGCTTATTTCAGACATCAGATGTCTTATACAATAACTTTATTAGTACCATTGCCAAAACTGAACTGTGAGAATTGTCTGTTCTTGGGCTCAAGTTACTTATTGGTCTGTATAAAATTTTTAGAATAGAATAGAATAACAGAGTTGGAAGGGACCTTGAAGGTCTTCTAGTCCAACCCCCTAGACAGGATACCCTACACCACTTCAGACAAATGGTTATCCAACATCTTCTTACAAACTTCCAGTGTTGAAGCATTCACAACTTCTGGAGGCAAGTTGTTCCATTGATTGATTGATCTAATTGTTAGGAATTTTTTCCTTAGTTCTCAGTTGTTCTCCCCTTGATTAGTTTCCACCCATTGCTTCTTGTTCTACACTCAGGTGCCTTGGAGAATAGTTTGACTCCCTCTTCTTTGTGGCAACCCCTGAGACATTGGAACGCTGCTATCATGTCTCCCCTAGTCCTTCTTTTCACTGAACTAGACATAACCAGTTCCTGCAACTGTTCTTTGTATGTTTTAGCCTCCAGTCCCCTGGAGAGGGACCTAATCCTCTAATCTTTTATTCTATAAACACGAAGTTTATTCAGGAGTTTTCAAAATTCAAAGGCCTAATTTTTCCAATGCTTGTTATTTTACAAAAGGATTGCTGAAGTTAGAGGTGGGCAAACTTCCTTCCAAAGAAAGGAAAGACTTGAAGGGCCAATTTTGAGGACAGATCGTCCAGGAGACGGTCTCTCTATGTTGTTGCTAAGAGTTGATGGCACATAATCAATCAATCAATCCCAAGATAGCATGAATTCAAAGTGAGAAAATCCTAAGTATCTGAAGGCTGATAGATTAGTGAATGATGTCTCAGTACTTTCTCCAAAGATTAAGTGTTTTTCTGGTGAGACCGGGGCAATCTGGTGTATCAAATATAGGACGGAGCATACTGGCTTTCGCCTTTCATCCCCAATCCAGGATTTCTCCAAAGATGTCCAATGTGGGTTGTATCAGGGCCAAAAGTCTCTAACGACAACAGTCTCTCATTGCAGTTTAAAACACAGTAATCTGATGGAGGTATGTCAGTTAAACTAACTTTAGTGTAACTGAAGTTCGTAATCTCTAAATTCTGTGCCGGGATTGGGTTAATAGGAATTGCCCTTCTTAGGCTGAAAAGTTTAGAAATTTTGTATCAATACTTATTACAGACTTAACTATTTTAATCACTCTGGTTAACCAAGCTGTAAGGCTACATTTAAAACTTTTGTGTTGCCCTATTCCCCCCCTCCCCCGTTTAAAAAAAAACACATTGTTTTATTTTGTTATACATGTTAAGTTATACGTGTTAAATTAAAGACCTGCAGGGTGCTTGGCCTAAAATTAGCACTGTAATGTCACAAGTGGGGATCAAAATGAAATGTTTGGCCTTTAAAAAATATATATCGGACAGTTTGATATTTTAATGAAAATGTAAAGTTTAACAACCCTATTAGGCCCCGTTAGAGCTACAGATTACAGATAGTGCTTTGCTTTGCAATTTGCCACCTTCTTACTATCTTTAATTAACCCTTATTAAAAATATATAAAAAGTCAAGTGTAGCAGAAAGACTGGCAATTGCAATTCCAGAATTGCAGACTCCCAGGATTAAAGGCTAGAGGCAGTCCCCTGTGCCTCCTGTATTTTATAAGCAGCTTTCTGAGTTTAGTGGTGCTTACTGCAGAATAGACATGTATAAAAATGATAATCTTGTACCCCTTAAAGAGAAACAGCACAGTTGCCTGATCAGAAGACTGCTCTGTTTACTTCTACATCTGCATGTGTTCTTCATGCTAATTTATTTTTATATGTTTGTACATTCCACTTCTTTTTCATATATACATATACATACTGGAAAGGTAGCTTATTTTAGATGAGAGGTAAAATATTCACCACCTGTCCATCCACCCATCCTCAAATTGTTTTTTTTTTCAATTTTAAAAGCTCTTTGCACCCCCACCCCAAGAGACACACAGGTCTCTGCATGAGAAATTGACTATACAAGCATGGGCAAAGTTATTTCCAAAAGTTCAAGAAAACACCTGTCAGATAAAAATAGATGCTAACAACATGTTCAGCTAAAGGTGTGAATTTTAAATAACTTTGAGCATATAACTATTTTAGGAAAATCTGGGTGATGTGGAAGGCAAACTTTTTTTTCCTCATGTGCCTTGTGTTGTGTGGGTGTATAAATAGCAACAAAACTTGATTTATGTCTTTTGTCTCCTGAAATCCAAAGGTAAGTGTCCTATGGGTGAAATACACACATCTCAGCTGGTCTCACCTCTTTCAGGATCTAGGAACATTTTTGGAAAGTTTTCATAAACTCTGGTAGAGCTTTATGTCAAGAACTCATAAATATCCTCATAAACTTTATCCACCTTTCCCATGTGTTTAATGGTTACAGTTGCAACCAAAACTGGCATTCATAGAGGAGCAGTTCTATGAACTCGTTTTGAAAACTCTGAACTGGTATTTGTAGGTACACTACACACACATACACACACACACACACACACACACACACACCTACACCCACACGGACACAAAACTATATCTTTCTTTCTGCCAGCTTCTCTCTAATTTACAATACTTTAATCCAGCAAAAAGTGCTGCAAGATTGATAACATGGCAAAGTTATTATAATTTTCAGTTTCCAGTTGAAACTCTGTTGCGCTGATAGTTTTGTTCCAAAGCAAATTCTGGTTGTTGGTATCATTATTACCTTGGGAAGTGAACCTGGTCATATGCATTTCATATTTAAAATAGCAAATAATCAATTTGCAATACTTAAGAGCCTGAAATTAATTCCCATTTCCTTTTGTTGAAGGATAAGCGCATGGATCTGGAAGTTTGGGGAAGGTATAGCATTATGCAGTTGAGAGATGGATGGATTTTATAACTGATTAATGTACAACTGGTTGCATCAATGACGATCATGATATTTTTAGGATTAGTGGCAACATAGAATGGAAAAGTACTATTTTGCCATGGAGATCTGGATTTGAATATCAGAAAAAATGCCTATTGGAATTGGCTACTATGCCCTCCAATTATTGATGAATTACAAATCCCAAGGTAACTATGCTAACTTGGACTACTGGGAGTTATAGTTAAACAATAACTCTTTTCTATAGTATTGAGTTATAAATTATATTATATTGATAGCCATCCCTTTTAACATTTCATTTAGGATTTGCTTAGTGAAATCTGCACTACAGAGAATGTTTTCTGAAACCAGCTCTTAGCTAAAATAGCAGTCAGCAGATGTTCAAATTATTTTTTTAATAGGTTATGTAAAACTATTACTCAATAGACTGGATTCAGAAAATCCAAAAATTATATTTATCTATCTTTGCATCCCAAAATAAATTCCTTTGAATAAGCGTTTATCATATTCTGAGTCATGTGTTTATACGTTCTTCATTTTGATCAGTTAATGATGCTTTTCTTGTTTTTCTGATGTAAGGAAATATTAATTTATTTCCATGCCGCACACCATAATGATATAAGATGGTATATCATAGAAGCAAAGGAATGCAACATTAAGGTAGGGAGTACAAACCTGGATTGCAAAACTCCAATCAAGAATGAGATAGCAACAGAGATATACAGAAGATTTTACTTTTAGTGGTCATTTGAATGTTTTGATCCCTCAGGTTCAGTAGCTTTTAATGAATGGCTTCAGTCACAGCAAAACTATGCCAGAGGCAAAACTTATATAAACTTCTGAAATAAATGGAGCAGTGTGAAGCTTCCTGGATATAAATCAGGACTTTTTAAACTCTTTTGAGAGATCTTTCATCTCAAGTCATGAGTATCACTTCCAGTACAATCAGTTCAATTCTGCATTAGAAATCCAAAATCAACCATGAGTGCAACAGAATAATACTAAGCTGATTGAACATGACCAACCACAGATGACTAGACTGTGTGTTCCAGCAGAAAATATCCTAGGCTGAGTTCTGCTAAAAAATCAATAGAAATTTCCTACTCATAAGGAGAGTCTTACTTGTAGGTACCCTGTTATCTAATCCTCAAACTCATCTTGTAGTGTCTTAGAAAGATCTAATCTTAGTTATTTAAACAGATCATAAAATGCAATAATTAGAATGGTTCGCTCCTATCTTTATTCTGAATTCTAAAAAGTCATTCTATCTATCTATCTGTCTGTCTGTCTGTCTGTCTGTCTGTCTGTCTGTCTGTCTGTCTGTCTGTCTATCTATCTATCTATCAGCATTCCAAATACCATGCAGAATCAAATCAGAATCAAAGGCAAAACTATCCTTTTTGTTCCAATTTAATAAGACAGGCATGTTGGCATCATGCTGTGGAATTCCAATACTGGAAATGACATCAGAATTCCACTCAGTTAAAAGTTCATGATCTGGCCCCCACACCCACAATCCATCACATGGTCCAATCATCTTCTTCCACACTGGCATCCATACCCAACTTCTTCCCGTCAGGTGTACTGGTGTGGAGACAAAGGATGACCTTGGCTTCTAGTAAAGAATGAAAAACAATACATTCCACAATCTCACTCCTGTCTATTACCCCCTCCCAACTATACTAAAGAAACAGCATAATGAAATAAGAGAAAGTGTGGCAGGCCAAAATTCTAAAATGAATATAAATGCAGGCCTGACAGGCGGCCTCTCCTCAGAAGAAAAATGTTTCCTGAAAAGAGAACAACATAAAAGTTAACATAAAAAAATTAACCATCTACGTCCACCCCTTTGGCTTATCGGGAAACTTGTCGTGGAATTGTTCTACTAACTTCTCCACTTTTAAGTTCCCACTTTTCACCCAAGTGGCTTCAGACAAAGGGTAACCCTTCCATTGCACTAAATACTGCAAGCGACCCCTATTCAACCTAGAATCTATAATCTTTTCCCCCTCAGATTGGGTTTCCCCTTCTATCACTATAAATGGTGTTTCCCCTTCTATCTCTATAGGAGGAGAGAAAGCTTGGGTGGATGTTCTTATGTTCTTATTTACTGGTTTCATCAAGCTACAATGAAATTCTGGGCCAAATTTCCCTAGATTTCGGGGTAGACTGAGTTGAACTGTAAATGGGTTAACTATCTTCACTATTGGGAATGGACTTAGAAATTTTGGACCAAATTCCTTGCTAGGCATTCCTAATCTTAAGTATTTGGTAGACACAAAAACTTTGTCCCCCAAGGAGTAAGGGGAATGTAAGGAGGGCGTGTTGGGAGTAAGGGGAGAAGGAAGGTTTGAGGGGAAAGGGAAGTAGGAGGGGAGCGTTAGAGGGAGGAATGGAAAGTTGGAGGGGGTAGATGGGGTGTATGGAGGATGGAAGTGTCAGGTGGGGTTGTGAATGATGAGTTGTGTTTTCTTTTTTCTTTTTTTCTTTTTAAATTTTTTTTTATTTTTTTTTCTTATAGCAAATACCTTGTATATAAGTGATTGTAAAATGGAATGTGAAAATGAATAAAATATATTTAAAAAAAAAAACTTTGTCCCCCACATGGAAGGGGTTCTGGAGCAAGCGATGTTTATCAGCTTGCTTCTGGTAGGCTTCTGCTGCATCTGCTTGAGCCTTCTTCGTATTCTCCCAACCTTTCTTTAGTATGTCCATCCATTTATTCAAAAAACTGGAGGAGGGAGGTTCTCTAGGCAGCTCAGGCATGGGAACAAATTCCATGCCACTGGTAATCTGGAAAGGAGTAAATCCAGTGCTGCTGTGAACCACATTGTTATACGCCACTTCGGCAAAGGGTAGCAAGTCTGACCAGTTGTCTTGCTGATAGTCCACAAAACACTGGATGTATTGTTCCACTACTGCATTGGCTCTCTCTGCTGCACAGTTCATGCTGGGATGAACCTCTGAGCTCAGTTCTTGTGTGGACCCAATGGACCTCAGGACCTGGCTCCAGAACTTAGCTGTGAACTGGACTCCACGATCTGAAATGATCCTCTTGGGCAATCCATGCAGGCAATAAATGTGTTTCACAAACATTTTTGCTAATTTCATTGCGGACAGCAACTCTGAGCAAGCGATGAAGTGTGCCTGCTTAGAAACCAAGTCCATAACTGTCCAGATTACTCTGTTTCCACTGCTGTCTGGGAGTTGCACGATGAAGTCCCGTGTGACCTCTTTCCATGGTCTGTTAGGGCTGGCCACTCATTGTAGCAGTCCAGACTGGTCTGTTGGGAGCACCAATTTCAAAGCTGTCATCAGCTTATCCTGGCTTCCATTACTGTCGTGCTGCGGTTTTCTCGACAAAACATCCCCCAACAAGTTTTTGGGTTCTTGTTGGACAGCTGGGGTTTTTGTCTCTGCTTCAGGTTCTGGGCTCTTGGATTCAATCATCCCTGGCTGGCCCTTTTTCTCCATCGGTGGTATTGACTCATCCACAATCATCAATTTCCTACCACCGTCTTCCCACTTTATCATAGGTTTCCACTTGTCAAGCCATGCAAGCCCCAAGATTATTTTCTCCGGCATCTCTGGAGCAACAATGAATCTGAGAAGCTCGCAGTGGCGGCCCCCTTGTAACTTCACCAGTTCAGTTATTAACATGGTTTGGGCCCCTCCAATTAGCGTTCCATCTACCTGCTCAACCCGAATGGGACAGGCTAGAGGTCTATCATTTTTGTTCCAATTTAATAAGACATCATGCTGTGGAATTCCAATACTGGAAATGACATCAGAATTCCACCCAGTTAAAAGTTCATGATCTTATCCCCATACCCACAATCCATCACATGGTCCAACCTTCTTCTTCCACGCTGGCATCCACATCCAACTTCTTCCGGTCAGGTGTACTGGTGCGGAGACAAAGGTTGACCTTGGTTTCTAATAAAGAATGAAAAACAATACATTCCACAATCTCACTCCTGTCTATTCCCCCCTCCATCAACTATACTAAAGAAACAGCATAATGAAATAAGAGAAAGTGTGGCAGGCCAAAATTCTAAAATGAATATAAATGCAGGCCTGACACTATCTATCTATCTATCTATCTATCTATCTATCTATCTATCTATCTATCTATCTATCTATCTATCTATCTATCTATCTATCTATCTATCTATCTATCTATCTATCTATCTATCTATCTATCTATCTATCATCTATCATCTATCTCTATCTTCCTTCCTTCCTTCCTTCCTTCCTTCCTTCCTTCCTTCCTCCTCCTCCTCCTCCTCCTCCTCCTCCTCCTCCTCCTCCTCCTCCTCCTCCTCCTCCTCCTCCTCCTCCTCCTTCTGCCATATACGTCATCGGACATTGGTGATCATGTTGGTGATCCTATTTTTATCAATAGCCGTACAATTTAAAAAAGTGCTTTTGAGTTTTGTCCAAACCAGTCCCTTAGATTTTGAAGCCATGATATTCTTCTTCTGCCTGGACCTCATTTGCCTTCAATCTTTCCTTGGAGGATTAAGTGAAGTATGCCGTATTTTTCTGGGTGTCCCATCACATGTCCAAAATAATCTAACTTTCTCTTTTTTATGGTTTTAATGACTTCCCTTAGCTTTCCCAGGTGGGTTATTATATCTATCACCCTAGTTATTGCTTATTTAAAATCTTTTTTCCCTCTCAAAATATGGCTGGGCACAGCACTGATTGTGGTAATTGAACCATCACTCTTGCATCTCATTCTTGTCCATCCTAGAACAGCATTGTAAAGCTGCTGATTATTAATTTTCCATTAAGAAAGGAAGGGAGCAAAATACATTAAGGCTGTAATCCTTTATCCAATTTCCTAGGACTAAATCAAGTAAGATCAGTAAAACTTTTATGTGGAAATGAATAGTTAGATGAGATCTCTGAGCACATTTTATTAAAATTATGCTGGTTGTTAAAGCAGACTTCTGTAATACCTTAAGGATTTTAAATATATTTTTATAAACTGACTGTACAATTTCTTAATAACACTGTTGCCTGGATGCAACCTTTGGATATGAAGTGAACTCAAGTTTTTCATGGAAAGAAGAGGGAGGAATGAAGGAAAAGAGGGCATATAAGCATATGAAGAAGGTGTTATTCCTATTAATAGCTTAGAGCAAACTCACAGCTAATGGGCTGGATGTATCACATGCTAGCCACACCCACACCCGGTTTAACAAAAGGGGGGGAAGCCCTGATACTTCACATAGCGCTGCTGTGATAATGCGAGTTTGACATCCCTGGCTTAGAGGCTATTTTATTTTATTTTTGACCATGGATTCCATGGGCTCCAGATGTTGAATATGAAAAATTATTAATGTCACACAAGACAGACAGGGAGATAAAAGAGTCAAACTGGGAACATGCTCATGTTAGATTTAATAAAGCTCAGGGATACAGTTTGGTCTTCATACATCATCGGGTGTGGTAATGAAAAGATTGTCAAACATACATTTCTAATAGCCTACAATTACAAACTTCGGCTTAACTTTAGTGGCTGTTTGACTTTGACACTGATTAAGGGAATAAGTAATGGCATCTTAATTTAGAGCTACATGATTAATAACTTCATTAACCTACCCTGTCATTAAAATTAATGAAGATGCATTATCCCTGGCCTTCTCACACAAATATCCCTTCGTTCTCTTTCATGATGCTACCGCAACCTGTTGTGATCTCTCTAAATGCTGGCTTGCTTACCTCGGTTGACCTTTCTTACTTCCAGCTAATATTTATGGCTACAGATAAATTTAATGCAGCTCAAAGACACACTCAGCCGTTGCTTCCTTTCTTTCTGGAAAACAGGAAATGGATGTCATTATGTTTCATTATTAATTAGTGAATGAGTGAAATAGATGGGGCTGACCCTTGCTGAGGGCAGGCATGGGCAAAGCAGAGTTCATTTTATCTTGCATCAATTTTGCAGCTTGATTTCAGAAATCTGTTCCTTTCACTCCACTGCAACATGAGTTGACTTTTCGTAAGAGATAACTTTATGCATGCAATATTCTCTACTTTCTGTAACATACCAACTAATAAATGTACCCTCTTAATAAATGTGATTGATATATTACCATCTATTCATTTTTGTAGAATGCTTTAATGATTATTCCCCCCCCCCCTTTTAAGCAATGTCCCCAACACATGGACCCATGTGGATGTTAATATGGCATATTAATGTCCTGGATTATCTTTTATTCTTAACAACAGGTGAATGGCTTATTAAGTCATTATGTCGAAGAAAGAGGGTTGGGGTTAATTGTTTTGCCAGGTGCACTGAATGGGTTATATTACATCCCAATAGATCAGTTTGTTGCAGAGAAGAGCAACACAGATGATGAAGGGTATGGATACTAAATCATATGATGAACAGTTGAGGGAGCTCAGTATGTCTGGCCTATCAAAGAGAAGCGTTGGGCAGACATGATAACTTTCTTCTAGTATTTGAGGGACTGTCATAGAGAAGAGGGGACTGACTTATTATCCAAAGCATCAGAGGGCAAGACAAGAAGTAATGGGTGCAAGCTTGTTAAAAAGAAGCAGAAGAAGTAACGATAACTTTTCTGACGGTGAGAACAATTAAGCAGTGTAATTGCTTGCTTCCCTGGGATACGGCTACTCCATCACTGGAAATTTTCAAAAATAGAATAGAATCATTTGAGCAGGATGGCATAAAATTACCTGCCTTGGACTAGAAGATTCCAAGGTCCCTTCCAGCCCTTTGATTCTATGTTCTATAAATGTAACACTGTGATAGGGAAATATCTATTTGTGGTGACATTAAGCAAATGGTACCCAATTTTCAGAGGCTCTGAGTCTTACACAGAAAAAAAGAGGCCAGGGAAAGATTAACATATATAAATAGTGAGTGTAGAATGAGGTCAAAATTAAATTTAATTATTATTAATCATTACTTTAATTACGTAAAGTTATAACAGGTGGTAGCACCTAAGTGACCTGGTTTGTACTTGAATCATCAAACAATTCCAAGGCTCAGGATTAGAAGTGGGAAAAGGGGCCCATGAAAAGGCCTTACCAAAGCCCTGCCATGCATTATTTTGAAAAACAACACTGATATGCCTATTTAGATACTAGAAGTTGAATTCATAGCATAGCATATTTATTGTTGTTATAATTATTTAACACTTACCGTATTTTTTGGAGTATAAGAAACACCTTTTTCCCTCAAAAAAGAGGCTGAAAATCTGGGTGCGTCTTATACACTGAATACAGAATTTTTTTGCCCCCTGAAGCCCCGCCCCTTCACCAAAACGGCCATGCATAGCTTGTAGGAGGCTTTCAGAGAGCTCTTGGGGGCTGAAGAACGCAGAAATGAGCAAACAATGGGCCATTTTTTTGCTCAATTTTGCCCCCCTCCCAGCCCCCAGGAACACTCTATAAGCTTCCTAATGCTCTTTTTTTTGACAAAAATGGGCCCGCTTTTGCAAAAAACGGGCCATTTTTTGCTCATTTCCCCCCCACCCCCCCAGGAGCATTCTACAAGCCTCCTAAGGGTTATCCATGCCCTTTTTTTGAAAAAAAAATCGGCCCATTTTTGTGAAAAACGAGCCGTTTTTGGGAGATTTGCAGAGTGCAAAACCTTTCTTTTTAAAATTTGCCTCTTCAAAACCGTGCTGTGTCTTATGCTCCAGTGCATCTTATACTCCAAAATTTTAACATTTTAACACGCATATACTTGTATAATTCTGTACCACATCACATCTCAGCTTTCCCTAGCTTAAATAGATTTCAAAGATCAAGATATTTTAAAAGTGTCTTATATACCTTGTTTTTCATACAGAGTATATTACCTATATTTTATGCATGTATAGCACAAAAAGGCCAAGGTAGGCACAAATTGGAAAGGTTGTTGCTGATATAAGAAAGAATTGGAATCTGATGGGGCTTGGAAAATTAGATTGGAATGTCATCTGTTGGGCCATGCTTGGTGTGCTCCAGTTCCAGAGGTGGTGTTCAGTAGGTTCTGACCAGTTCTGGAGAACTGATAGTGGGAATTTTGAGTAGTTCAGAGAACCGGTAAATACCATTCTGACTGGCCCTGCCCCCATCTATTCTCTGCCTCCCGAGTCCCAGCTGATTGGGAGGAAATGGGGATTTTGCACTAACCTTTCCCTGGAGTGGGGAGGGAATGGAGATTTTACAGTATCCTTCCCCTGCCACGCCTACCAAGCCACACCCACAAAACCGGTAGTAAAAAATTTTAAATCCCACCACTGTCCAGTTCTAAGCAATCAGTCCCAAAATGGTGTCCTTCATATATGTTTCTACTGCATTTCCCATAATTCCTAACCAATGTGGTCAAAATAGAGCTAGGATGGATGGGAGTTTGGCAAGGTAGAATCCTGGTATAATCAGAGGTTTCCAGAATGGATATTTACTGTTTCAAAGAAGCTGCTTTCTGCTCTTGAAAAAGCCTCCCATTTAATGAAGATGAATGACATTTCCAGAAAAATCTGATTTTTCCAAATAGCAATAGCAATAGCAGTAGACTTATATACCGCTTCATAGGCCTGAAAGGCCTCTCTAAGCGGTTTACAGAGAGTCAGCATATTGCCCCCAACAATCTGGGTCCTCATTTTAGCCACCTCGGAAGGATGGAAGGCTGAGTCAACCCTGAGCCGGTGAGATTTGAACCGCTGACCTGCTGATCTAGCAGTAGCCTGCAGTGCTGCATTTAACCACTGCGCCACCAAATCTATTATGAGTCTAAGTAGAAATTAATGTTGAGAGTGAAATGAGTTTAGTGGCTCTTGTGTTTGATGGAGGACAGAACTAAGTCGAACTAAGTGCTACCGTTTTATTTTTCCACAGCTTTTGGTATTTTGTACTTGTCAGACATCTTTATATCAAGCAAAGGCACATAAGCCACATTTCAGCTACCTCTGTGGTTTTCTAAAAGATGCATATCTGAACATACGAGATTTGAAGATGTGTGGTGTTATGTATCAAATATATATATAGTTGTGTTAAGCCCTGCTAAAGTGAAACTAAATTTTAGATGACCCTAACTGTTAACTCCAACTGTTTTGGAGGGAAACGTAGAACATTCATATTTGGGTGGGCTTCTTCAAGGATTATGATTGGATAAGGCCCTGTGGGCCCAGGGTATAAATTACTGCTATTCCTCAGATCCAGTTTAAGTCAAAAAATGTCTGTTTTAGTCAGTTTTCTCTGTACACTCTTAAAATGGTAGTGTGTTTTCTACAATATGTAAGTATCAGTCACTATTGTGCATCTACTTAGGGAAAAATAAAACAAAGAGGAGGGCTGATTAAGAGGAAGCATCATGTGCTTTAGATGTGATTCAAAGGACGCAATCATAACTTTTAAAATAGCAATATGAAATATCTGAAGGGGAAAGGGTCAGCTGATACAATTCTACAAAATTACTAAAACTCTATGCCACTGTGCTATAAACTCCCTACTTTAAACTATGCATAACATCTAATAGGCAAATTGTAACATTTGGACCTGTGGATTCTGCTTTATCCAACACCATGTGAAGAGAGTGTGTGTCATCTGTTATCAGCTTTGTAAAATTTAAGAAAAAACCATTTTTCCCTTCAATGTAGGAAGGCCTGACTGCAGGCTAAATTTAAGTTAGTCTAGTTATATAGCATGAAGATTTTCCTCCGCCTTTTTTACTCTGAAATAAGTAAGTTGTGTTCTCTGCTGGACAAGGGTAACCACTGGCAAGAAGAATTTTTTCTATCTTCAACAGTTTCCCTGCCTGTACATTGGTCAACATTGCATGAGAACAATTTATAATCATAATAAAAAAAACATTTGTGCTTTGGCATGATCCCACAGGTTGAGCATGATGATCTGGAAAATAACAAATGTATGGTTAAACTACATCTAAATTGTATGAGAATCTCTCCAGCTACTAATTTTATTAACTTTACTAGCCGATAATCTGCTGTTGCTCGAGTATTTATTTATAGGGGGGAAATGTTGAATTTTTCCCCTTCTCAGAGGTAGCCTCCTTGTGGAGTACTGTGAAGACATTACCATGGCAACTCCACCCCACTGCTGTACTGTAGAAGCCATTTTACGGCAGTACAGAAGTCATTTTAAGGCACAACCGGCTGTATCTTAACAGAACCCACAGCCTGAGAGGTTTTAAATGTATTTGCTTCCAGAAAGTAAGTCATCTGTATATCAAGTTTGGTTGAAATTGCTTGAGACGTTCCAGAGTTATGTTGGAACACACACACACACACACACACACACACACACACACACATATATATATATATATATATATATATATATATATATATATATATATATATATATATATATATATATATATATATATATATAGTGTTGATGTCATGGAACAGGTTGCCATTTCAAGCACAATGAAATGTGCTGATTGTTATTATATACTACTAAATAGCATAAAAATGTGATATTTGAGAGACCGCCTTCTGCCGATTACCTCCCTAAATCGACCAATTAGATCGCACAGACTAGGCCTCCTCCGAATTCCATCAGCCAGTCAATGCCGACTGGCGACCACACGGAGGAGAGCCTTCTCTGCTGCTGCCCCGGCCCTATGGAACGAGCTCCCCATGGAGATCCGCACCCTCACCACGATCCAGACCTTCCGCGCAGCCCTCAAGATCTGGCTCTCCCAGCAGGCCTGGGAATAGGTTTCCAATCACCCGCCCGAGTGTTTGATTGCTGAATGAAAGTTGTGTTTTATTATTTTTCTTTTGTTCACCAATTGTTTTGTTTTGACCTTGCACCTCCCCTCCCCTGTGGTTGTAAGCCCTGTTCTATGCCTTAGCTTTTTTGAGATTAGTCATAGCTGGCTTGGAGTTCTGTATGTTATAGCCAGAAATTCTGTTTTTGCAATGGAACACTTTTTCTGCAGCCCATTTGCATTGCTCCAAATCAGATATGAAGCATTTTCTAACCCTTTGGAGCTATTTTTGGGGGGAGCAGAGGGAAAATTGAAGGGAATATTATTTTTCTAGTGCGAGGAAGTTATTGAATCAATAAATAATAAATTTGATCTGTACATTTTTAATATGAAAGGACTGATCTGAGCCACTTCCTTCGAGGGAAAAAAAGGATTTTTAAAACAATAGCCACAGTCAAATGTCAAAGATGTTTGGCTTATACCTATTGAAAACAGCAAATTCTGAGGACTTGGAACTTGTGAAATAATTGATGGTGGCCTTTGGGCTTGTCAGGGGAAAAACAAGAATGCCTGTTTGGTCTTTCAGCTTTGATAACTGAAATGTTGCATCATGTAAAAATGGAGAGCTGACAAGACATTGTAGTACTTTGAAAGAAAGAAAGCTGTCCTCTCCCATCAGAATTCAAAGGAACTCAGAAAGCAAAGAAAGCAGAAAAACGATGGAGTGACTTGGAATAATAACTGCTGGAAAGGAAGTCATCCATGTTTCTCTCACACACAAAATCAAGAGAGGTAGATTCACAACACAAATGCCGCATTATCTGGTAAGAATGCGAATGCCAATGAAAAATATAGTAAGAAAGGTACATGGCAGTGATTCCTGAAGCATTACTCACCTTTTACCCAAAGAAGTCCTTTAGAAAAGAAAAAGAAAAAGAGGGACCTCCCCCTCCCCAAATGCAATGCTACAAGTACTTGCTGGAAGTGGACTTGGGCATCAAACTTAGATGCACTTTTTTGGTTACTTAGCCCAACCATCTATACCTTTGACTATATCTGAGTTTTCATTAATTTCCTCTTCTGCTTTCAGAATACATGACACCTATTCCCTACCTAGAATAAGATAATGAGAGCACAGGAGCAAATTAGATAGTGGGGCTAGATAGGAGGATCAAGGCCATGGGTGTCAAACTCGGGGCATCACGTTGCCTTCACTGATGATTCACAATGATTTTCCCATTCACAGAGCTGGGGTAGGCGTGGTCTGCACGTGATGCATCCAGCCCGTGGACTGCCATTTTGACACCCCTGATCTAGGCCTTCCCCTGTTGAAAGAAGTGGAATTGGTGGCAATTTATCTGTGGAGCTGCTAGCCTTCAAAGCAGACAAAATTGGAGATGCAATGGAAAGCCTCAACTTTCTCATATATGTAGTGAACTGACCAAGAGGGGCCAATAGCCTTGGGAGTCAGATGATGGGAAAAATAACATGTGTCACACCTGACACAACTTAAACCTCTAAATAGAAATGACCCTTGGCTCCATTTGTTGAGAAAGGTATAGTTTATTAGAGTTCAAGTGTATTGCAGTAGTGGAAAGCCAGAACTAAAAATCGCACACCCAAATCCCTAAATTCTACTCTTCCCTCCCTTAACTATCTCTAATTGCTCCTCCCAATGTAACCAATCCAGTTCAGGCAAGATGTTTCCCTAATGGTCAATTCAAACTTGGTTGGTATGTGGCTCCTCTTTTTCTTCTAGCTGGATCACCTTTGAGGCAGCATCATGAGGAGACACAGCACTTACTTTCAGTTCTTGAAGCATTTTCCCCTTTCATTCTCCCCTCCCCACAGTTCAGGGAAGTCTGTCACTGCCATAAAGCACAAGCAAGCATAAGGTGGCAGCTGGCAACATGTTTTCCTCTTCTTAGCCTGAAGCAGAGTAATCCATGATTGCTGGTCACTTCTTTTTAATCTAAGAACAGTTGCTAGTAGCCATGTCGTTTCTTCTGTACTTCTGTACTTTCATTCCTTGATCTGAATGACTCATGGCAGGACCCTGCTGTGTTTATAGATGGAAAAATTCTAGTGCTATTGAGAGGTTTTGGACCATGACATCCACAAAACATTAGCAACTGGTCATGCTGATGCTGAATTTTTTTTAAAAAATCAAGATTATGCTTGATTCCCACTTCCCATCTTTCTTCCTCACACAGGTAGGGAAAACTAAGCTTCCATAAGGCTTTTTAGAGCATGATTTCCAACTCAGCCATCATGTTTCTTCATAAGAATAATATCTAAAGCTAGATTAAGTCTACATCTTGACATCTTAAAAAAATGTATGTGATTTAATGTTCATGGTACCAAACTTGTTCAGCTTGATTCCCCCCCCCCAAAAAAAAGACATGGCTTTGCCAGTATTCTAGAATTAGAGGGAGGACTAATTGAAATTTGCATTGATAACACATGCAGGACACAACATACACACACACTGCTTAGATGAATGTGCAAGCACTCACACTCATTCACATTTTCAAAATTCACTGCAAGTCAGGCTTTAGTACCTACACAAGGAAAATGGCAATTTTGTTCCAGAGTAGTAAACAGAACAAGAATTAGATTTTTGGGGGCAAGAAACTGATTTTGTAATGACCCTCTCTTTCGTTGCACGTTACGCTTTGAGATAGGCCAGGTTTTATACATAAAAGAAAAAAAAATGAGCTTCCTGCTGTTTCCTGCTAGCTACACAGTGCTACCTTCTGGCATCTTTGTCATTTATGAAGACAACTGGGGCATTCATTAGAAAGCTATGATTAGTCTAATGATTCCTAGCCAGAGTGGAGGGTAGAACTCTCACAGGATGCTACGGTAATTATGAGCTTCCAACTTTCATTACAGAAATCTTAGCCTAACACCTTTCTTTCAATTATACAGTTACACTACTTGCTGTTATGGCCTTTAAAAAAAGGAATGAAGATAAGGGAGAACTGAAGTTTTGCAGGTACCACTGACTTTTGAGCAAGGACATTTTTCAGAGGCTGTAGGTGTTGTAGGTGTTACAGGTGTTATCAGTAGGGCTTAGATCAGGAAAGTAGCAACTGGAAGCACTACAGCACATTTCTGTGTCTTATTAGTGTACATAGAAAGGCTGAACATATTGTTATTCTAATACAGTGTTTCTCAAACTTGTCAACTTTAAGATATGTGAATTTCAACTCCCAGAATTCCCTATCCAGGGGGGATTAAATCCTAGCAGATTTGGCTTATTTTTAGGCTTTTCCTGATATACCAAACTTTCATGCTTTTTTTGCTTCTTTCATAAGCCACCTTTCTATCAGAATTTGTATGTATTATCTATTTTATAATAATATGGTATTAAACAGTATTTTAATAATTTTTGTACACCAATGATTTGCATGTTCAATATATATTTTTAGATGTTTAATATTGGTATTTTTTAAAATGTACTCTGGGTTCTTTCTATTTTTACTTTGTTTTTCTGTTCTATTTAAATTTTTGTGCAGTTCTTAAATGTTTCTAGCATTTTATTGTTTGTTTCAGATTACTTTTGCATTTCTGTATTCTGTTCATTGTTTGTAATCTTGCTGTAAAATCTAGTCTTAATATTTATTCATTTTTCCATCTTTGGTAAATATCTTACCAAAATATAAACTCTAGATTATTATTTTTTGTTATCTGTGAATAACTTCCAATTCTTCATTCTGCTTTCATGTTATGTAGAATTTGGATACATTTTTTTGATCCATGCTCCTTGTTGTGCATCATAGAAGATATTATTTATTGGAAATCATTTTACTGATCCAGCAACATGGCAACATCTTAATGAAGAGGCACACATCTGTCCACATCTTTATAAAGCACTGTTGTGTCTCATCCCTTAGCTGAAGGTTTTATTCTCCATAACCATTCCACCTTGAGCTGCAGGATGGATCTCATATCTCCTGGTTTCCACTGAGGTACCTCCAACTGCTTTGCAAAGCAGCATTACAGCATTATGCTACACACTTTTCTGTAAGCATGCTTGGCCTGTTATAAAACACATGATCAGTGATTTTTCAAAAGTCTGGTAGACCTAGCTTATAAAAAACTGTTGCCAGATGTTTTAAACCATGCCTATGTTCTTTCCCCCCCCCCCCAAAAAGTGGGTTTTTTCCCCCAGTTTTTGTTCTTTTCCTGCTTTTGCTGACAAGGCATGTTGTGTGATGCACTTCCTTTTTTATCTCTTTGATGGGGATGAGGCAAAGGGTAATGCCATTTGTCTACCCCAAGTCTAATGAAAAATTAGTGGCTGGTGGCTGGGAAGAAATGGGAGGAAAATCTTTCAATGTTCTATGTGAATTCTCTTTTATTTTACCCTACTTTCTTTCTCTGGATCCATGACCTCTGGACAGTGGCCCTTTCATTCACAGATTTATTATGGCAGGTTCTCTCTTTACATTCATCATCTTCACTCCATAAAACCAAACTGCCTTCATTTAAATCGATTATATCTTTCCCCTTCCTCTTTATTTTTTCAAAACAAATGTGTTTTTCCTTATTTTATTTCCTTTATTACTTCATGCTGCTTACCTTTTACTCCTTTGGCATCCCAAGTTGCAAATTTTTCACGTGCTGCAGTTGTCGTCAGATGAGCTTTTCACATAGTGATCTCTACTGCCCATCATGGCTTGGTCAATCAAGATTTAACGCAACACTTGCAAAACTATTGTTGTCAGCACTCTTATCATCTAATAATTATATCAAGTGTACTGGGCACATGCAGTATAACACATAATATCATATAATAAAATACCATGTAGCAGTAACAGTATAAATGAGTTGGAAGGGACTTGGAAATCTTTTAATCCAACTCCATGCTCAAGCAGGAGACACTATACCATTCTGGACAAATGGATATCTAATCTTTTCTTAAAAATTTCTAATGATGGAGCACCCACAATAACAGAACAACAAAATTGGAAGGGATCTTGGAGGTCTTCTAGTTCAACCCCCTGCTCAATCAGGAAACCCTGTATCATTTCAGAAAAGTTGTTGTCCAATCTCTTCTTAAAACCCTCAAGTGTAGGAGTACCTACAACTTCTGGAGGCAAGTCATTCCACTGATTAATTGTTCTATCAGGAAATTTTTCCTTAATTCTAGGTTGATTCTCTCCTTGATTAGTTTCCATCCAATGGTTCACCCTTAATCATTCTTTTCAATAAACTAGACAAAGCCAATTCCTGCAACTGCTCTTGATACGTTTTAGCTGTCAGTTCCCTAATCATCTTTGTTGCTCTTCTCTGCACTCTTTCTAGAGTCCCCATGTCTTTTTTATATTGTGGTGATCAAAGCTGGATACAATATTCCAAAAGCAGTCTTACAACTTCTGAAGGCAACCTATCCCACTAATTAATTCTTCTCACGGACAGGAAATTTTTCCTTAATTTTAGGTTGGATCTCTTTTTGATAAGCTTCTACCCATAGCTTCTTGTCCTGTCCTCAAGTGCTTTGAAGAATAGGTTGACTATCCTCTGTGGCAGACTCTCATATATTGGAAGACTGATATCATGTTACCCCTAGTCATCTCTGTTAGACTAGCCCTATCTAATTCCTAGGACCATTCATTGCATTTTATAAAGATTCTTAGAAGTACAATTGAATTCTCAAGCTTTTCACCAGGAGAGGTCTCCATAACCTCAACATTAGAAATATTTGTATATAAAATGTGCTCCTGCCCTTTTAAAGAAGGCAGCATTGTACAGACTATCCAAGGCATTGATTCATTTCCTTGGTTTGTTCTTCTTTGTTAAAAATGGGCATGCTCATTATTCAGTACCTGAAACAGAGCTTATAAATGGGTCTTAAATAATGCTGTCAGTCCAACAATATTTTCCTTATTGTCTTGCTCTTCTCTGGACTGTTAGCTGTATTTTTCCTTCCTGACTATAATAGTTTTAAAAGATGTATTGGGCTGTCATTTCAAATGCTGAAGGATTCAAAACACACATAAGCAGATTAAAAATGAACAAATATATCCACATCTAAATCCATTAGGAATCTCACAAATTGCAGGGATCTAGTTTAATGTTCACTATGCATAATGCTATAAAATCAGTGCAATTTTGGAAAACAAAATTCCACCCTCTACTAAAAACATTATATTACAATCTGTTAAGTCCCCTCTGGCTATCATCTATTAATATCCTGCTCGAGGCTTTATTTGGACAGTGTGTCCCTTCCAATGACTTTCGCTTCCATCCATTTCCATGTTCCCTGGATAACCAATCCTATTTCCCATATGCCCCCCGCATTTTTGTGGCATTTTATTTCCTAAATAAAACTTTAAAGATCGTGCTATTTAGGGCACAGTCAAATGAGATGCTAAGCTTGCCATTATTTTTGTGAAGTATGTGCAGAAAAGTTTCTTTCCTGCATAGAACTTCTTAAGCTGAGCTGGAAACAAAGTTCCAGTAAATGAATGGGATTTACTTTTGCATAACAGACATGCTTAAGACTGCAATTTGCATTGCTAGATATAAGCAATTGTCTATACTTAGGAGGCTCCATTGCATTTTTTTCCTAACCCCGTTCTGTTGAACTCCTGCATTATTTGTGGATTTTTTTTAAATATACAAACAGGCTAATAGCATCCTCACCATCATGCTTGTAAATACTGCTGTTTACTCAGCATTTTTTGCATGCTGAAACCCAGAGAAGAAACAAAATGCACATGCCGTAATGGTCACTTGAGAAAATGAAAATAACATTAAGTTGCTGCTACCCAATTGGATCAATCTGTTTCATTTGTAGAAGCCCCTTGGCAGTACAAAGCACTGCATCTTTTATTTTATCATCTCATTCATGGAATATTAAATCCATCAAACAATTCTGGAGCACTTCATCACAGATATCAACAAATGATGTCCCTTTTGGTAATGCATTTTCTCTTATAATTCACAGAATAAAATATGGGACATGTTAATGAATTGGCTGTCAGGTAGAATCAAATCCTCACTCTTGCTTTTTTAGTGGGGACAATTGGAAGGGAGAAGCGATGAAAGGAATCAATATGGTTCTGGAACAGTAGATTAGCCATGACGGCTACTGAATGCATGAGGAGTGATTAAGTTCAATGATATAATTTAATAGCTAGATTAAATAAAAGGTAGAATTTGTCTTGGTTGCACTCAGTTGTTTGAATGTTCTCCTTCCATAACTCCCCCCCAAACCTCCCTAGCCTTTGATCCAAAAACAAGTATGCATCTCCAATCTTCCGTTGGAGAAAATGCATTCAGCAAGGTCTCCCATGGATGAATCCACATTGGAAGAAGGGAAGGTATGGGGAAAGAATCAAAAGAGAACTTCAGGTTCACAATTTCTAGATCCGGATGAATCTGGTCCAAGAGATGAAGTGGTACATTCCCCTCTTCTGCTGCCTTCATGGAAACCAGGCACTTGCAAGCATGGGCTATGTAAGTTTAGTATTTGTAATAGTACCCTCCATTACATTGACTGGATTGAGATAGTGGTAGTGTCTGTTGAAAGATGGATAGTTGTTTTCAATCTAGAGAGAAAGTGGCTATTGATCCTAAAATGGATCAGGCAGTGATTACCTTGTTGAAAGCTCAGTTCATTGAGTGCTCCAAAGTGTTCAAAGGTATGATCTGAAAGAAGCGTGCTGAAGAGGAAGAGGACTGCTGCAGGACATAATCTATACATTGCTGAGGAGCTTCAGTTGATCATGATGGAAAGAAATCAAGGTTTTGCTTGCTAGGAAATCACTGCATAAAGAAAACAGAAAAAAACAGAGACATATTTTAAGTTTATACCATAATCCACACACACACACGTGTAGTTGACTACAGCTGAAGATTAACATTTGGAAACAAAATTATTTCCCTGGCACTTTTGAAACATTCTGAAGAGAATGGAGAAAACCTTCATAGTGGTATGCAGAGCAACTGCACTCCAATAAACTGTATTCACAAAGTTTAAATTGAGGTAGGGAGAAATACATATATTGAAAGAAAAATCCAGTCTGGTTTCAATCTGGGAGAAAGATGCTGGAAATAAAATGGAGGCTGTCTGCAAGAAAGATGATCTTTGTTTATTTGGATGCCAGAAACTTCACTGACAGCAGCATGTTTCTGGGGTCGCTGACAAAATGGAGTTGGTGGACTTTTATACATTCTTTGGGGCTTGTTATTGAGATGCCTGCTCCTGTCTAAGAATGGGCCCTTTAAAATTTTAATGGATGTTGCCAGATTCCTATAGGGTAATGTGGGGTCATGGCTGGCTCTACAGGCAAAAGGGGAAATGCAAATCCTAGGTGTTTGTCTGAGCTAATCTTGTCAGCTATGGCTTGTCTAATTGTGTTGGTTATTTGGAGTCCCTTTGCTTATAAATCAATTGGCCCAATGGATCCAAAATCTCCATTCCAAAAGACTAGCCTCTTCAAGCTTCTGCTTGAGCTATTTACTGCTTTCTGCTTCTGTTAAGATTTTCCCCCACTCCATTTCTCCTTTGGGGGAAATAGGCTAGAATTATTACTCTTCTCTGCTTACTTTCCTAAGTTTCTTTCTTTTACTGTTTATCCATTAGGGATTCTTCCCTTTCTTGACTGATTATCTCCTAGCTTCTCTTCCTCTTGTTCCCCAATGTCATCTATGCATTACATTACAAAACTGTAAGGAACAAAAATTTAGGCTTGGCATAAATCATGGATGTTACCTTTAGGGGGAAAACCCCCTGAAATTGGCCTCCCCTAAATTCTAACTTCCATTTTGTATTCTTGAGGGAAACAGATTTATTTTCCACAAAAGTTTCAAGCTCTTCACTGAATGTCAACACAAACAGTGCACCTAGTGCCATGATGGTGAACCGTCATTCCAGCTCAGCTCCATGGTGCATGCA